>NC_050198.1:99892602-100198613 GCF_004126475.2 Phyllostomus discolor
TATTTTATTATTGTTTGATTACAGTTGTCCCCATTCCCCCACCCCCACCCCCACTACTCTCCCCTCTACCTTCTTTTCACACTTTAAATATATAATTTCTCTCTTTTGGCCTGTAGGGTTTAGGAGTTGCTCTCCTGCTTGTATCTGGGGCTTTACTGATGTTGTAAAAATGTACCTGCCTCATGCTTCCTTTTCCCTCTTATGACAGAACTGCTAGGTTTGTATGTTTTCCCTTGATCTTGCAATCTACCAGTCTGGCCTCTGGAAGACTTTTTTTTTTCCTGAAGGTGGCGCTCCTGCTAGATGGTGGTTTCTCCTTGGAGCACAGGGGCCCTAGCGTGTCTTCTGCTCTCATTTCCTGTCTCCTGGAGCTTGCTTTTGTCACTGCATTTGGGAATGTGCATAAGGAGCTTGCTACAGTGTGGGTTTCATGCCTAGGGCATTGGGAGGGTCTACAGGTCAGGAGGGTGGGTGCTCCGGTGAGGATTCCCAGTGGCCCCTTCAGTGGAGGATTCCTGCCAGACCCATCTCTGCTTATACCTGGAAAGTTTAATCCATTTATACTTAAGGAAATGACTGCAATGAAATCACTTCTGCCCTTTTACTATTTGTTTTCTCTATGTCTTACACCTCTCTTTCTTTGGGAGGGGTTCTCAATTTCTCCTTTATAGACTTCTTTTGTAATTGATACCTTTCTGGTGTCCCAAGTGTTGTGCCTTGCCTCGGGCTCTTATGGTCAATACTTGTGCCTAAACATGCGTGGGGATAAAGCTGCCTGAGAAGCTAACCCTTCCCTGGATATGCTGCAGTGTGTATAAAACCAAGAGAAGTTTTTGTACTGGTCTTTGAGGGAGTCGCCCCACATGTTGAGACCTATAACCACGATAGTTTTAGAACAAGGTTCATATTGTTCCCTCTGGCACTTAGCAGCATGCCCTAGGGGTGCTTACTACTGACCAGGTTCCTGGACGCTGCCAATACGATGGGGTGTAAAGGATGAGAGGCAGGCGATTTTAAATGTCACAGAGCCCTAATTACCACAAAGCAGATGATTCTTATTTACTCAAGTCTTGCCCTCATTGTCGTAAGTTTTTACTAAGTTTGAAGGTATTCAAAGGTTAAGTCTGACCAATTTCACCCCTTATTAGTTGATTTGTGGGAGAGAACATAGCCCCAGAGTTGGCTGCTTTACCACCTTGGGTGCTGTCCCTTTTTATTATTGATTTTTAGTAGTTCTTTACAATAGGGGAATTGACTTACTATGCTTGTTTTAACTATTTTTCTCATTTATATCTGTTTTAATTTTTTTTCATGGTTTTTTTTTTATATTTATGCTCGTAATGTGTTTCGGACTTTATGAACCAACTTTATAAAATGGGGAAAATCTAGAGGCGTTATTCATTTTCAGAAGGTCAAGAAAATACAGTAACATACATGCTTTTGCTTTTCTTTTGTGCAGCCCAACGTGTCGGAAATCAAAACAGGCTACCTGTCCATCATCATGGATCCCGAAGAGATGCCCCTTGATGAACAGTGTGATAGGCTTCCTTATGACGCCAGCAAATGGGAATTCCCTAGGGAACGGCTGCAGTTAGGTAAGAAGAAATCTCTATTCGCTCACCCTCCCACTTCTCTTCCACCATAGCATCACAAAATCACTGAATAGAAGGCCTAGGAAAAGACAATGGCTTGAAATCTGGTCTGCACTTAAACCTAAATAAAGTATGGTGTGTTTCAAAGATGTGTTTCAAAAGCCATAAGTTAGGGGAGCAGGTGGCATTGCACACCTAGCATGAGACTGGGAGGTTTTAGAACAGGGGTGTCAAACTCATTTTCACCGGGAGCCACACCAGCCTCGCAGCTGCCTTCAAAGGACCGAATGCAACTTTAAGACTGTATACATGTAGCTACTCCTTAACTGTTAAGAGAGAGCTCGGCACTGCGGCTGGGTAGGAGCAAGGTGCCGCGCCGGATAAAACAAGGTGGAGGCCCATGAGCTTGCATTTGCCACTTGTTTTAGAAGTACTAAGCGAGTCACCTTATATAACCCATGCCACTTAACTTTTCCCAGCTTTTTTCCATTCTTAAGAGAAAATATTAGTAATTGTAGCTGTGCTGTTTGTATTCAGTCGCTGCTGTGAGGTTGTAGTGAGGTAGCGTTTGGGTATGTGCTTTACAAATGTTAAACACTTCCTAAGTGGAAGGTATTGGGTAACAATGGAGTCTCTTTGAAAGACGTTGACTGGCATGGCCGAGTCCTTTACATAAAGAAGATATTATGAATGCCCACACAGAGAGAGCCAGTATTCCAGTAACTAGTGTGCTTCCTAGTGAAGTAGATGACCAGAAGTCTTCACTTACATCTTATTAACAGATATGTACTCACACTTTCACCAGAAGAACTGGCTTGTATCTTCAGACCGCCGTAAACCTGCTCCAACCCACATGGTTCTTTCTCTCAGTTGCTGGCATGGGGTCGCCCTCTATTCACTTATTCCACACATATTTATTGGTCATCTACAAGATATTAAACATCTTTCCAGGGCATAGGGAGATTGCACCGAGCCAGACCGACCTCACGGAGCTTGTATTCTATTGGGAGAATTCATACTAAATGTAACACCATAATGTTATCTAATCATAGCGTTATGAAGAATAATAGGGCAAGTTGAAATATAGAGTAAAACCTCATTTTATTTAATTGTTTAAAATTTTTATTTTTTAATGTAATGTGTATTGTATTTTTCCCATTACCATTTGGTCCCCTTACACCCCCTCCCCCCAGCAATCACCACACTGCTGTCCATGTCCGTGAGTCTTTTTTCCTTTTTGCTCCATCCTTCCATTGTTGTTTTACATGGGGTGGTCCAGAAAGGGCTTCCCCCCACAACCCCGAGAATTCTGACTCAGAAGTTACGGTGCCCATTGCAAGCAGCCAACTTTCCCTTTTTCTCTGGGGTCTTTCAGTGGCTCCTGCTCATTTTCGCTTCTCATTTCTGCAGGCAAAATCCTCGGTCACGGTGCCTTTGGTAAAGTGGTGGAGGCCTGTGCCTTTGGCATCGACAGAGCTTCAACTTGCAAAACCGTGGCAGTGAAAATGCTGAAAGGTAATGTTGATGTTCTTCGGAGGCCACTGGCAAATATCTGCAAGGGGATGCTTGGGGTCAGGTGGAAACCAGACTGTTCAAGAAATCAAGTTAAAAGTCATGGAGGGAGGTAACTCCAAGTAACTTCCACCCTGATTGGACCCATGCTTCCCATGGAAACCGCAGCCATGGACACGAGGCAATTATCATGAAACCTGATGGTTCCGTCCATTTGCTCTTCTTTGTTTTAATTTATTGTTGTTCAGTTACAGTTATCTGCATTTCCTCCCCACCCCAGGCAATCCCACCTCCCTCCCCCTTGGTTTTATCTATGTGTGCTTTATAGTAGTTCCTGAAAACCCTTCCGCCTGCCATTCCTTCCCCCTTCCCCTCTGGCTCTTGTTACATTGTTCTTAGTTTCAATGTCTCTGATTATACAATTATGGAATAGCTTCACGAATTTGCATGTCATCCTTGCACAGGGGCCATGCTAATCTTCTCTGTATCATTGCAATTTGAGTTCATGTGCTGCTGAAGCGAGCGCTATTTGTTCTTTTGTGTTCAACCACAGAAATACTAAACTAAAGACTCGAGGTGGTTAGTTTTCGTAAGACCCACATGAGTCAGCAGTGGTATTGGACCACCCATTTTCCTACATGGTGTTCCATTGCAGCAGTGGAAGGGGATGTTACAGAATATTCTTGGAATGAATTCTAACTGCATTCTGCACTGGTCAGGCTACAGAAAACTGCAGTGTGGTTTCAACATTGAATAGATAAACCTGTGTATGTTTACACATCCCAATACCATCCAGTCCATGCTCCTGACTCCACACAAAAAGACTTAAATCCAACTTGGCCAATTCACCAATCTTGTAGGATAATAATGCAGAAAGTTTATCACAAAAGAAGTAGCTACTGAAGGATGTCCTTTTCAAAATGAGAAAGTAGGAAAGTGGTTAAGGATGTTGGTACCCAAATCTCTGCATGCAGGGCGGGCTAGTGTGTGTGAAGAAGATACTACTCTCCCATTTATAATATTGTTTGGAAAGCACAGAAACGAATCGTTGTGTTAAGGATTCTTCTGCCAGTATTCTTTAGCATTAAACAGGATCTCCTATGCTCCTGCAACCTCTCCCAGGAGAAAGGATTCTTTTGTGCATTACTGTGTTTATTTCAAGCAGATTGTGCCACTTCCAGTGAGTTTAAGGCTTTGATGTCGGAACTGAAGATCCTCATTCACATTGGTCACCACCTCAATGTCGTGAACTTGCTGGGTGCCTGCACCAAACCTGGAGGTAAGGGGTCTCCCATACCTGGCCAGAACTGCCTTCTAGGGGTCAGAGCGCTCAGAGGCGAGCTGGGCCCTGTTTAGACAGGTCTTGAGGTATGCATGTGAGCTTCCTCTAACTTAAGAGGCTCCCTGCAATGTGCAGAATCTCCGGAGCCCATGTTATTCGACCCCTGTTCTAGGAAATACTGGGCCATATATAAGGGGATTGGAGGTATCTCTAAAATGCTTGCCAGCTTGAGCATCCTGTGGAATCTCAGACACATTAATTGAAGAGAAAACATATAGGTGCTAAGGAGGTATGCCAACATATTCAGGGAAGGGTGTCCATAGCCTAGTTTGGTCACCCATCTTAGCTTTTACCTTCTTAGGCTAGCACCATAGCCTGAGGAGGGGTTTCAGCCATCTAGTCAATAGCAATTCTACAACCCTTGTGTATTAACAGACTTGAAGGTATTCTCTCAACGACACCAAAAGCCCTTTAGTTATGTCTGTATTGCAGTGCTATTCAAAAGTTCTCTCTTTCATTTAACTTGATTTGAAAGAACATTTTCTGAGCCCCTTCTGAGTTTATGTGAGGCACAAAGCAAGGGGCTTGGAGAGCGTACTGGGAGCGCGGTGCAGGGAAATATAAATAAAAGAGTCCTTCAGGCCACATACAATTTGTGGTGTTGGCAAGCACAGAGAAATGTAGGTTGCGGGAAGCCTGCAGAGAGACTTAAGCCACGGAGGGGCACAATGACAATCGAGAGATGCATTTTAGCAAGAGATTGGTGGTGGGGGCGGGGCAGCAGTGTGGACGGTGCAGACAGGAGCCCGGGTTAGTCAATGAGTGAAAGATGCAGCTGGTTGGGTGCTCCTTTGCCTTTGTCATTGCAACTGTTAGCTGCCTGCGGTCAGGGGCCCTGTCCTCCTCATTTCTGTATCCTTCATGTTAGCCAGTCCAGGGAACACCACAGTAAAGTACATTGTGGTTTACTGGCCTTCATTTCCCCCTTCTGCCAAATCTTCCCTCACCCAGCTGTTTCTGGGATCCATCGCCATTTATATTCAGCACAAGTAGTCAGTTGCCTAGTTCATAGCTACAGAAATCCCATGTGAGATTTTAGGAGATTTCTGGTCGACAGATGACCAGGACAGGGCTAGCCCAAGAATTGGCTGGCCTGCATCATCATTTCTGGCAACGTGACTGTGCACATTACTCCGGGCAGGTCCTCTGATGGTCATTGTGGAATTCTGCAAGTACGGGAATCTGGCCGACTTTCTGAGAGGGAAGAGAGGCGATTTTATTGCTTCCAAGGTAGGTTTCCCCAACTGATCCCTACACTTTTCTCTTCTTTTTTTTGTACTATCTGAATATTTTCTGGTGATAAAAAAGGGAGAAAAGAGTGGATAACAGAAGCCAGAGAGCTGCTGATCGGGGCATGGAGGGTATGCATTTCTACATCCAATACAGCCTTGAACTTGATGACCTCTCAACTTTTTCTTAGACAGAAAACTCAGCATGCTCTGGGCATGGGCCAAAATTATGTGGTTGATTAGTGTCTCATTCAGTTTACAATATGAGATGCAGGCTACTTGGCTAGCCCAGCTCCCATCATGCCTTTATGCTTCCATAGCCATCAACTTAGCTTTCTGGCATCACCTGAAGCTCTGGGAAAAGGAACTTTTAAAAACACTGAATGTATTGGTGTGGCATTGGTTAATACGGCGTATAGGCTTCGAGTGTGTGATTTTAAGGTCCCTTCATTTGGATAGTTTCCAGCCCTGAGGAAATAAATGGTCAGGGCATATATCACCGAAGTCCCAATATGCCCCTCCTCTCACTTTCCCGCTCTCTGTAGGTGGACACGCTGCCCCTGCCCTTAGCTCTCTGGGGAGACGTAGCTGTCTCTATTTCCCAAAGCACTGCATCCATCACTGCTTTATTTAGAAAAATACCTGATGTTTTCAAATGAATTTGGAAGAGTCTCCAGAACCCAGGGTGTCATGTGACTTGGTTTTCCAAACCTACCTAGCAATTTGTTAACTCCAACCCCAAGTTCCCCCTCTACTCTCATTTTAGCAAAGAGAAAGGGAGTACTGGTGGTTAAAAATAGGGGGTGTCTTCTTTGTATGGCATACGCTCAATTTCTAAGCACAGAGCTCAGCTGTCCTTCAGAGTACCACATGTCACTGCTTATCCTGGCTCTGTGGAGGCCTGCTGGCTGACAGGGCGAGGAATCCCCTTTGCTTTGCCAGCCAGATCTGGGATGTTTCCTCTCATCAGACATGAGTCCAGTGACATCTCAGCTCTCTTCCAGCATGTCTTTGAGCAGTTCCCTTCCACCTGTCTAGGCTTCAGTTTCCCCATTAGATACCTTGGGTGGGATGGACCGGATCCTGTTTAAGTCTCTTCCAGCTCTGAGGATCTATTTGGACTCTCAGGTCCCGCTCAGTATGGATAGAAAGATGAAGCCCTTTCATGATTCTGACTGCAAGTCCTCCCAGCTGGTCAAGCCACGTCTGGAGAGCGTGGCTAGCACAGGAAGTTCCACCAGCTCTGGCTTCATTGAGGACAAGAGCTACAGCGAATCCGATGACGAGGAAGAAAGTAACCGCCACCTTCTGGGGGCCACGATGGCCCACCGAGTAGGTATGTGGAGTTGTTTTCTGGCCAACCCTCAAGGCTTCTTGAGGTTTGAGGGTAGGGGTTGCGTTGGAGTAGTGAGGCCACTGCCCAGCAAGATTGGACCGTGGTGGAGGGCGGTCACCCAGCGCACCAGGTGTCTTCTTCCTCTGTAACTGTTGCCATGCATCTCGGAGGACATTTGCTTCTAAGCTCAGCTTGCACTTTCATTGGCAAACAGAAATAGTCTACAGGGACACATTGGTCTAGACCTTTACTGTTTCCAAAGCATTTTCCAATAAATTCTTTCCTTGAGTTTTATGCCTGTCCTGTGAGATGAATTAGGGATGCTTATCTCCATTTGACACAGAAGAAGCTGATATTATATAAGTATGATGGGATATACTTTTTAAAAGATTTTTTATTTATTTATTTTTAGAGAGGGAAGGGAGGGAGGGAGGGAGAGGGGGGAGGGAGGGAGAGAGAAACATCAATGTGCGGTTGCTGGGGGTCATGGCCTGCAACCCAGGCATGTGCCCTGGCTGGGAATAGAACCTGCGACGCTTTGGTTCGCAGCCTGCACTCAATCCACTGAGCTATGCCAGCCAGGGCTGGAATATACTTTTATACTTATTATATAATATTATACTTAAAAGTGTATTCTATAAGTATACTTATATTCTGTAAGTATAATATAAAATATACTGAACAGATAATTGCCTGATAGTCAAAATATTTAACAGATATGTAAGGTATTGAGAAATGGCTATGAATCTGAAAAGATTTCACAGCTTAAAATATTGACCAAATGCTTGCACAGATAGTGACCAGGCAGAATAGGTGTGTGATGTAGCCTTGGAGCAGGGTCTTTTTTTTTTTTTTTTTTTTTTAATATTTTATTTATTTATTTTTAGAGAGGGAAGGGAGGGGGGGGGAGAGAGAGAGAGGGGGAGAGAGAGGGAGAGAGAGAGAGAGAGAGAGAGAAACAGAGAGAGAAACATCAATGTATGGTTGCTGGGGGTTATGGCCTGCAACCCAGGAATGTACCCTGGCTGGGAATCGAACCTGGGACACTTTGGTTCCCAGCCCGCGCTCAATCCACTGAGCGGAGCAGGGTCTTAGGGTTTTTGAATCGTGGTCAAGTCTGGGCAGGGATGGGAGAACTCTAGTGGAGAGGACACTTGAAGAGCTCATTAGAGTAACTATTTACCAGGAAGTATGGAAATATTTCAAGGACAAGCAACTCTAACAGCTGTCCACTGTTTTCCACATCAGTATTGATCTGGCTCAGCTAAATAAGAGAAGGAGGAATCAAACACAGGCCACTCACTTCTTTCCATGCTACTCCCCACTCCTGGTTTAGACTGACGGGTTCAAGTGCTGACTTTAGGTCCCATGTGTCTTACTCTTCCTGAGTTTCCTCCCTTACACTGGAATCTACTGGTGCCGCTGATCTTCCTGCCTCTGTTACTCTTACTGTCCTCTTGGTCACAAGTAAACTGTGTATGATAACTGTCTGGCATTGGTGCATGATGGGACATCACGTGGTCTGAGAGGGAGAAGATTGGGGTTTTATTACTGGCTCTCACTAACATACCTTGTGACCTTGGACAAATCACACCTCTTCCCTAGGCTTTGTTTTCTCTACTTGTAAAATGACAGTAGACATGTGGGCTAGAATCTTTGTAAAGGCCCTTATAATCTTAATATGTTGGTGGGAGAGCATCAGGGAGGACATAGGAATTTCTGAACTTTGCATCTATTGACAGAGACTGGGGGAAATAATCTAGTGAGGGGTGTGGTATATACTGACCATACATTGTGATTACAAAAGCTCAGACCTGTGATAGCCATGAATCATGGGAATTTCCTTGAAAATTCCCAACCTTTGGCATCCCATAGACATCTTCCAGGTTCTTTCTTGCACCTAGAATTGGCTAGGAAATCTGTATAAGCAATGCATCCAATTGAGGCGGGGGAGGGGGTGGGCTGGGAGATGGTCAAAGTATGAGCTGTTGAATCCCTGAAGACATCTTGGTAGATAATGTTGATTCACAAGAGTATATGCCTATCACTTAAAAATACACAGGAGGTCATAGTGGAGTATGGTATGCCATGATCCTGTTGTTAAAAATCTTTTGCCTCCATTTTGCAAGCTTTTGTGGAAGGCACATCTTTCTTCTTCTTTAATTCTCCCCTACTGCTGTCTCTACGAAATCATGGGGCAGTTTTAAACCATCAGTCTTTTTCTCCAACCTTCTTTTTGCTTTTCTAGATTCGAAGAACCTCTATAAGCACACCCTCACCTTGGAGGACCTGATCTGCTACAGCTTCCAAGTGGCCAAGGGCATGGAGTTCCTCGCTTCCAGAAAAGTGAGTGTTCCTTCTTCCTTTTCCTTCATTTCTTTTGTTTGTGGAGGAAGGGGGGAGTGGATTTCCAAAACACCAGTATCCATAGTGGCTTTATTTTTGCTGTTGCTGTTTTTTATTAGGCAAATATTTTAAGTATATTTTATTGATTATGCTATTATAGTTGCCCTAATTTTTCTCCCCTTTGTCCTCCTCCACCTCGAACCCCCTACCCTCCACCATTCCCCCACTTAGTTCAAGTCCATGGGTTGTACATATAATAAGTGCTTTGGCTTCTTCATTTCCTATACTGTTCTTGACCTTGCCCTGTCTATTTTGTGCCTAACAGTTATGCTTCTTATTCCCTGTACCTTTTACTCCCAGTCTCTCCCTCCCTGTCCCCACTGAGAACCCTCCATGTGATCTCCATTTCTGTGATTCTGTTCCTGTTCTAGTTGTTTGCTTAGTCTTTGTTTTGTTTTGTTTTTTAGGTTCAGTTGTTGATAGTTGTGTGTTTGTTGTCATTTTACTGTTCATATTTTTTATCTTCTTTTTCTAAGTCCCATTAACATTTCATATAATAAGGGCTTGGTGATGATGAACTCCTTTAACTTGACCTTATCTGAGAAGCACTTTATTTGCCCTTCCATTCTAAATGAAAGCTTTGCTGGATAGAGTCATCTTGGATGGAGGTCCTTGCCTTTCATGACTTGGAATACTTCTTTCCAGCCCCTTCTTCCCTGCAAGGTTTCTTTTGAGAAATCATCTCTGACAGTCTTATGGGAACTCCTTTGTAGGTAACTGTCTCCTTTCCTCTTGCTGCTTCAAAGATTCTCTCCTTATCTTTAATCTTGGGTAATGTAATTATGATGTGCCTTGGTGTGTTCCTCCTTGGGCCTAACTTCTTTGGGACTCTCTGAGCTTCATGGACTTCCTGGAAGTCTATTTTCTTTGCCAGATTGGGGATGTCATCCTTCATTATTTTTTATATAAGTTTTCAATTTCTTGCTCTTTTTAAAGACATTTGTAGAAATAAGTGCTTTCTGACTATGTGGAAGGAAGTCCAGAGAACCTGGGGTCCTCTCAGCGGGTGTTGTATCTAAGCAATACAATGAAGACTCGAAAACAAGAAAATTTTCCAAAGATCTAAAGACTACATCCTACGATGCCTGAAGGTGTGGGGATGAGGGAATATCGCTGAACAGAGAGCTTGCCATTGATTATGAAAGGCTTTGAACATCATACAAAGAAGTTGGAACTTTGATGGTTTCTCACCATCACAAAATACAAAATTTTTAAAAGTAGGAACACGCTCAAGTTTGTGTTTAAGGAAAGGAACTTTGGGGGCCAAAGTGGGCCAGGGAGTAGTTCGTGGGGCTAGACTGGAGGCACAGGTAACCGTTCAGAAGCCTTTGCAATGGTGTCAGTGAGGGAAGACAAGGGTCTCTGTGACCCAGGGTGCTAGCAGTAGAATGCAGTGTGTAGAATAGATTTATATTCCAAGGTAATATCCCAGTGTCTGAAGGACCAAACACTAGTGGTAGGCAAATGGGAGGAACTATTCCATCGTCATGGAGATTCTGCCCGCTCAGCCACATTTCAGAATAGACCAACTCATCCATCTCAGTGAATTTTAGCCTCAACCCTTTTATCTGAGGCTGAGCAATTCCAAGATACTTTCCTATTCTGAATGTTCATTCCTTTTCCTTTCCACGTTCAATAACTTAGCCTTCCTCCTGGCTGAGAATCCATAAGCCTGCACCATCCTAGGGCCTGGCAGCCCTCTGAGCCGCGTTTGTGCTTTTTCTTCAGTGTATTCATCGGGACCTGGCTGCTCGGAACATCCTTCTAACTGATAACAACATTGTGAAGATCTGTGACTTTGGTTTGGCCAGAGACATCTACAAAGACCCTGACTATGTCTGGAAAGGAGATGTAAGTTCAAGATTCACTGGCACAATTCCCCAAGCCCGGGCCCTTGGAAGCTGTCGGTATTAAGGATGTTATTTCATGGCTCTCTCCCGTTTTGGCTTTCTAGGCAAGACTCCCGCTTAAGTGGATGGCACCCGAAGCCATTTTTGACAAGGTTTATACTATCCAGAGCGATGTGTGGTCCTTTGGCGTCTTGCTGTGGGAAATATTCTCTCTGGGTAAGTGTATCTTTTTGTTGCCACCTCCTCACTATTCCGAGTCAACACTGGCTACAATCTCGGAACTTAAAAGACCTTGGTCCGTGGATACAATGGCATCCGTCAGAAAACCTTTCCGGCTAAGAACCAACAAAATGTGTCTCATTCATTTACTGATTGATCTAATTTATTTACAAAATATTTATTGAGAGCCTGTTATGTGCCAGGCATTCTAAATGCTGGAGATACCGTGGTAAACAAAGTAGATGATAATCCCTGGTGCCGTGGAGCTTGCCCTCTAGTCAGAATAGACTGACCATGCACAGTTAATCAGTGAAACATGGAAAATTTTAAATAGTATTAGGTAGTAAGGAGAAAAATGTAGAAGAGATTTCGGGACTACTGGTATGGATGGGTTAGTTTTTACATTGAATGGTTAAGGGGAGCCTCACAGAAAGTAAAATGCTTCAATGAAGGCCTCAAGAAATGAGCCACACAGCTATCTGGGAGAAGAGAATACTGCGCGAGGGAAATAGCAAATGGAGTGTGCCCAGTGAGTCTGAGGATCGGACAGGAGACCACTGTGGCTGGAGTGGACGAGTGAGCTTCAGACTCACTGGAGGTGAGGGTAGAGAGGGGAGGAGGTGCACACATCAGGCAGGGCTGTGTTCACACAGAGAGATTAAGGAACTTCTTAAAGACTTCTCAAAGAGTCAGAATTTGAACCCAGCATGTCTGACTCCCAAGCCCCACTTTTTTTTTAAGATTTTATTTATTTATTTTTAGAGAGGGAAGGGAGGGAGAGAGAGAGAGAGAGAAACATCAATGTGCGGTTGCTGGGGGCCATGGCCTGCAACCCAGGCATGTGCCCTGACTGGGAATCAAACCTGCGATGCTTTGGTTTGTAGCCCGCGCTCAACCCACTGAGCTATGCCAGCCAGGGCTCCAAGCCCCACTTTTAACCACCGTGCACATTGCCAAACTTACCCAAGCCATAGCACGGTGTCAGTGTTTCTAAGTCCTGTGGAACCCTGAAGAAAGTAGCACAGGAAAACTCGAAACCAGTCTTCTAGACTCCCAGTCGCACATTCCTGATACCTGAAGGGACAACTTTATAAACACAGCAGGAAGCCTAGAGATAGTGCAATACAAGGCTTTTACAAAAGAAAACAATGCTCTAACATCGGATTCTCCTTCTTTCATGACTCTGAATCAACAGCCTGTCTATCGTACAGAGAGATTTTTAATTCACATCAGCCAGACATGCCTATTTGGGAGCCGGGCGCACCTCACTCACACAATAGCGATTTTATTAAGTATTTGTGTCACTGAATATAGAGGAGAATTCAGAGGCTTATAGATCACTGAGATCACATGATTGGAAGATGCTTGCCTTGCCCACCCAGGCTGTTGTGGCCCGCATCTACAATGTCCTGTCTCTCTGTCTACTCTCTGAGATGAAAGCTATTTAAGAGGTGGGGAAAAGTGTTTGAGCAAGGGGGAACGGACACAATTTGGTTTTTATCCAAGTCACACCTTTTACTTGTAGCCACTTTGACAGGTGTAAGGTGTTATCTCATGATGTTTGTTTGCATTTTTATGATGACTAGTAATGTTGCACGGACTTGATATTTTTGTTGAGCATCTGCATGCCTTCTTTGGAGAAATGTCTTCTCAGGTGATTTGCCCATTTTTTAACTTTATTTTTATTTTGGACACTGTTACAGAAGTCCCCATCCTCCCCCCTTGGCCACCTCCCCTCAGCCCAGCCCCCTCCTCCCCTCTGGCCTTCACTACACTGTTGTCTGTGTCTATGTGTCATGCATATGTTATTTTTGTCCCTTTGGTAGTGTCATATTTCCTTGATCTCTTGTGTTCCTTGTAGCTTTGTACTGGTGTCTGTCACCATCTTGAATCTCAAAGTCCTAGAAAATGTTATTTTAGAATGTTCCTAACTATTGAATATAAGCAAGCAAGTAAGAGTCATGAGTTTGGCCATGTAGCTTACCCATGCACAGACAAGGTGTTCAAAGAGACTTGTGGTTTGATCATTTGTAATCTCCTAACCTAGTTTAAACTGTGATTCAAACTAGGAAAATGTGCTTTTTCTTTACCATAAAACATTTTTGTAATTATTTGTTTCACTTGTCAACATGAAATGTACTCTCAGGCCTTATTTCTTTTTTGGGTTTGGGTACCACCAAGACTACATTTCCCAAGTAGGAAATAGGTGTCCACACTCGGTGGAAATCTCCTCCCTTGTTGTTCTTCAGACCTGAGCTACATTAGAATGTCATAGTTAAAGTATAATATGAAAAGAGCATTGAGAGACTGCAGAAACAGATGTTTTGGGGTTAAAAATAAAATCACCCACCTTACATTGAAAGGTAGGTTACATTCCAGCAAATCACGGGTAATGGCTGAGCATATCATTTCAAAGCATGACATTATTGCTGGACTGTATAGCTCCCAGTTGGTGAGAGCATTGTCCTGATAGACCAAGTTTCAGGTTTGAGCACCAGTCAGGGCGCACACAAGAATCAACCATAAATAAGTGGAACAACAAATCAACCTCTCGCTCTCGCTCTCTCTCTCTCAAATGAATAAATTAAAAAATTTCAAAGCATCGACTTATATCGCCAAGTCAATGGAAATTCCTTGGTACTTTTTAAAACCCTTTACCTTCATCTCAAAATAATTTATATATGTGGTTTCTGGGAGAATTATTTATGCCAGGCCTCTAAATTGTCAAGGCAAGTGGAAGCGCTGTGTCACACGCTCTATGTAGATCTGGAGCCGTTTGCCCCCTCCTCAGAATTTCCTTTTAAGTCTCTGTCTTACGAGATCCTGATGAGTTGCTTATTTCATGGGAATTTCTTATGTGTCAGGCGCCTCGCCCTACCCAGGAGTGCAAATAGACGAGGAATTCTGCCGCCAGCTGAAGGCGGGCACACGGATGAGAGCTCCTGATTATTCCACTCCTGAAATGTAAGTTGTTGCTCTTCATGCTAAGGGTCATCCGACTAAATGACTTTGGACAACAAGGTCTACGTGAACATCACAGATCATAGATGATGACACGCGAAATCTTGTTCAATGCCCACATACTTCTTTGGCTTTTCTCAAGTATGCAGGCAAACCTCGAGGGTATTGCAGGTTTAGTCCAGATGCTTACAATAAGGCTAATATCACAGTACTGCAAGTCACACACAATTTTTGGTTCCTCATGGCATATACCAAACTGGGGCCAAGATCTAGGGATCTTTGAATAAATTGATAAGTGAATCTAGAGAGAGATGTCAGAGGAATGGCAGCATGACAGATCCCTTTATTATCTCCCCTTAAAGTTTCAGCAGTTGGGACTGCTATAATTCAACAGATTCTTTTTTTGATGCACAAACATGTATGAGAGATCTGTGCATTGAAACATATGAAGTTGGGCGTCTGGGGGTGGATAAAGGAGGGGGGAAGGGAGAAGAGCTGTAGGACTCAGCCCAGAGAGGAAAGGTATCAGGTTATGGCTGGAGCTCCCATCAGCTGAAAGTAGCAAAGAGTGTCAGTGGGCATTTCTGCAGGAATGGGCAATACAGGTGGCAGCTGAACCCTATGACCCGAGCAGGCACATAGCACAGACATGTGGCTATGATTGTCTGCAGTCAGCATTCTAGTCAGAAATAAAATCACAGTGGCTAACCACCTCCCCTGACCCTCCAAGAGCTAGAAACAGACCCCAGAAGAACATGTAGCAGTGAGTGTCAGGTTGCAAAGAACATTATCTTCAAACCCAAGAATTAGTAATACAGAAACCTTTTCTCTAAACAACAGGCACACTTTGTGACTAATCGCAGGGTTGGGTGGATACAGAGGGGAGGCCACAAAGGTCTACTGGCCACTATTACTGACAGAGAAAAGCAACAAAGGAAGCAGCCAGCTTCCCTGAGTTCACTCCACCCCCACCCATCAAACATGGACTGCCAGCAGCTTCTAGCACAGGGCATAGCACTGGGATTTCGCAAATTTAAAAATATATTGCCCACCACATTCCCCATGGGGGTTGGTTCCCTGAGGCAGAGGTGAGCTGAATACATGAGACAAGCCCACCTTCCCAGGGAACACAAGCCATTTTCCATCACCCAGCAGAGGTCTGAAAAGCCAGAGCAATGCAAGAGCACTGAAAACTCGTGATTCAGCACCACCTATTGGAAAGCAATAGAAAAACTTCTTAATCAGTCTAATAGAGAAGTAAGTGCCAGTCATACATAGATGCCTAGAAAGAGAAGGAATCCACCAAACACCATGAAAAAACAGGATAATGAGGCAGCTCAGAAACAAAGTAAAAAATCTCCAGAAAATATACTTACAAGACATGAAAATGTGTGATATAAATGACAAGAGAATTCAAGATTGCAGTTCTGAAAAAACTAAATGAGATGCAAGAAAACAGTTTAATGAACTCAAAATCAATGAACAAAATGAATACTTTTACAAAGAGATTGAAACTTTAAAAAAAATGGAAATCCTGGACATGAAGAACTCAGTAAAAGAGAGAGAATGAACTAGTAAGCATAGGAATTAGAGCTGAGCAGATAGAGGGAAGAATTATTGATATTGAAGATAGAAATCTAGAAATAATGCAAATAAAAGAAAAGGGGGACTTAAGCATAAAAAATAAAATGAATTTTGAGAACTATCTGACTCCGTCAGAAAGAACAATCTGAGAATAGTGGGCAGCAGAAGAAGAAGAGCAAGAGAAGGGAACAGGGAACCTATTCAAATAGTTGGCAGGAACTTCCCAAACCTATGGAAAGAGCTGGATCCTCAAATCCAATTAAGTGAACAGACTGCTTTATTAGCACAATCCAAAAAGGCCTTCTCCGAGGTGGATGATACTAAAACTGTCAAAAATCAATGACAAAGAAAGACTTCTCAAGGCAGTCAAAGAAGACAAAAACGTAATGTATGAAGGAGATCCCATTAGGTGATCATAGGACTTCTCAGCAGAAACTCTAAATGCTAGAAGAGAGTGGAACCAAATATTCAAACTACTGAGAATATGGCTTGGGGGTCATTGGGAAGGTATGATCTCGGGTGTCATCCATAGGAAAAGTCAGAGAAGCAATGGGAATAAAAGAATGAAAAGGTTTTTTGGTATTTTTTTCAATCTTCAGCTACCAGACTATGCTTGACTGTTGGCACAGTGAGTGCACTCAGAGACCCAACTTCTCTGACCTTGTCGGGCGTCTTGGAGATCTCCTTCAGGCCAACGTTCAGCAGGTGAGCATTGCTTTCCTTTATTCTGTCATGTCAGCATCATTTTGGTGTTGTCTACTAAGTCCCAGTTCTTGGAGCTGTGAGTACTACTGTGTTGGACTGTGCTCATATTCAGTCCTCGGGGAGCTCATCATCTAGTGTATGGGAGTTTAAGGGGAATAATTACAACATTATAGGAAAACAGGGGAAATAATTAATAAACCCCTGAAGAAAGTACATGCAATAAGAGACAATATCATTTCTTCATTAAAATATGGATTGAGAGATCCAAGATGGTGGAAGGGTAAGTGATTCCAGTAATATATTTCACAGAACTAGAATGAAAATTTCAAAAATCTTTTAGATTTTTGGAACAACAAAAGGCTCAGCATAGCCCTGGCTGGTGCAGCTCAGTGGATTGAGTGCAGGCTGCGAACCAAAGTGTCCCAGGTTTGATTCCTAGTCAGGGCACATGCCTAGGTTGCAGGCCACGGCCCCCAGCAACCTCACATTGATGTATCTCTCTCTCTCTCTCTCTCTCTCTCTCTCTCTCTCTCTCTCTCTCTCTCTCTCTCTCTCTCTCTCTCTCTCTCTTCCCCTCTCCCTCCCTTCCCTCTCTAAAAGTATAAATAAATAAAATCTTTAAAAAAACAGGCACATAGATCAGTATATCAATACAGAGCCCAGAAATAAACTCACATCATTATACTCAATTAATATTTGACACAGCAAGCAAACATATAATGGGCTAGAGATAGTCTATTCAGTAAATGGTATTGGGAAAATTGGACAGATTTGTGCAGAAAAATAAAATAGGCCACCTTCTTATACCACACACAAGAATAAATTCAAAATGGATCAAAGATATAAATGTTAGACTTAAAACCATAAAAATCCTAGAAGAAAACATAGGCAGCAAAATCTTAGACATTGCTCATAACAATGTTCTTATTGGATATATCTCCCTAGGTAAGGGAAGCAAAAGGGGAAAAAATAAACAAATGGTACTACATCAAACTAAAAGTTTTTGCACAGCAAGGGAAATCATCAACAAAATAATAAGACAATCCTCAGAGTGGGAGAACCTATTCACTGATACATCTGGTAAGGGGTTAATAACCAAAATTTACCTAGTACTTACAAAACTCAACACCAAAAAACAAACAAACAACCCAACTAAAAAATGGGCAAAGGACCTGAATAGATACTTCTGCAAAGAGGACATACAGATGGTCCATAGACATATGAAAAAATGCTCAACATCACTAATCATCAGAGAGATGCACATTAAAACCACAGTGAGATACCACCTCACACCCATCACTAGAACTAGCATCAATAAATCAACAAACAGCAAGTGCTGGCCAGGATGTGGAGAAAGGGGTATTCTTTCGTGCTGTCGGTGGGAATGCAGACCAGTATAAACCACTGTGGAAAGCAGTTGGAGACACCTCAAAAAATTAAAAGTGGATCTGCCATTTGACGCATGATCCTACTTCTGGGAATATATTGGAAGGAACCCAAACACTAACTTAAAAGAACATAAGCACCCCTGTGTTCATCACAGCATTATTTACAATAACCAAGGTAAGGAAGCAGCCCAAGTGCCCATCAATAGATGAGTGGATAAAATAACAATGGGACATTTACAGAGTGGAATACTGGGTAAAAAAGAAGAAATTTTTACCCTTCGCAGCAGCATGGATGGACCTGGAGAACATTATGCTAAGTGAAATAAGCCAGTCAGAGAAAGAAAAAATGGCATATGATTTCACTTATATGTGGAATCTAATGACCGAACTTAACTAACAAGGAAAATGGGGACAGACTCATGGATGGAGAGCAGGCTGACAGCTGGCAGGGAGGGGAGGTTAGAGGGTGGAGGCATTGAGCAAAAAGGAAAAAGGACTCATATATATGGACAATAGTGTGGTGATTGCTGGGGGAGGGGGCATACGGGGACTAAACGGTAATGGAAAAAAATACAATAAAGATTAAATTTAAAGAAGATCATTACAATATATACAATCATTGGTAAAAGTAAAGCAATTAATAAACTTAGTTTTAAGCAAATTTTTAAGTAAATTATTTGTTGAGCATCTATCTAGTCTGTGCCAGCTATTGCAATGCACACTGTTTATTGATTGATTAATTGATATTTTCCCCCATACGTGCATTTGTTTATTGCTGTTCAGTTACAGTCACACTGCCCTTTCCTCATTGCTCACCCCTACCCTGTCTCCCCCTACTCCCACAGTCAATCCCACCCCCATTGTCCATGCCCATGAGTCCTCTATTCGTGTACCTTTGCCCCTTTGGCTTTGTCCATGGGTCTTTTATACATGTTTCTTGATTTGACCCTTCCCCTCCTTTTCCCATTATCTCCCTCCTCCCTCCCCTCTGGTAACTGTCAACGAACACTGTTGATTTAAAGATAAAAAATATGACCTCTGACCTCAAGGAACACACAATCTAGTAAGAAAAAGGACTCATGGACATAGACAATAGTGTGGTGATTGTGGGGGGAGGGTGATATAAGAGGGGTAAATGGTAATGGAAAAAATACAATAAAAATAAAAGTAAATTTAAAAAAATTAAAAAAGAAGGTTTGTAGTAGAGTATGATGAATACCAGGAAGAAGGGATACCAGGGTCCTGAGAGATGAGCAGGAGTTAAACTGTTGAAAAGTGCAAGAAGAATTCTAGGCAGAAGGAACAACGTTTTTTTTTTAAAAATTGGTTTTGCCATGATATTTCTTTCATCGTTAAAGGCGGAACATATTTGCAGCTCAATAGTTGTTTGGGTTTTTTTTCCAGCCTACTTACTGCCAATAGAATTGAGGAACTTTAATGGCCTCTTTTCATTATATACTGTCTCTTGTCCTTTTCACTGCATGTTGACAGTGTTTCTGCTCATACAGTTTCCTTAAGACTTTTGTGGTTTTCTCGTGAAGTTTATTGGGGTTCACTTTATTCGAACAAAACCATACCCACAAGCTTCTGACATAAGCATTTCTATAATTTAGAGTCTCGCTAAAACATTGGAGGGCAGTCTTAAAATTCCTCGAGACGCTGTTGTTCTCTAGATTGATCTTTAGGCCATATTTTCTTGACAATGTCACAGTTATTTATTCTTTGTTCCGAAGCTGTTTTGTTTATTTTACCACACACTTTACTATCTGGAGAGGCAGAGATTTTTGAAAAACACCGATTCCTGACTCCTTTTTATTTAACAACTTGTTGTTCCCGCAAGTACATCTTTCTTCTTGCATTTTATTAGCAGCAACAAGAACAAGCCATACGGCACCTTCAATGTCGTAGTTGGAAATAACCTTACCCAGATCATTGAATGCATTAGTCAAATTTTCTCCTTTTCACATAACAACCGACAACTATATTGCTAATCTTTCTGCTATAGTATATAATAAGGAACTCCTTTCCGTTTCTGACACGATGTTCCTCATAAGCAGCCTCCACTTTTCAAGCCAAAGTTATACAAATAGTCAGTTAAAAGTAATTTGTCCTTTCACTGATTCTCTTATGTTTTGTTTTTGAACATTTTTGATTGTTGTTCAAGTACAGTTTTCTGCCTTTTCCCTCCACCCCTCCCCACCACCTCAGCCATCCCCCCTCCCTCCCCTGTTTCCACCCCCGCCTTGTTATTGTCCATGTGTCCTTTCTAGTTGTTCCTGCAAATCCTTCACCTATTCCCCTGCAATCCCTTCTCCTCTCCCCTCTGGTCACTCTTATGTTTTTAATTTAAATTTCATTTTTCAATTACAACTTACATTCAATATTATTTTGTATATTAGTCTTAGGTTTTACAGTATAGTGGTTAGGTAATGATATACCTTATAAAATGATCACTCCAATATTTTCAGTACCCATCTGACACCATACATAGTTATTAGTTATTACGACACTGTTGACTGTATTCCCTATGCTGTACTATATACCCCTGTGACTACTTCCATGTGTAGTACTTTGTACATCTGAATTCCTTCCCCTTTAAAACTTATCCTCTCAAACCCTTACCAGTGTAGCCACCATCAATTTGTTCTCTGTATCTATGAGGTTGTTTCTCTTTTGTTAGTTCATTTATTTTCTTGTTTAGATTTCACATGTAAGTAATATTGTATAGTATTTGTCTCTCTAACTTATTTTACTTAGCATAATTCCCTCTAGGGTGATCCAGGCTTTTGCAAATGGTAAGATTTCATTCTTTTTATGACTGAGTCATATTGCATTGTTTATACGGACCATAGCTCTTCTATTCACTGATATACTGATGGGCACTTGGGTTGCTTTCATTTCTTGGCTACTGTAAATAATGCTGCAATGAATGAACACAGGATGCATATATTCTTTGAAATTAGTATTTTGGGTTGCTTAGGATATAACTACAGAAGTAGAATCAGTTGGTCATAAAGCAGTTTCATTCTTAATTTTTTGAGGACCATGTCATTTTTACAATGACTGCACAATCTGCATTCCCTCCAACAGTTCAGGAGGATTCCGTGTTCTCCACATCTTCACCAACACCTGTTGCTTGTGATTTATTGATCAGAGACTTGAAGACAGCTGGGAGGTGATATCTCAGTTTGGTTTAACTTGCATTTCTCATGATTACTGATGTTGGCCATCTTTTCATTTGTCTATTGGCTGTCTGTATGCCCTCTTTGGTGAAATGCGTACTCAGGTTCTCTGTCCATTTTTTAATTGGATGTTTTGGGTTTTGGTGTTGAGTTGGATATGGGTTTTTTTTTAATATTTTTTATATCAATGCCTTATCACATGTATCATTGGCAAATACTGCCTCCCATTCAATAGGTTGTTTTCTTTTGCTGTGCATACCCAGGCTGATGCCATATAGAGAGGAGTGCTTGACCTAGGAAGGATAGCATCTTTGGGCAGTGTGGGACAGGTACTCAGTACAGGGACATTGGTGGCTGTCCCTCCAGCCCTCTCCCGAAAGCTACACAATCCAGCCTCTCCCTGTATGATCCCACTTTGCTCTGAGCCGAGGTCCCTCCATGGGATCCCAGGATGACTGGCTGCAAAAAAACATTGTGTGCTGGCCCTTTAAGAGGGTACCTGGGTTTCTCACGGCTTTCTACCTCACCCTGGTGGTCAGAATCTGTTGGTCTCCACTGCCAGATGCTATGTGGGCTCTTCTTTCCAGCACTGGTGCTCTGGATTGGGAAGCCTGCGATGGGTTTGAGACTCCTCATTCCTCAGGGGGAATTTCTGCAGCTGAGATATCCATCCAGATTCTCAACCACCACAAGTGGGTACAAGACCATTCCTTTTGGCATCTCTGCCCTTCCTCCCAGTCTCAAGGTAGCTTCTTCTGTATATCCTTAGTTATATGACTTCTTCTGTTCAGCTAGTCTTTTGTTGTTTATTCAGGTTGCTTGTTCTGTAAGTTAGTCGTTAATTCAGATTTGGTGCTCTGAGAAGGTGAATGCAACTTCCACCTACTCGCTGCCATCTTGGATCCCTTCATTGGTTCTCTTCATAAAGGACTTTCTGCTTCTGCGCACTCCCTTCATCCCTTGTAAGACTGTTTATTTCAGAGGAGAGAGGATGGGGGAAGTTATAGAGGGAAGAAGGGAAAATTCTTTATAAAACATTTTTTATTAAAAAGCACTGAATCCACAAGTTTGTAAGTATGGCCTTATTAATCAGCCTCTGTGGCACAAAAGGTGTGGTTCTAAATTGTTAAGCAGGGATTTTGAGCTAAATAGGAAAGTAGAGCAAACCTCTCAACTGTCCAGTGAAGACCAACAGCCCTTGTTATAGCCAGATGTTAGCAGGGAAGGATGTCACAAGTGCAAATTAGCATATTTGTACCTTGGGAGTGACGGACATGTCTGTTTTCACATGCAGGATGGCAAAGACTACATACCTCTGAATGGCGCCGGCGGGCCACCTACATTCATGAGCCTGGATCCTGTAGAGGAGACCATAAGCAATAACATCACCATAGACGCCAGGTGAGATTCGGTAGCTTCTGCTTCTTTGAGATAATGTTTTGGGAAACTGTTACCAAGGATAGTTGTCTAGAATCAGTAATTTTCAAAGGGGGGGGATCAACAAATGATACCCCTTTTTTTTCCCAGAGTTCTGAACAAACTAAAACATAAGTGATAGTGCCAATTTAAGGTCTTCGCTCCAGCTTTCTTGTTGCTATAAAGTAGATTAGAGAACTGGCTGACAGCTGCAGCCAGATGGACTTGTTAACATGATCCTGAATTAGATTTACCCTAAAATTTCAGGTTCCCCCTGAGGGAAAAGACACTTTTTTTTGCAGCCAACAAAGTCCTAAAGAGAGAAAGGACTTGGCAAAAGTAGGCAATTATTTCTCACCAATCTGATAACTAACTTCCCTTCTCACAGTGAGGGGGTGGTTTAAGAGATTGGGAGGGCAGTGTTACTCTCACAGCGTGTCCTCCACATAGAAATGAGGAGAGATAAAAAACAGTGTTCCTGCCAACAGAGGATGTTGAATAGCAAGTGGAGAGGGCCCAAGGACAACTGAGGATAAGACTAAGCACAATTGAATTCACTTCAAGTGAACAAAGAACATATTAAATATCTTTGTGTGCAACATTATTAGGCACTGCGATGGTGGTCTTATTATAAAATAAGACCATTCAAAATAACTGGCAATCTAGTGGCAATAGAGGACATGCATGATTATGAACAAGCCTAGGAAGTTTTGTCAAGGCGGGGCGTACATAAGTGGTGTGGGTTGAGACTTGTAAGAACTTAGACAACAGAGAAATCAATACAGGGTTAAGACATCGAGGCAGGGTCTACATCTACAGTTGGGTAGTTTGTATGTGACACAGGTGCGCAGCTCAGGGAGCAAATGGGGACTGAATCCAGCTCATGTTCTACTTGACAATCCCTCTGCCCTGAAACAGCTCTGTGTGCCTAGAGGAAGGCACACTTTTCACAGCACTAGTTTATCATTCATTAAGGATCAGGAGGAGGATTCTGTCAACAAGGGGTACCTTTTACTGATATACACAAAATACAAGGTTGTCATGGTCTTAGAAGATTCCCAGAGGAGCTGAGGCTTCCAGTGAGCCCACCAAGGATGAGCAGCATTCACTCACAGTTCCCAATCCCATCATTTAGTCATTGGCTGGAAAATTTGCATGATTCCAATGATATTGTGCTGGACCCAGGTGTAGTGCAGCTCCATTACTTATCACATAGATGTTTTCTAAAAAGCTTTAGGTCTCAAAGTTTTCCATATTTTTTAAAGATTTTATTTATTTATTTTTAGAGGGAAGGGAGGGAAAAAAAGAGAGAGAGAGAAACATCAATGTGCGGTTGCTGGGGGTCATGGCCTGCAACCCAGGCATGTGCTCTGACTGGGAATCGAACCTGCAACACTGGTTCGCAGCCCCCGCTCAATCCACTGAACTACGCCAGCCAGGGCAGTTTTCCATATTTTACACATCACCTGGTTCATTCAAGTCTAGCTTACATTGCACTTCATTGGCATTTTGCTCCCAACACTGTAAACATTTAAATGACAGCTGTAAGTCACAGCATGTTTCAGAAGAAACACAATCATAGAGTCATCTCAGGTAGAGTGTCAGGTTCCAGCTGTATACCCGTATGCCCTAAGCCTGACTCTCAACACTGGCCTCTATTGCTGTGTGCTTATGATGAGACCCAGCAGCTGTGGCAGAGCATGACAAGCGTCGGCCATCACAATAGATGATGTTGAGCATCTTTTCATATGTCTATGGGGTCATCTGTTATGTCCTCTTTGGAGAAGTGCCTATTCAGATCCTTTGCCCATTTTTTTAATTGGGTTGCTTATTTTTCTGGTTTTAAGTTGTCTGAGATCTTTATAAAGTTTCTATATTAATCCCTTATCAGATGTATCATAGATAAATCACATCCCATAGGTTGTATTTTCATTTTGATGATGGTTTCCTTTCCTGTGCAAAAATACAGGGTCCAGCACAAATACTGCCCCTTTTTATTACAAAATCTTTTGTTATGAAATAATAAGTGTGTAATTCTGTAACATAACAATATCACACTTGAGCACACCATATGACATTTTAGGTGAAATGTTCAAATTCAGACTATCAATTATTACACATATTATTACTCTACCAACCACACTCAAGCAGGCACTACTTCTGCCGGACCCTATGTTTATTTTGCTGTATTCCTATTTTTTTAATATTTCCTTTCCACCCCAACCTCTACACCACCCAACAGAGAAAATATTGCTAAGGGAAATGTCAGAGTTTACTGCCTATGTTTTCTTCTAGGAGTTTTATGTTATGGTTTTGAGTCTTACATTTAAGTCTTAAATTGATGTTGAGTTTATTCTTATATATGCTATAAGAAGGTGGTCTAGTTTCATGTTTTGCATGTATCTGTCTAATTTTTCACACACCGTTTGTGGAAGAGTCTGTTTTACCCTATTGTATATTTTTGCCTCTTTTGTCAAATACTCATTTATGATAGAGGCATGGGTTTCTTTTGGGCTCTCTTTTCTGTCCCATTGATCTATGTGTCTGTTTTTATGCCAGCACCAGGCTGTTTTGCTTGCTATGGCCTTGTAGTATGCTTTGATATTATGTAGTGTGATGCATCATATCTTTCGCAAATTTGCTGAAGTTATTCAAGGTCTTTAGAAGTTCACCATATATTTTTGGATTATTTGTTCTAGTTCTGTGAAATATGCCAATGGTATTTTGACAGGAATTGTGTTGAATCTATAGATTTCTTTAGGTACTATGGACGTTTTTTTTTAATCCATTATTAATGCAACGTTGGGAGACTTTTTTTTAAGATTTTATTTATTTAGTTTTAGAGAGGGGAAGGGAGGGAGAAAAAGAGAGAGAGAAACATCAATGTGTGGTTGCCTCTCACGTGACCTCCACTGGGGACCTGGCCCTGGCCCGCAACCCACGCATGTGCCCTGACTTGGAATTGAACCTGCTGTGCTTTTTTTTCACAACCTGAGCTCAATCCACTAAGCTACACCAGCCAGGGCAGTAATATGGACATTTTGATGTTCATTATTCTTATCCATGAGCACAGTATATGTTTCCATTTATTTGTATCTTCTTCAATGTCTTCCTTCAGTGTCTTTTATTTATTTACTTACTTATTTACTTATTTTAATGCAAGTCTGTCTACCTCCTTGGAGAGCTTTCATTCCTCCTTTTACATATGAGGAAAGTGAGTGATAGTGAACAGACGAAACTGGTCCAGGGTTACACAGTATTCTTTCTATAAAAAGGAAGCATGACACCTCAATGCATTAAGTTAAACTATATGTAGTAGTCATTTTTATAGGCCAAAAATAGTCCAGGAAGATTTTAGAACCAGAAAGAGCTTAAATCCATCTAATCCAGCTCTCTTTCCGCGTATTCATCCTACAGGTGAAGAAGTTGAAACACATGTCAAAAGTTTCACAGCTCTGTCGAGTTTCCTGGGCCTGGAGGCAGTTTTAACAGTGAACACATGCCACGTTGTAAATATTTTTAGTGGCTTTCCCCAATCCGATTAAAAACTGCCTGCCAGAAGGGACCACAGTTTTTTATTTCTTCAGTTTCCCCATTTGCCTGGCTCGGGGTCACCATAATTTGTGTAGACCTGCACTGACCTTTGGCTTCTCCACAGGGGAGAACTTGACCTTTCCAAAAGAAGCTTCGGTCGTCCTGCATGTCTGCCAACATCTGGCATCTCTCTGTCTAAAATATGCCCTCCTGTCTCTGAAATGATCAGTTCTAGGCTAAGCATATTTTTTTTTCCCCTCTCTGACCAGCCTGAGTTCTGTCATGAAGAACAAGGAGTCCTTTCCAAGGGGGAATGACATGGAGCTTGTGAAATATCATTCGGGCCTTGACGTTGAAGAGGAAGACCAGATGAAAGAGACGTCTCTCCTGCCACTGGATTCTACCCTCGAATGCCACAGCCCGCCGCCCGACTACAACTCTGTGGTCCACTACAGCACTGTGCGCATATAACCTAGCCTCAGTGCCCCTTGCCACCCCTTTCAAACCACTCCCTCTTTTGCCTCAGAAATCAACCAGTTCTGTTCACATTCAGGTCATGGTAGCAGAATTGTGAATTTGGGAATAGAGAATGGAAAAAAAAGAACACCTTGGCAGGGAATCTCCATTCCTCACACCTTTGGTGGGGGGGGAGCATAGCTGGCTAAAAAGCAGGCCCCCGGGCCTGATAGAGACACACCGTGATGTTCAGTCCCATTTGCCTTCCCGTTAAACACCAATGACCCTACCTGGATGTGCTCAGACTCACGACAACATAGTCAATAATTGCATACGTCTCACCACCCACTTTGCCCATTACACTTTCATGAAGGCCATTAGAAGGAACCATCTCTGTTAACCCCTCAAAGACCCACAGAGCCCCCGATCAGAAACAGTGACCACATCGTGTTCCGATGTTGGCGATCAGCTTCCAAACAGGGCTTTGGTGGGCGTTTACCTGGATTTCTTTTCTTAAAAAAATTAAGTCAGCCATTTGTAAGACCTGAAATGTACTAGGCTTTGCCAGTGGAGAGGAGTTGGCAGCTATTTGCCTGTAGCGTCACCCACGAGGCATCTCTAACACTGCAGAGCCTCCTTTGGTTTGAAGCAATTGCTAGCAGTTCTAGTGGGAGTTGGCAATGTCCAGTATATTTAGGATGGTCTCCCTGTGAAGTACCAGTCTCCTCACTTTTCTGTTGTTCCCATGGCAGAAAATATTCACTCACACTCAATGGGGATTTCTCAAGAATAGAATGCCTCTGACACATAAGCTCCCAGATCCACATACGGGTCTATGTGGGTTCAGACAAAAGCAGTGAGGGAAGGGTTTGTGCTCAGTGCCCATCCAGATTGGCCTGTACTTCTCTGCTTCTAGAGATCTCCTGTCACTACCTCTCTGCCAAAGGATGAAAATGTAGTTCCCCTGCTGTTGGTCAGGGGTGACTGTGATAAATACTGGCCCTTTTCTGTAATCTCCTCTTTGACAAGCAACTATCCACTTGATTCTGATGAGGCAGGGTCCCCCACCTTCATCCTAAGCTCTCATCTTTGCGTTGTATGGTGAGACTATCCATTGATTTTAGAGATAGTCAGTCTCCTCTAATTCATGCTCACGGCACCAAGGGAAAAGGGAGTAAGCAACATTCTACAAACACGAGGACCTGAAAGATGCATGGTTCATTCCCACTTCCCGTTTTGTGAATGGGAAAACCAAGAACCAGAGAAATGAAGGGGCTTGGCTGCATGTCTCCTGACAACTGGCCCAATGCTGTTTCCACGGGTTGGACCATGCAGACACGTGTGCGTACACACAAACACCTCCTCTAATGTAAATGGTGATGCAACTGGAATAGATCTCAAGAGTAGTTCTTTTCCTTCCTCATGGAAACAGGCCTGGGCTGCTGCCATCCTGTAGTGGCCCAAAGAAACCCAGGACTCTCAAACCCAGTTTTCACTTGTGACTCAAGAGTATTAGTGATGTAAAAAGCAAATAAAGCAAGCTACTCCCATTACTTGTCCATTTAAGACGTTTGTAAAAAGGCCCAAAGACACAGAGGCCTGAGTCCTAGAAAAAACCCAAGTTTGGGGATATTCAAAACTGAGAGGTAAATGCAAACTTGCCAATCATTCCCATAACTTAGCCTATTGACAATACTACACACAGTTGCTGCTTGGCTCAGAAAAAGTAGTGCCATGTGTATGACAGAAGAAAGGATGGGACAACCACCAGCCTCCGACTATTACTAGAGGAGTTGCCTTCTCTCCAGGAAGTGCTCCTTTGGCAGCTGTACCGAGGGAATTATCTGAATCAGCTTTGCTACTGGGCTAGGAAGACTGAGTTGAATGGAGGAAGGTTATAGTGAAGGGCCAAACCTGATTCCTCCCTCTTTCCTGGCTCTGCTGAAAAAGGATGGCTCTAGAGATAGCAATAAATTGACCATTATGTGCCCACTTACCTGATATGAAATCCCAATCTTGATGGTCGTCAGTTTTGCCAAAGACCAGCATTACCTAATACAAACTTTATATAGTGGGATCCCCAGGAATAGAGTTGATCTTACCCTATTTCAGATGTCACTTAACTGGGGGAAAGAGCCTCTCAGCTGTTCAAAAAACTTCAGTAATGCACACGGCTCTGCTACCCACTGTTTTAATGAAGAGAAGTTGATTCAATAATTTATCCAGCAAGAGAATTCACCTTTGGCAAGACATGTTTATATTGCATGTGCTTTATAAAAAGCTTTTTCTCAAGGCAGACACTGACCAGAACTTCTAAGAGGACTTCATGTAGATACAGAGTCAATGTTAACATCTTCAGACAGTTCCAAGGACCCCTCACAACAGGTCTCGGGAACAGTAATTTATAAAGAAATGACCACATTCCTATCCAGAAGAATTTGTGATAGGACACTTAAGCCAGCAAACAGGAACACTTCAAAGTGTTAAACTGTTAAAAAGTTTGAAGCTCTAGATTTTGAATTGATAGGATTTATCATTTACCTTGTTAGTTGAATTATGTCTTAGACTGGCTTTCCTTGAATCAAAAACCATGTCAGAGAGTAGGCTGTCTTGACCGAATCACTTACAGCAATTCCTTCCACTCCTTTACTAGTACCCTCAACTACTGAAGAGCTGTTTTGTCTCTGTCCCCCATTCTCTATTGGACCTCATATTGGGCCACAGCCAGGAAAGATCAGCACTAAGAGAGGGCTCCTCTGTTTACTTTTTGAAGGGGGAAAACCATCAAGAATGTCGCTTCTCACCTGAAGGGTGCACAGATCTCACTGCCCTCACCCAACCATGTGAACAAGTATGGCGAGCCAACCAGCATCCTATGATCATGTGAAAGGTTCTTGTCCACAGCCCACAGTGGATACATCCAGATGTCACTGTTTTGTGTTGAGAATTTACTAATCTATTGTTTTCAACTGAACTACTCTTCCTCTTGTTAGAGTGCATTTTCATGGAGCCATATACACATATATACACAAGTGATGTTTCTAAATTGTTATCCCATACCAAAAGTGGCATTTTAGAAAAGAATGGCACCCTTTCTTCAGGCGAAACCTCACTCTGTGAGAGGAACCACCTCATACGGAGGGAGCATGGTTTCCAATAATAGGTTCAAATGTCAGATACCTCAATCCTCTCTGGGATTTACTAGACCTTATCTTCTTACGTTGAACTCCTTCCAGTGTTCCAGGTTGGGCAAACGTTCCATCAAACTCTGGGTAATGCTCGTTCTGCGGATAGCTAGCTCCCTTTCACCCAAGAGGATGAGAAGGGGGAGGGGAGAGAATGGATTGGTATTGACTCAGGGACCCATCCAATTATCTGTGAGGTTCGGAAGTAGAGCTTCAATTGTTAAGGGAGTCCAACTAACCAGGTTTCTCAGGGATTCTTGCATGGTCCCCAGGGGTGTTTCTAGCTACTTATCTTTGTCTAATTTCGTTGGTAAAGTCTATAAGATCTCGCAGTTAATGAGATGAGCTTTCCTTGTCACATTTGCTAGACTTTTTAACTTATTGTTTCCACACCTTGGGGACAACAAGACCCATAAGGCTTAGAGAGACTTTTTACTCTCCAGATGAAAATTCTGCAGCCTGCCGTATTCTCCTTGGGAGAAGAAATACACAGCTGGTTGATGACTTTCATTCTTTTGTTTGCCGCTTTGGACTCCTGTGTACCCAGGAGTGCTTAGCAGCAGTCTAGAAGCAGATTTGTTAGGGCATCACTTCCAGGAATTGGCAGAGGTGGTTTTGCATGGCTGGGAAGGCTGTCTTGGCTAATGCGCCCCACTCTGCTCCGCGGTTCTACAGTACTCGCCCCCTCCGAGAGACCTTCTAACACTAATATACATTCATGTAAAAAGGAGTAGACAACAGAGATGATAGGACTGCATCGCATTCAGAGTGCTTATACCCCCCTGGTATGTTCACCAGCAGCCAGGCTGCTTTCTTTCTGACGTCTCTTCATTCCCCATAGACAATGAGATTCCTCTTCGAGATCAGCTGTTCACTTCAACCTACCTCTCTAGTCTCTTGGCAAGCAGATAAGGCAAGTGATGAAAAGAAGTCACTAACCCCTCTCCTGGCCCCCAGTGACACCCTTATTGCCAAGGTAACAACAGTAACAGTGACCACAGAAACGTTACTGATGGTCCTGCCACCAAGTAGTCTGATGCAAGACTTCAGTCCTTTGAGGCATGGAACTCCTCATCTGTCTCAAATAAGTGTTCATGCTATTATTCTTCCTCTCTGACTCTAAGATAAAAGGCCCATCCAATTCTGGGGTCATCCTACCCTGCTGGCATTTCCCCCCTCCCAACAGGATGTCATTCTGACCTGAGACTGTTCCCGTTAGGTCAAAGAAAACCATTTGCTCCAGAAACAGGGTCAGAGGAGAAAATGAGAAAGCTTTTTGGTAGAGGATTGCCCTTTAACCTCTATCTTGTAATATCAAATTTTCAGTTTACCCCATGGAGAGAAAAATGGGAAGCTCTGCCCTAGATTTAGGATATGGCCACGCTGCTAAGAAGGTGGTGCAAAGGCCCTACCTGAGCAATGGATGAAGGTCAGGATAGTGCGGACCAGTGCTTAGCAAATTTGCAGCTTTGACAAAAATTCCACTATGTAAGAAGCAGCTTTCTACTACCATTTCCTTTGTGCACCTTTTGTACACGTTTCCTTTGTTCACCTTGTTTGTTCCTGACTGCAAATGTGTCAGGAAACATCCCAAACCCAAGTAAATCCTTGTAACATAAAGTTTTCCTTAGCTTTTCCCTTAGCCAGATGGAGAATGTATACAAGTGAATAAATCTTCCCCTTCCATAAGTTGTATCTTATTATTATGTAATCAAATAATATTGTATTTTTATTTTAAATACAGAAATATATATCTATACATACATATATGTACAATCCAGAAATATTATCTTCCTGATATTATTCGGCATTTCTATAATTCTGAAAGCTTGACCTGCTACCTCTTCCAAGCAGTATCTCTCCCTCCCCTATCATTTCTACTTGAGATGGTTTTGTAAAGGTGAATTTTACCATACGTGGAGTAAACAAACTTCCAGAAAACCACAGGTTTCTGTTATTTCACAAGTGTGAAAAAGCAAAGACATGTAAGTTAGAAAAAAGGGAGTAAAACTGTCACTATTTGCAGAAGACATGGTATTGTACATAGAAAAACCTAAAGACTGCACCAGAAAACAACTACATCTAAAAAATGAATTTGGCAAAGTAGCAAATTTTTATATACCAGTAGTGAACTATTTGAAACACACATTTCAGTGCCTAAGAATAATTTTAACCAAGAAGGTAAAAGATCTGTACTTGGCATATTGTACAATGTTGAAGAGAGAAATTGGGAAGGATACAAGTAAGTGGAAGCATACACAGTGTGCATGCATTTGAAGAATTAACATCATTAAAATGTCCATACTACCCAAAACAATCTATACACTCATTGCAATTCTTATTAAATTGCCAATGGCGTATTTCACATATCTACAACAAATATTCCAAAAAATTATACAGAAACACAAAAGACCCCAAATAGCCTCAGCAATCTTAAAAAGGAAGAACAAAATTTAAGGTATCACACTACCTGATCTCAGACTATGTTAAAAAGCCATTGTAATCAAAACAGTCTGTTACTGGCATAAGAACAGATACAGATCAGTGGGTTAGAACAAAGCACAGAAATAAACCCACACATTATGATCAATTAACATTTGATACAGGAGGAAGCAGCATACAATGCATAATAGACAGTCTCTTCAATAAATGGTGTTGGGAAAATTGAACAGGCACATGCAAAAAAAAATAAAAATCACCAACTTACTTGATGCACAAGAATAAACTCAAAATGGATAAAAGACTTAAATGTAACAAAACCATAAAAATGTTAGAAGAAAATTTAGATGGTAAAATCTCAAACCTCTCTTGTAACAATGTTTTTGCTGCTATATCTCCTTAGGCGAGGGAAACAAACAAAAAAATTAAAAATGGGACTTAATCAAACTCAAAAGCTTTTGTACAACAAAGGAAATCATCAACAAGGTAAAAAGACAGCCCAGTGTATGGGAGAACATATTTGCCTATGATACATCTGATAAGGGGTTAATTTCCAAAATATGTAAAGAACTTATACAACTAAACACCAGGAAGACAAATAACACAATTTAAAAAATGGGCAAAGGACGTCAATCGTCACTTCTTCATAGAGGACATGTAGATGGCCAATAGACATATAAAAAAATTCTCAACGTCACTAATTATCAGAGAGCTGCAAATCAAAACCACATTGAGAGCGCTTCACACTTGCCAGAATGGCTACCATCAATAAATCAACAAACAACTGCTAGCTAGAATGTGGAGAAAAGGGACCCCTAGTGCACCGTTGGTGGGAATGCAGACTGGTGCAGCCACCATAGAAAACAATATGGAATTTCCTCAAAAAATTAAAAATGGGGGATGCAGGGTGGGAAAAAAAATTAAAAATGGAACTGCCTTTTGACCCAGCTATTCCACTGCTGGGAATAAGTCCTAAGAATCTCAAAACACCAATGTGAAACAATACATGAACCCCTGTGTTCATAGCATTATTTACAATAGCCAAGATCTGGAAGCAGCCCAAGTGCTCATCAGTAGATGAGCAGACAGGAAAGTGGTGGTACATTTACACACTGGAATACTACTCAGCCATAAAAAGAAGGAAATCTTACCTTTTGCTACAACATGGATGGACCTAGAGGGTATTGTGCTGAGATAAGCCAGTCAGAGAAAGACAAACACCATATGATCTCACTTATATGTGGAATCTAATACACAAAATAAACTGCTGAGCCAAATAGAAACAGAGACATGGACACATGGAACAGACTGACAGCTGTCAGAAGGGAGGAGGCAGGGAGGACTGGAAGAAAGAAGGTGAAGGGATTAATCAAAGTACCTATATGCATGACCCACAGACACAGATAACACTGTGGTAATTGTCAGAAGGAAGGATGGTGTAGGAGATGGGTAGAAGCAGACCCAAGCAGGGGAAAGTGAGGGCATTTGTAATAGTGTCAACAATCAAAAAAAAAACAGGACTTTTCAATTTCTTGCATTGTCGATGTCTGTCCTCATTGCTAGACCATGAGCAGCCACAGGGCCAGAAGTGTTTGTCTTATTTGCTCTCTTTTATTTTTTGCATTGTGGTCTCTCCCCACTCTTCTCCGTTCTTCTGTGTGTATATTGGAAGATGCATCTACATGTATATATTCATGTGTTTTGAACCCAGAGGGAAAAAAAAAAGAGACACCTGCTAAAAGGGGATCCTGGTGGCTAACTGAGCTCGAATTTTAAAAACACAGCCTAGCATCTATTTCTGCACAGAGGCCTCTCAGACAAATTGCACTTCACAGAGAAGCCTCTGTGCTAAGCTGCCTGCTTCTGCACTAACGGGCCTGCCTCTGTGCTGAACTGCCTGCCTGCACTGTTTATACCAACTGAACCAGCCCTTATAAAGGTTTCCAGGAATCCTATTTCAACAAATAATATTGAAACTTGCCCCAACCAATTGGAACTGCGCAGCTCTGACCAATCAGAATGACTATATTCTGACCAATCAGGACAATGGCTTTGGACAAATCAAACTGAGGATTCGGAGCCCTCATCTGCATAAGGAAGGACCAATCTGGGACCAGGGGCGGGACTTCTGTCCATATAAGTCAGCTGCCCTCTGGTTAGGAGATCACACTTTACTTTGGCTGAGCTGAGAGTGGAATGATGTTGTGCCAGAGCAGGGTAGAGCAGAGCGGAGCACAGTGGTACACAGCAGAGCTGTGTCGAGCTGGAGACGGGCCTGGCCCCAGGGCTGTTCTAAAGCCTTGTTGTTTTCACAGCCGTGTTGTGCTACAGCTGATCTGTTCCACCGCAGCACTGTTTTCTCAGCCGCAGCCCAAATTGGGGATTCCTGTCGACATTTGAATTGGTGCCAACAACCATAGGTTGACAAGGTATATCTCTGTATATCAAATATGTATCTTGAGCTCTTGAGTTTTGGACCCCTTACTTATGTCAAAGGTCTGTATTTCCAACTGTTTGCAGAGTACCTCTCTGGGTTGCCGACCTTAACTCAAAATAGTTGGAAGCAAATGTTATCCTAACCCACAAACTTGTTTTTCTTCTTCTATATTCTACTTAGTGAACTGTTTTGGCAACTAATTAATTATCCAACCCAGAAAATTTTGCAGTTATTTTTTAATCCTTCTATTCTCTCAATCTTCACATTTAATGAATGCAAAGATCCTGCTAATTCTATTTCAAAATGGTGTCTTCGATCAGTTCCTTGTTTTCCAGGTCCACCGCCACTGCTAGAATGTAAGCTCTATAAGGGTAAGGATCTTGGTTTGATTACTGATTTACCTAGTTATCTAACTTCTAGAACAGTGTCTGACATATAATAGGCCCTTAATAAGTGTTTGTTAAATGAATGAATGAATGTTTTAGATTAGGCTTTTCTCAGGTCTGGGATAGGGGTAGAAAACTCGAGGGAAATCTTAAGAATATCTTATTGCTTGTTCCCCTAATCACCAGACAGATCAAAAGAAAAAACCCTGGCTGGCATAGCTGAATGGATTGAGCTCGGGCTGTGAACCAAAGTGTCGCAGGTTCGATTCCCAGTCAGGGTACATGCCTGGGTTGCAGGCCATGACGCCCAGCAACCACACATTGATGTTTCTCTCTCTCTTTCTCCCTCCCTTCCCTCTCTAAAAATAAATAAGTAAAATCTTTAAAAAAAAAGAAAACATAACCTTGAACATATCATGTCAATGCTCAAAACTTTGATAACATTGTTTTATTAATAAAATGCAAGTTCTATAAAGTAAAATTCAAAGAATAGGACCTGGTTTAGGATTTTTTTTTTAGCCACAGTGTCTCAATGCCTGTCTGCCAGACATACCCTGTCATTCATTTAGCCACTTTGACTATCAGGCACTCACTTTGACAGAAAGATGCATACACCCATTTGTAATGCTTAGGTTAGGTTCACACAAAGCCAGCACTATTTGTGTTTCACTAAATGTACTTCAGAACAAAATCAATAACCACAAAGAATATAAAGATATATGTGTATTATAAAAGAGAATTTTAAAAAGAATAGGTCAATGGAAATAGTTGGCGAATAATAATAAATATGTTCTATTTTAATGACACCCAGAGCAAAAAAAAATATCGCACTTGCATTTCCATTTTCAGTTTTTATTTTTAATGTATTTTCATTTTTACGCATTTATCATAGTCTAGGGGAAGGGATTCCTTCAAATTGAAATCAGATTTACACGTAGTATTCTACCACCTAAGCTTCCATTATTTTAAAATTCTTATAGCATGTCTCTTTGAAAAGTTTATGTCTCTAGAAACTGGCAGAGAAAAATTCAGCAGATGAGTTACTTCTAGGCCCAGCTCTTACCCCCTGCCCAAGACTTATAAGGCTCAGGGTGGAAAGACATCAATAACAATATTTTTCTTCACAAAGTGATAAAGTTTACCTTTAGCTATGCTCCATGTTTGGGATAACAGCATAGTATTCATTCAACCTTCCTAAATTTCTCAGTCTTACGAAATGAAGTTTGAAAGCTGAGAAAACCCATTTTCACCTTACAGCCCTTCCTTCCTTAAGAGAAGTTGTAAATTCATTTAAATAGGCACTGGGTATGAACTCTATGTCAATCACAATACTAAGTACTGTGGGAGAGAAAAAGAAGAAAAAAAATCAGTCCTTGTCTCAAGTGAGGGAAAGCAAAGGGTAAGTAGGAATATGAATAAGGACAATTAAAGGTAGACTGTAATAGAGTGCAATAGATGTTGAAAAATATTTTAGGATAAGCCTTCCTCTCCCCTTTTGTAGTTTGCCAACAAAAATAAGGTACCCAGGCATAAATTCAACTAAGGAAGTAAAAGACCTGTACTCAGAAAACTATACAACACTGAAGAAAGAAATTGAGCAAGACACAAATAAGTGGAGGCACATACCATGTTCATGGATTGGAATACTTAGCATCATTAAAATATCCATACTACCCAAAGCTACCTATAGATTCAACACAATTATATATAGAGTTTTAAATAAACTTTGCCCTAGTTCCAGAGAGCAAGAGTATCTTGAGATAATGAGATTTATGAAGTTCAGGTGAAGCTGGAATCCACTTTTAGTTAATGTGTAGGCCATTATGGAATAATGATTTTCCATCCAGTCTCAGTTATACATCAATCCTTACTTTCCTTGTCCTTTTCTCTCATTTCTTTATCTGTTTTCAAATGCCATTTTATTGTATATAATTTTACAAACCATCATGAAACTTATGTTAGAAAAAAAGATGAAATGATATAAATATTAAAAAATATAAAGGCCACAGCAATTTTGAGAAAGAACAAAGTAGGAGGGATCACAATACCTGATATAAAACAATATTGCAAGGCCACTGTAATCAAAACAGCCTGGTACTAGCATAAGAACAGATACATAGACCAATGGAACAGAATAGAGAGCCCAGAAATAAACCCATGTATCTATGGTTAATTAATATTTGATAAAAGGGGCAGAAGCATAAAATGGAGTAAAAACAGCCCTTCAACAAATGGTGTTGGGAGATATGGACAGCTACATGCAAAAAAAAAAAAAAGGAAAGAAACGCGACCACCAACTTACACAAAAATAAACTCAAGATGGATAAAAGACTTAAATATGTCACAACACCATAGAAGTCCTAGAGGAGACCACAGGCAGGAAAATTTCAGATATTCCATGCAGCAATATTTTTACCAATATGTCCCCTACAGCAAAGGACATAAAGGAAAGAATAAACAAATGAGACTTCATCAAAATAAAAAGCTTCTGCACAGCCAAAGAAATCATCAGTAAAATGAAAAGGGAACCAAGTGTACGAGAAAATATATTTACAATGATATCTTGGACAAGGGTTTGATCTCCAAAATATATAAGAATTCACAGGTTCGATTCCTAGTCAGGGCACATTCCTGCGTTGCAGGCCACAGCCCCCAGCAACCGCACATTGATGCTTCTCTCTGTCTCTTTCTCCCACCCTTCCCTCTCTAAAAAAAAATAATAATTCACATGACTCTGCTCCAGGAAGATAAACAATCTAATACAAAATGGGCAAAGGACCTGAACAGACACTTCTCCAAGGAGGACATACAGAGGGCCCATAGACATATGAAAGGATGGCTAGCCACCAGAGAGATGCAGATTAAAACCACAATGAGATACCACTTCACACCATTGAGAATGGCCATTATAACCAAATCAACAACCAACAAGTGCTGAAGAGGTGTGGATAGAAGGGAACCCCAGTGCACTGTTGGTGGGATTGCAGACTGCTGCAGCCAGTGTAGACAACAATATGGAATTTCCTCAAAAATCTAAAAGTGGAACTGCCTTTTGACCCTGCAACTCCACTGCTGGAATTATACCCCAGGAATCCTGAAACACCAATTCAAAAGAAGTTATGCACCCCAATGTTCATAGCAGCACAATTTACAATAACCAAGTGCTGGAAGCAACCTAGGTGCCCATCAGTAAATGAGTGTGTCAAAAAACTATGGTACATTTACACTATGGAATTCTATGCAGCAGAAAGAAAGAAGAAACTCTTACCCTTTGCGACAGCATGGATAGAACTGGAGAGCATTATGCTCAGTGAAATAAGCCAGGTGGTGAATGACAAATACCATATGATCTCACCTATAAGTGGAACCTAATCAACAAAACAAACAAGTAAGCAAAATATAACCAGAGACATTGAAATAAAGAATAAACTGACAGTGACCAGAGAGGAGGAGGGTGGGAGGCAACTGGGGAAAGAAGGGGAAGGATTGTCAAGGAACATGTATAAAGGACACATGGACAAAGCCAAAGCGGGGGAGGGTTGAGGGTGGGAAGTGGGGGTGGCTGGGGTGGGAGAAAGTGGTGGTGGGAAAGTGGAGACAACTGTACTTGAACAACAATAAAAAATATTATAAAGGAATTTAGTAAAAACAGATTGTTAACTAGAGTCTACTTAATCACTTAAGCTGACAGTCTTTAATTTTTATTTTATTTTATTTGTATTTACATCATAATAACAACAATATTGATAGCCATTATTTCTTCAATACTTACTATATAGGCATTGTTTTATCAATTTAACATGAATTAACTGATTATACTCTCATGAAAACCTTGTTATTATCTTCTTTTTCTGGATGAGTGCACTGAAACAACATCTATAATTAGCTCAAGGTTATATCCTGTTGAGAACTAACTCTGGGAAGCAAACTTTGACAGTCTTGCGCCAGAATCCATACTTTCAATTATTTTTTATTGTTGTTCAAGTACAGTTGTCTCCTTTCCGCCCCATCGCCCTCCCCCACCCCACCTTTTAATTATTAATCTACAGCTCCTATTTAAAGTTATTGTTAATCTTTATTCGTACAATGCTGTCTTTACTTGCTTTATTTTATTTTAGACTTAGAAAATACTATGGAATGGCTCCAAATTGTTTGCAGTTGTTTTAAGTCTATGTAAAGTTCTATGGTATGATCTTATGCCACCCATTACATTAAATTGATAAAGACTGAATGATACATATTATGTAAAACTTTTATAATCATGCTGACATAAGTTTATTTTAGGTGGTTTCCTTTAAAAATTGATCACTTCCCAGGTAGTGTATTGGACTAACTATTCTATCTTGAAATTACAAAATTTATTTTTCTTTTTTTGTAAGATTTTAGTTTTTATTTATTTTTAGAGAGAAGGGAAAGGAGGGAGAAAGAGAGGGAGAGAAACATCAATGTGTGGTTGCCCCTCATGTACCCCCCACTGGGGACCTGGCCTGCAACCCAGGCATGTGCCCTGACTAGGAAGCAAACAGGTGACCCTTTGCTTTGTAGTCCAGTGCTCAATCCACTGACCCACACCAGCCAGGGCACAAAATTTATTTTTCTTCTTTTTTTTAAAGATTTTATTTATTTATTTTTAGAGAGGGAAGGGAGGGAGAAAGAGAGAGAGAGAGAGATATCAATGTGCAGTTGCTGGGAGCCGTGGCCTGCAACCCAGGCATGTGCCCTGACTGGGAATCGAACCTGTGGATGCTTTGGTTCGCAGCCCACACTCAATCCACTGAGCTATGCCAGCCAAGGCAAAATTTATTTTTCTAAGTCAAAGAAGTATAGAATCAAAGTCTGGATCAACTCTAATTTTTTTTTTTTAGTATGTGACTGTCCATAGACAAGATTATTTTATAAATAGCCAAAAGAAATGATTTAATACTGCTTGCTTTGACATGTATTAACCAGTGTTATCAGTTTCTCAGAATAGCTGATTTTCCTTGGTAGTTGAGGAATTGAAACAGACATTCCTAATATTTTGTGACAATCAGTAATTTGAGACTGTATTTTCCAAAAAAGTCCCAAAGATTATGTTGGATGTGTGTGATCTGTATGAATGATCATAACAGGTAGATATAAGAGAAACTATATTGTTAAAGATTTCCTGCTCTGGCTGACAGTATGCCGGAATTTTTATTTTATTGTAGAAAAAAAAAACCCACATAACATAAAATGCACCATCTTAATTTATCCATTTTAAGTATACAGTTCATTAGTGTGCTACTATTTGTTAAAACTTCATAAATGTACCTGTGATTTTCAAATGCTTAGGCTGGAAGAAAAACAGGCGCTCCCTCATGATGATGTTTGCCTTAAATATGTAACCTTTTCAAAGCTAGATTAACTAGGCTTGGTTTAGAATCGCACTGCCCGCGTTTCTGGGGTCTCCTCCTGGTACTGTCAAATACTTTCATGAGAAATCGCTTACATCATTCCGAACTGAAAAGCTGCTGGGGAGACATTCTCCAGCCAGGAAATCTGTGGAGTCTCTCCAGGCTTCTTCAGAGAGTTTTCAGCAGTGAGATTCCTATGTGGTAACTCACAGGGAGGTGGAATCCAGGGCAGACAAAGGGCTTGGTTATCCTAGTGAAAAATGTTTCGGTTTTGGAGATTCACAAAAAGCACTGGCCCTCACCACAGTACAGTATGTCTGAGCATAGTTTGTAAGGTTAGGTTCCAAATGCTTTCTTCCATTGTTATCCTCAGACTCATCATTGAACTTTGCTGGGTGTTTAAGTTGTACTGAAGTTAAGGCCACGTGTTTCTTTCCATACCTGTATTTCTTGTTTTTTAAGGCAGTTTTTCAAGATATGAATTCATATGCCCTTTAAGATGTGCAATAGGATAAGATTTAGTACATTCCCAAAGTTGTGGATCCATCAGCACCATCAATTTAGAACACTTTCATTACACTTACAAGATATTTTTCTCTTAGCTATCACCCCACACCCAAGTGTCTCCATACCCCACTTCATCCCTATGCAAACATTCTACTTTTTCTCTGTATAAATGTACCTATTCTAGCCATTTTGTATACAAGCAATCATGCAATATGTGGTCATTTGTTTCAGACTCCTTTCAGTTACCATGCTTTCAAGACACATCTGCATCCCATCATATATCAGTATTTCATGTATTTTAATGCTGAAGTCATAAAATGGAATATTATGACTATATCACGTTTTATCCATTCATCATTTGATTCACCTTTGGGTTGTTTTCACCTTTTGGCTATAGTGCTGCTGTGAACATTGCTGTACCAATTTTTGTGGAAATAAACATTTTTTAAAATTCCATTTTGATTTATACATGATGTTTTCAGTGTATCTAATGGTATTTGTAGCAGTTTTTATAAGTATTGTATTATATTATAAATACCTAGCTTCGCACTGAGTACTGCTATCAGCATTTTACCAGTGTGAAGGAAGTGTAGAACCCTTACCTCCCTTTACGTCCTTTTATCCTCTACTATTTATAATATAATTTTTAAATATATCTTCTATACATTTTGAGAGCCGCATCTGACAATGTTATGATTTCACTCTAACCATGAAACAATGTAGAGAACTCAAAAGGGAAAAGGACATGCAATGGTTAATTTCATGTGTCAATTTGGCTGGGCCTCAGGGTGTGCAAATAATTGATCAAACATAAGTTGTGTCCATGAGGGCCTGTTGGATAAGATCGACATTTGAATTGGGAGACTGAGTACAGCAGATCGCCCTCCCCAATGAGGGAGGCGCATCCAATGAAAGGCCTCAATAGAACAAAAAGGCTGACCCTCCTCTTCCTACTACAAGGAAGAGGGATTCCTTTCGCCTGACTTTTTGAACTTAGACTTCAGATTATTCCTGCCTTTGGACTGTAACGTTGGGTCTACTTTAGTCATGAGCTTGCCAGTTTTGGAGGAGAACTTATTATATCTCTTTGTTTTCAGGTCTTTGGACTTGGACTGAAACTACGTTATCAGCAGTCCTTTGTCTCCGACTTGCTGACTGCAGATCTTGAGACTTCTCAGGCTCCATAATCACGTGAGCCAATTTCTTATAGCTCTTTATCTTGAACGCTATCGATATATTTATCAATATCTATCTGAATCGGCCTCTCTATGTATCTTATATATAAGAATATATATGATTGCATAAATATTGTATATATGATTACATATTTAAAATAAGATGTATAGCATTTGCTTCAAAATATATGGGTGATGCAGGGGAGAGGTGGTGGGATAGTGGTGACAAGATTTCTCAGGTATCGGAAATTGTTAAAGATCAAGATAATTGTCCAACTGGAGGCTAATGTAAGTACTCTGAGCATATTTAAGGTAGGCTAAGTTAAGCCATGGTGTTTGCTAACTTATTTGCATTAAGTGCATTTTGACTTACAATATTTCAACTTGCAATAGATTTATAATATGTATGTAACATATATCTATATAATATATGTATATGTACATATATGTGTATATCTATTCATATATAGATGAATCTTCTTTATCCATTTATCCATACATGGACACAAATATTTTTCCATATCTTGGCTATTGAAAATAATCATGCAGTGAATGTGGGGGGTACAAAAATCTTTTTGAATTAGTGTTTTTCATGTTTTAGGATAAATACCCAGAACTGGAATTGCTGGATCATATGGTACCTCTATGTTCAGTTATTTTGAAGAAGCTCCCTACTGTTTGCAGAGGGGCTGCATCAATTTACATTCGTGCCAACAGTGAACAAGGGTTCCCTTTTTACCACATCCTCTAAAACACTTCTTTTTAAAAAATTTTTAAAGATTTTATTTATTTATTTTTAGAGAGGGAAGGGAGGGAGATAGAGAGAGAGAGAGAGAAACACCAATGTGCGGTTGCTGGGGGTTATGGCCTGCAACCCAGGCATGTATCCTGGCTGGGAATCGAACCTGGAACACTTTGTTTCCCAGCCCGAGCTCAATCCACTGAACTATACCAGCCAGGGCTTAATGCTTCCTTTTTATAATAGTCATTTTAACAGTTGTGAGGTGGCATCTCATTGTGGGCTTCATTTGCATTTCTTTGATGAATGGTGACGTTGGACATCTTTCATGTACCTGTTGGCCACCTCTGTATGTCTGTATGTTTGTGAAACTTCTTTATGCCTAGCATAAGTTGACTCACAATTTAAGTGCTACTGCATATCTTTTAGCCTTAAAAAGCATCCTCAGCGTTCATAGCAGTGTTATTTACAATAGCCAACTGCTGGAAACAGCCTAAGTGCCCATCAGTAAATCAGTGGGTCAAAAAATTGTGGGACATTCCCCTGGCTGGTGTAGCTCAGTGGATTGAGCATGGGCATGAGAACCAAGGGATTGCGGTTCAATTCCCAGTCAGGGCACATGCCTTGGTTGCAGGCCAGTTTCCAGCAAGGAATGCATGACAGGCAACCATACATTGATATTTCTCTACCTCTCTCCTTCCCTTCCCCTCTAAAGATAAATAAATACCCCCCCCAAAAAGATTCTTTAAACAAAAAATGGTGGGAAAATGGTGGGACATTTACACGATGCAGTACTATGCAACAGAAAGAAAGAAGGAGCTCCTTCTTTCAGCATCGATGGAACTGGAGAGCATTATGCTAAGTAAAATAAGTCAGGCAGTGAGGGACAAATACCATATGATCTCACCTATAAATGGAACCTAATGAACAAAACAAATAAGCAAAATAGAACCAGAGACATGGAAGTAAAGAACAAACTGACAATGACCAGGGGTGGCAGGGAGAGAGATAATAGGGGAGACAAGAGGGAGGTTCATCAAGGAACATGTATAAAGGACCCATAGTAACGGGCAACAGGGTGGGGACTGACTGAAGGAGAGGGGAGTGGGCGACGCAGGGGATAGCAACAGGGGAGAAATTAGGACAGCTGTAATTGAACAATATTAAAAAAAAAAACACTCTCAAAAGATTAATGTGACGCACATTATAAAAATACCCTGCAATAGGTTTGTGATTCATCATGAAGAGAAGCTTATTTATATGGTAATTCCCTCTATAATGTGCGCACAAGCCCTTGCAAAGGCTAGAGTACATGATGTTGAAGCTTTCTCTATAGTGTTACCAAGGTCCAATTTATAGTCTGGGGTTCCTAATGGTTCTCATTAAAAAGTTAGGTCCATTCATTATTTGAAGGCACCTGTGACATGGGCCTAAATTTTTTGTAAGCTTGCAGCACATTCGATTGTGAGTTTAGGCTTCTGTAGAATGTCAGGGACACTGTTGTGTGGTTGCTGTTTTCATTTGAGAAGTTAATCTTACGGAGAATTTCTTCTTTCCTTACAGTACCTGAAATCTATTTATATTGCCACCTATATGATGGGATGAAGGGAAGTCAATTTTCCCTTTCTCTCAGCTATAAATTGATCGTATAATCTGATCAACTCACAAGCCATTGGCAGGTTGCTCACTGGGCGCTGTGGGGCTTTGTGCCTGTCCTTGATACAATCTTATTTGCATAAAGGAGCAAAAAGGAATCTCATAGCACAGTAAGTGGTCAACCCTGTCCAAGAAACAGCTACAGGTCACTTCCTTCAGTTGGGCTATGAACAAGGAATCCCCTCCAGAAAGGGCAGTGGATGTGGCAAGCAAAAATGAATGAATGGGTTACCTGTTATAGCTAGTAAAAATCAGCCTTTTCATTACAGACCGCAAAATATGCAAATAAGCCTAGCCAGACATATGTAAATAAAGGAATGTGTGTTCAAGGCTATATATAAAATATATAAACATAAATATTGGCCCTTAAGTGCGATATGTGGAATTTCATGCAAATAAGGAAATATTTAATGATGCTCTTTCAAAAAGAGCCAAAGTGGAGCTAAGCATCAGTAAATTCAGAAAATATCTGCCAGTTAAAGCAATTAGATACCAGATTTAGACATGAAAAGTGTGTCTTACACTTATTTGCAACCTTAATGTTGTCTACATGATGAGAGGATCTATTTTATAAAGGGAGGAAAAGCAAAAGTTAATGAGTGTTAGCCAACTAATTAGAAAGTATTATACTGTAATTAAAGGTGATGCAGGAAACTGGTGATGCCATTTTCATTGAACGAGTAGTTAGATATTTATAGAAATTGTGTGAACAGCTACATGCCTTAGAAAGGAAGTGCCATTGCCAACGTGATTATTTCTGATCTTGCAGATGCAAATCTGTAAAGGCGAAACCAACTTGTTCCAAGGAAATTATCAGAGTATCAAACATTTTGACAAATACTATGTCACACTCTACGTATGTATGGTCCAGTTTTTTTTTTTCTATGTGATCCTCAATGGACCACGAGGATTGAGAAATTGAACAGACTTTGGATCCACATGATTCTGGTTTTGAGTCCTTGGCCCACCACCTTTGAGCTGTGTGACCTGGGGCAAGTTACCTAACATTACAGAGCTTCAATTGCTTCGTGTATAAAGCTGGAGAAATAATATATCACAGGATTGTTCTTTTGACATTTTTTATGTTCTAAGCCTAAGGCTTCTGAAAGCAATGAGCTATTGTAATTAACAGTCATTCTGTTAGTGTATGTGGAGGTTTTTTTTTTCCCAATGGACAGAGAACACAAAGAGCCTGTAATCTTTACGACAGCAGGATGAGTGGCCATATTACTCACCACTTCATCCCTAGGGACTAGCACAGTGCATGACACATAATAGATATCTAGTAAGTGTTTTTGGAATGGATAAATGAAAAACTATTATTACATTGTGCCTTTAAACTAGAATTCAGGCCCTGGCTGGTGTGACTCAGTGGATTGGGTGCAGGCCTGTGCGCCAAAGGGTCGCCGGTTTGATTCCCACTCAGGGCACATGTCTGAGTTGCAGGCCAGGTCTCCAGTAGGGGCCACATGAGAGGCAACCACACATGGATGTTTCTCTCCCTTTCTTTCTCCCTCTCTTCCCCTCTCTAACATGAATAAATAAAATAAAAAATAATAAATTTTAGAAAATGAACTAGAATTCAGCACTTCAGAACAATTGTGGAATCTTCAGATTACTACAGAGAATACATCTTGAAATCCTTTTCAACACAAGCGTTTTCACACCTTCAAGTGACTGTAACAAACTTCCTAGTAGAACTTTGGTTGAGCCAAATTTAACAAGTCAATCCACTAACTTTAAATCGCAATAGCCTTTTCTTTATATTGGCAAATTTCTGAATACCACAAAATCTTGAAAATCCCTAAGCCTTGTAGATCATTTGAATTGAACTCATTTATTAAGTATAGCATCTGTGGATTGGCTAGTCATTGAGGAGTAAGATAAGGCCTTTGATATTAACAAGCTCACAATCTAAGTTAGACAGAAAGCTAAGACAACTAGTATTGAAGTATTCTCTTATGAGTGCTATGAGAGGTATGAATTTGTTACCAGAGTAGCAGAAGGCAAGAGGTACAATCTCTCAGTAGGGCCAAGTGTGGTATTATGGCATATGGTGAGATGGTGGAATATTGCCAGAAAATGCATCTTAGAGGTATTAAAACTTAGAACTGAGTAAGAAGAATATTTAGCTAAGAATATTTAGCTCATTTGGTCACTTAAATGAAGGAAGGCATTACAGGGAGACAAAACAATATTATTAAATGCCCTGAACTAAGCCCTGGCTGGTATGGCTCAGTGGATTGGGTGCTGGCCTGTGAACCAAAGGGTTGCCTGTTCAATTCCCAGTCAGGGCACATGCCTGGGTTGTGGGCCAGGTCCCCAGTAGGGGAAGTGTAAGAGGCAACCACACATTGATGTTTTTCTCCCTTTCTTTCTCCCTCCCTTCTCCTTTCTCTAAAAATAAATAAATAAAATCTTTAAAAAAAATGCCCTGAACTAAGAAAAACAATACCGTACTTTGGGAGCACCAAAACAATTATATATCTGAAGGTTACGTTTTAGGTATCTGGAAAAGGACATGAGTTAGGCCTCATATACACCGCTCAGATATTTGGATTTTATTTATTAGAGTATAGTGAACATAATTCTATCCTTTTCCTCATAACCCAGAGCCACCAATAAACATGTCATTACCGAACTGAACACAATGGAATGATATTTTCAGCCCTGGACTACTGTGGTTTGTAGCACTAGTATAACGTACACAAAACATCCTAAATTGTAATTTTGTAATGTTGATCTAGGATTGCAATGATTTTCATGTTTATGTCCTTACTTCCATGTTAGCTGCTAGCATTCACATCTTGCAGTGGGCCAAATGTTTCAACAACCGTCCTATTTTCTAAATTATGTTTTCCACTCTGCTGTAAGCTAACAAATTAAATAATGAAATTTTCTAACATTCTATGTGAATGAAGATTAAGTTCCATGTGAAGCTACAGAGCATATTTTCCAGCGTAGCCCCTCTTGTCGACGGCAGACACCGCCAATCGATCACAGAGTCACAGAGCCTTTCCCCATGCAGTTGATTTAAGGCCTTGAGATTTCTTCTTGACACAAACCTACATAGAAATTCTAATATATTTAATTACTTGAAATGTTGGTTACAGGGATGGACAGTTTTTACGACTGGTTTCAGAGCTCTCTTTTGAGTATGTTTTGTGAGTCTCAGTGCAGGAACTATTTGGTTTCACAGAAGTGTGTTCTGCTTAATGTCTAATTCTCAGCTGTGTTCACCAAGGGAAGGGTATTAAAGAGTGGAGGTGTTTCTGCCCCAAGTACTTGAATTCAAACAATGTACATGTTAATGTGCTTTAAATGATTAGATTCTTAAGTAGATTGAACATTCTAATTAAAGTCTGGCTTACCCAGCACACCCCAGACAACTAGAGGATCTTCTTAGGGTTTCTGTGGTTTGATCTAGGAAAACGGGTCTCACAGTCACAGAATTATAGGCTGTTAGAAAATAAAAGACTCATAAAAATTACCCAATCCACTCCACTAATCTTATGAATGAGAAAACTGAGGACTGGAGAAGCTGACTTCCAAGGTTACACCATGAAAGCAACTCTAGCCCTGGCTGGTGTAGCTCAGTGGATTGAGTGCGGGCTGCGAACCAAAGGGTTGGTGGTTTGTTTCCCAGTCAGGGCACATGCCTGTGTTGCAGGCCGGGTCCGTAGTGGGGGCCATGTGGGAGGCAGCCACACATTGATGTTTCTCTCCCTCTTTCTCCCTCCTTTTACCTCTCTCTAAAAATAAATACATAAATAGTCTTAAAAATAAAATAAAATATTTTTTAAAAAGAAAGCAACCCTAGAACTCAAAGCACTGGGTTTTATGCAGTCGTCCATTGTAATTGCTAGTTTTGTGTCAACTTGGCTGAGCTGTGAGGTGCCCAGATTAAACATTACTTCTGGGTGTATCTGTGAGAGTGTTGCTGGATGAGATGAATATTTGACTTCATGGACTCAGTGAAGTAAACTGCCCTCCACAACATGAGTGAGCATCATCTAGTCCACTGAGGGCCTGAATAAAACAAAATGCAGAAGGAACAAGGATTCATTCCCTGCTCACCTGCTTGGTCTGGGACATTGGTCTTTTCCTGCTCTTCGAATGGGATTGACATTATCAGCTCTTTTGCTTTTCAGGTGTTCAGACTTGGACTGGAACTACACTGCCGTCTTTCCTGGGTCTCCATCTTACAAGTGGCGGATCGTGGGACTTCTCAGCCACCATAATTGCCTGAGCTACTTTCTCGTAATAAATCTCCATGTTTATAAAATCTCATGTTGTTTGTGTTTCTGAGCCCTGATCAACATATCTGCATACTCTTTCAGAAGGGAAAAGGTCAATTCCAACTGAAGCAAAGCAAATCTCCAAGCTGATTTCAGGCTAGACTCTGCGTTAATGAGTTTTTATTCATTTAGGAGCATAGAGAATGTGAATGTTATCTTAATTTAGACAAATATCACTCTCTGAACTCATAGATGTTCCAAACTTGAACTCCTGACATTTGCTCCTTGTCCTGATATGTCTTTCCAGGGCAGCTGGAGGAGGTGTTGAAGACATCCTGAGTTTGCTAAGCCCATAGGATTCCCTCATGATTAGCTGAACCAACTGTCTAAGGCTACGACTGTATCCCGTCGCATTGCACTGGTGCAATCTTCATTTAATCATGTCTCGACCTCAAAAGATTTAGTAAAAATATAATTTTATCGATAGAGTCACAGGAATAGGTGGTTTTTCAACTATCTAATATATTCCAGAGTAGTCAGAAAATACTTTGTGCATTTTTTAGACACTTCCCCAAGGAGGACATACAGATGGCCAATAGAGGTATGAAAAACGCTCAATGTCACAAATCATCAGGAAGATGCAAATGAAAACCTCAATGAGATATTACCTCTTACCTTCCAGAATGGCTACCATCAATAAATCAACAAACAACAAGTGCTGGTGAGGATGTGGAGAAAGAGGAACCCCTGTGCACTGTCAGTGGGAATACAGACTGGTGCAGCCACTGTGGAAAACAGTATGGAGTTTTGTCAAAAAAAATTAAAAATGGAACTGCCTTTCCACTCAGTGATCTCACTTCTGGGAATATATCCTAAGAATCCCAAAACAAATAATCAGAAAGAATATATGCACACCTATGTTCATAGCAGTGTTGTTTACAATAGCCAAGGTCTGAAAACAGCCCGAATGCCCATCAGTAGATGAGTGGATAATAAAGCTGCAGTACATTTACACAATGGACTTCTATTTGCATGTAAAAAAAGAGGGACTCTTCCCCTTTGCAACGGCATGGATGGACCTGGAGAACATTATGCTAAGTGAAGTAAGCCAGTCAGAGAAAGACAGATACCATATGACTCATTCGCATGTGGAACCTAATGAACAAAATAAACTGACAAACAAAATAAAACAAGATACATGGATACATGGAACAGACTGACAGATCACAGAGAGGAGAGGGGTGGGAGGACAGGAAGAGATTAGCCAAAGAACGTATATGTATAGCCCACGGACACAGACAACAATGTGGTGAACTCAGGGCTGGGGGTGGTTAACAGGGGCTGGGTGGCGGGTGGAAAAAGGGGGGGAAATGTAGGACATCTGATCTGTGGGACGAACAATTTTTTTAAAAACCAAAAATTCTACGTAAAAAAATACAGAAAATACTTCGCTGATATGTTCACAGGAAGCGTGTTGTTTACTGTCTCTCTAGGTGCCAAGAATAGTCTCTTAAAAAAATTGTTTGTCTCATCAAAACCTTGTTTTATTTAGCCCAGGTGATTGATTTATTGAGGTCATATTAGAAGGCCTGATCATCATAATTATTAATAAATTGTTCGAAATTTATATCTAATAACATATTGGTAAGTATTAAATTTACATGTAGAATGCCAATTAGTGACAAGGAACTTTTTTTTTTTTGAGACTATTTAATTCAGGAAGGCTTGCCTGTGAGCAAAACAGAACTTTTGTAAGGTCTTTGAAATGATCATTGACATGAGCACTTAAAATATCTAAAAATTATTGTCTCCCCCACATCTGTCCTGAAGTGATAACATGTAAGTTTTGACTCTGCATCAATTAAAATGGGGGCAGTTATTTTAAGAGAGCCTGTGTCCTGATTGCAATGGTGTGTGACTGATAAACTCCAGCTGGTGAAGCCTTGCTCTCTCAGGCTGGAAACTAGATGACCCAAGAGCTGGGAGCTCCGGACGTACACTCACCTTGTTTTCCACCTACTGCACCAACATTTGGGTATCGTGTGTTTTGCTAAAAGGCTCCACATATTCTTTGGTAATCTTTAACTTAGGGGTGGCGAGCACCGACAGAAAACAGTATATTTGCTTAAGTGCCCGTTCAGAATGGAACACAGAAGAAACTTAACTCTTCATAAATTTTCTTTGCACTTAACTCTAATTAGCTTCCTTTGAGTTGGAATTGGCAGCTGTTTACTGACATATAGTGGAAACACACACAGCTTAAAAAGGATTTCGAAAGGAATCAAATGACATAGGGAAGCTTTGGAGGAGCATAAAATAAAGTGAAATTTGAACCTAAACCCTGGGTAGCATTTCCTACCACGGAAAGAAAATATTGTTTAGAAGGAGACCAGGATGGTAGCATGACATATTTTATGAAATAAACTTTATAGATTAATCATATCCTGAGCACTCTACCTAAGCAAAAAGCCTTGAACCTTAAGCCTAATGACAACCTTAAGGTCAAGGGCATACAAAAGAAAAAAACAAAAGTGTAGCAATGGATGTTCCCCAGCCCTTCCTCTCCTGGCTGCACGATTCTGAGCTATATGGATCTCATGAAAATAACGTGATGGAGCAAAGGAAGAATTATTATGGGAGCACAGCTTTATTGCCTAAACCAGTTCAGAGCAGAGCAGCTGCTGGTCTTGACAATGTTGATTATCTATAGTGACCTTTAGACGCTTCAGGAATGGACAGGAACTCAGCTAGAAACTAACAACACTTGAACAGTGTTGGGGAGAGACTATGGAGACAGGGATAAGGGAAAGAGAACAGTTTCTGTGCCTCTCAGATGATGGGTGAAAAAGGTTCGTCATGGGGAAAAGTTCCTCCATGATGTAATTATGTCTTCATTTGTTCCCAGTCAACCATGCTGTTTTAGCAAGGTTCTTTCCTTTACCTTTGTCTTACAAAAAAAACAAAAAACAAAAACAAAAACAAACCTCCCCCCCCAAAAAAAAAAAAAAAAAAAAACAAAAAAAAAAAAAAAAATCCCCTGCCTTTTCTTTCCTTGACTGCCCAGGGTAGTTTAGGCTGTTTTTTAAAGGCCCCTTGTTAAAATCACTTGTAATTATATTCTGTCTTCTGAGGTGTTGGCAACTGTGCCCAATTTCCTGTCACCTGCTAATTTAATTAACAGTTTTATAATGCAGTTTGTCACAAACAGAAAGAAACTTGATCTTCTTAGAACTGAAGCTCTGATTAAATGTTCCTGAAGATATGTCTGATCTGGACTTACAAAACTATTACTCAAATTAAAAACCACTTTCCACTTCGATAGAAGACTTAACTTGGGATGGTGAACGAACACACAATACAATATACAGATGAGGTGTTATAGAATTGTACACCTGAAACCCATGTAATTTAAGTTCCCAATGTCGCCCCAGTAAATTCAATTTAAAAAGAAATAAAAAGCACTCATCACTAATTAAATTGGATTGAATCTTTAGTTTGTTTTAAATTTGAAATTATTATTAATGAAGCCTGACAATCCTCTCTCTTTATGGAAAATTCCAACTACATTTATTTTGCTTTGCTTGCTTTTTAATTAGAAAATAACTGTCAAATCAGCATGTACTTAAGTGACTGTAATCATGGCTATAAATAATCACAGCATTTTCTTAACTATTATATAACTAACAGGATCCGGTAATGTTTTTTGACCAGTATGAAAATCTATTCTTGGTCTAGAAAACATTGTTCAATATGTTGTTGGTTTAAATAAGTGCAGACGGGTGGGACAGGGGGCCATGGTGGGGTGAAAACATGGAGACAACTGTACTTGGACAACAATCATAAAAATAAAAACAAAAAATACATTAAAAAAGAGGAGCCAAAGAAAAAAACAACAAGTTCTACGGAATTCTCTCCTGTCCCAAATGTCTTGTCCTACCTTTAACAACACCAGTGACATGCAGAAACATGGTGTGTCACTCTTGTGTAAGCCAGAATTTCTTTGATTACTCTAAAGGTGATACAGGGGTTTTTTGTGTTGTTGTTGTTGTTTTTTTTAGGTTTTCTGATAACTTCCATCCTTCAGCAACCAGAATGGTGTTGCAGGGGACAGTCTTTTCCACCGTCTCCTTAGCAGCCCCCATTGCTTTAACGCTGCTCTCTGATGCTTAGGGTTTCTGCTGTGCCACTTTTCTTTATGGAGCATCCCACAGTATGCTGTGATTAGTGCAAATGTTTCCCTGTAAGTTAGAATGGCCGCTTTGCAAAAACCAAGTGTGCCTAGCATGTAGATTTCCGGAAATTTCTGATCTTCCTTGTCTCTGTTGGATAGAATTACATGTTTTTTCAAAGATATGCCTTGAAGCATCAGAAAACACACTGAACCTCTGGCAAATTGGCTTCTGGGAAAAAAGAAGAATATCTATACATTTTTTTCTTTAGAGTATAAGAAACTGTTTAGAAAATGAAACGAAATAAACTGTGATTCCAGATGGCGCATCAGCTTTGTCAGTGGGGTTTACATGACTCTATTCACTGGGGCTTAATCACAATAGCTTTGCTAAAACACAGTAAAATTTTTTGGAACTGAAAATCTGAGACCACAAATCTGGTGCTGGTAGCTGTGCCGCTCAGCCTACCCAGCTGTATTTTGCTTCTCTCGAGTCACTGTATTACATACCCACTATCTGCCCAACACGGCTGAGCACTGAGGGTGTTCTAAAAGTGCATGCAGAGCTTCTGCTTTGGGAGTTTATACTCTCAGAAGCTGAAGCAGTTTGAGACAGAATCGAATGAAATGCTAAATTGTGCAATAAATAAGTGCCATAGGAATTTTGAGGAGGAAAAACACTTCCCTTTTATAAAGACAAAGATATAATGTAAGCGCTCATTTTATGTTTAGAAAAATTGAGGGTTAAAACCGTTAAGAGATTTGGCTGCAACCCTTAGCTTCACAACTGGAACGAAAATCCAGGACCTTGAATCTTTCCAGGCTCTTTTCTACTAGGGGAGACTCCCAGTTTTGGCCCCAGTGAGTTCTTGGACAATATTTCTGAAGTTTTCAAGAAAAACTTTAGGCCAGATGTTCACTTTCTAAAAATTTAAGTAATATTTTGGCTTTGCCTTTCTGAGAACACATTGAATTCTCTGAACTACCAAAATTAATCATAAAAATAAATGAAAAGTAAGTGACTCTGCTCATTTATAAATTATTATTAAATACATAAAATCAGTTCACGTAAAAAGCTGCATATAAATGTTCCTTTTATGGAAATGTTCTACATAGCTGGATTGACTTAGGATTCTTAAATACGAGTCCAAGAAATTGGAACTAAATATGTCTTCATTTTTGTCTGGTGAATATCTCTGAGGCAATTCATGATTACTCCAAGCATCTGTGCACTAAATTCAAAATCAGTGTCTTCTGCCTTGAAACTTGTTTCTAACATTTTATACAAATGCATATTTCCAAAGGTGTTTTAATGGTGCATGTTTGTAGAGAGGCAGTTTGCAAAGCAATGCCTTCTTCCCTGGTCTCTTGTTCTCTAATTTCAGTAAGAGATCAGTCACTTCAGTTCTAGAGAGGCTTTGTCAGTGACGGCAACTGACACAGTAGGGAGGCATTGGAGCCTCAGCGTTGGCATCACTACAATTCCTGGGCAGTCTAGTAGCAATTTTGGCCACAAATGAGGGACCACAAGTCAGAATATTTGAAGTCAGGGATTTCCTGTAAAGCATATTGAGTACAAGGGTTGAAGAATAGGAAGAAATCAAAATCAGAACTAAAGATGTAGGATTACTCTGTGCTGGGTAGAAATGGGGAAATAGAAAAAAGAAATCTTACTGCTACTGATACAAATAAGCATGTACATTTGTACTGAGGCCTGTGGGACCAACTGAGATGCTTTCCTGCAATAAAACTTCGGTGCCATTTGGTTTACAAAGAGGTCTAGGCCTTTAGGGGACAGCCCACTTAGAGTCCACAGACCACACTCCACCCTTTCCATGAGACCCCACTCCACAGTTGCTAGTTCTATAGCTTCCTTTCCCACTGACTTCAAGCCGTTGTCTCAGTGATATTTTCCGTTTGTTTTTTTCTTGAGACCCAGCCAAAGAAAAACTGGTTGAGATTAGCCAAAACAGCCAGATGTTGCTGGATGTTATTTTGTGCTCTCTAGGGAAAGCAATATTTTTCAGTGCAACTTGTAATTATTTCTTATGAAAACTATTCCTGAAAAGTTGACTGGAAGAAAGAGAAGTGCAAAGCCAAACAAGCGTTTGGAGTGTGAGATTCTAGGAGAGAGTGTTTCTGGGTCTCAGACACACCTATGTACACAAGAGAAAAATGGAGGAGGCGATCGTAAGCAGGGCTTGTACAAGGAGTATATAGTTTTCATATTACTGCATTTATTTCTCTTGAGTCCTGCTCCTGTGCCAACTCTCTGCTGTGAATATCCAGCTTGAACATCTCTTCCTATTTGGAGCGTGCCTCTCCCAAAGTTTGCCTGTGTTACACGGAGCTTGCTATACTTTTGCATTTCACTCGTCTTATTACCGTTTTAAGATAAGATGATTTTTGAGGGTAATTTTTCATTCCTTATGGTGTCCTAAGAAGTCCCTAGATAGGCACTTGCATAAAGTTAGGACCTCAATCAGTATTGGTTTAAATGATTTGCAATTTTTCCACAAGTACATGGCAGAGTCTGAGGAAAATAAAGAGGGAAAGTAAAGGTATGGAGAAGGTCAGGGGAAAATAATATAGGAAGAAGGGCATGGGAATGAACTGGTTCTTGAAAGAGCTTAACTAGTGGAAGAGAGGAAATAGTCAAAAAAAGAAAGAAAATGGAAACTAAAGTTGCAACATCAGCAGAAGGGCTGTGAGAATAAGGATCCATTTCATGTGTGTGATGTATAATTTCTGCTTTTCTCCCATCTTTTAAAAATATGTAACCAAAATTAAGTTTTAAACTTACAGGGAGTGCTTAGCCACATATTTTAACATATCTTTACAAATCGCTTTCAAGTCCAAATTTTAGGAGAAAAAATATTTTTTTTTCTCCACAAAAGGAGGCAGATCGCAGTCATCAGCTTTCAAAATAAAGTTTTATAAGACTATTAAAATAATCATTTATATTCAAGCATGTAGTATACCCTCCAAATATTTTGTGTGTGGTGTAGGAATTGTTTTATAGCTCTAGATAGGCTGAATGATGGCTCCCAAAGATATCCATGTTCTAATCCCTGGAAACTGGAAATAGTACCTTTTAAGACATAGCAGATGTGGTTAAGTAAAGGATCTTGAGATGGTGGGGAGATCACCCTGGATTAACTGAGTTGGTTTTACACGCAATTACAAGTGTTCTTTTTTTAAAAAAAAGATTTTATTTATTTAGTTTTAGAGTGGGAAGGGAGGGAGAAAGAGAGAGAGAGAGAGAGAGAGAGAGAGAGAGAGAGAGAGGAACATCAATGTGCGGTTGCTGGGGGCCATGGCCTGCAATCCAGGCATGTGCCCTGACTGGGAATGGAACCTGCAATGCTTTGGTTTGCAGCCCGTGCTCAATCCACTGAGCTACACCAGCCAGGGTGCAAGTGTTTTTATATGAGGGAGGCAAAGCGAGATGTGACACGGGGAAGAAGGCCACGTGACCTGCTGAAGCAAGATAGTAGGCATGGCTGTGAAGACAGAGGAAGAGGTTACAAGTCAAGGAATGCAGCTCTACAAGCTGGCAAAAAATTGAATGGATTCTCCCTTAAATCTTCTAGAGGCAATGCAGCCCAGCCTTTATCTTGATTTCAAATTGGTGATTCTGAGAGAGTAAATGTGTGTTGCGTTAAGCCACAAACTTTTGGTAATTTGTTAGAGAAGCCATAGGAAATGAATAAATAGCCTTTTAAATTACTAATGAAATTATTCCCAAATATCCGAGATCTTCTCAGGAAATGCCTACATGATAAGCATATGTTATGTACTAATAGCATGCTATTAGAATCTTTCAAATATCTTCTCCCCTTTTGGTTGATTGTCTTCTTTTGTTGACTGTTTCCTTTGTTGTGCTGAAGCTTTTTAGTTTGATGTAGTTTAGTTTAGTTTAGTTTAGTTTAGTTTGATTCATTTATTTTTGCTTTTGCTTCCCTTATCTTTGAGGTCAAATTCATAAAATCCCCTCTAAGGCCAAGATCCCTCAGTTTAGTTTCTTTTATGTAATTTATGTTTTCAGGTCTTATGTTTAGGTCTTTGGTTCATTTTGATTTAATTTTTGTGCATGGGGACAATCTGTAATCTAGTTTCATTCTTTTGCATGTGGCTTTCCCATTTGTCCAGCTCCATTTATTGAAGAGGCTTTCTTTTCTCCATTGTGTGTTTTTGGCTCCTTTGTCAAAAATTACTTGCCCATATACATGTGGTTTTATTTCTGGGCTCTCAGTTCTGTTCCATTGGTCTGCGTGTCTGTTTTTCTGCCAATACCATGCTGCTTTGGTTATCGTAGCTCTGTAGTAGAATTTGAAGTCTGGTAGTGTGATACCTCTAGTTTTGTTCTTTTTTTCCCTCAGGATTGCTTTGGCTATTTGGGGTCTTTTGTAATTCCATACAAATATGGATTGGATAAAGAAGATGTAGGACATATATAGGTAGTATGGAATACTACTCCACCCATATAGAAGAGATGAACTACTGCCAATTTGCAAAAACATAGATGGACCTTGAGAATATCATGCTAAGCAAAATGTCAGTCAGGAAAAGCTAAGAACCATATTACTTCATTCATACATGGGATATAAAACTGAAACATATACACACAGATGACAGGATGGAGGTTACCACAGGAAATGGGGTGAGGGGATGGGGAGTAAAGGGAGCCAAATATATGGTGACAAAAGGAGATCTGACTTTGGGTGGTGGGCACACAGTGCAATATACAGATCAAGTACCATAGAAATGTATGCTTGCAATGTATATGACCCTATTAACCAATGCCAGCCCGATAATTTAATAAATTTTTTAAAATGCTATTTTACCATTTGCGACAGCATAGATGCTCCTAGATAGTATTATGTTCAGTGAAATTAGTCAATCAGAGAACGGCAAATACCATATGATTTCAATTATATCTAAAGAACAAAATTAAAAAAAATCTGACACCAACTGATAGACACAGAGAGCAGACTGGTAGTTGCCAGAGGGGTGCAGTTTGGGGCACTGGGTGGAAGAGATAAAGGGATTGAGATGTACAGATTGACAGTACAAAATAGTCACAAGGATGTAAAGTACAGCATAGGGAATATAGTCAATAATACTGAGATAACTACGTATGATGCCGGTGAGAATGGATATAACAGGGGACCACTCTGTATAGTATATGCTTATTTAACCACTATGCTGTACACCTGAAAGCAATACAAATTAATATTAAAAGTAAAACAAATACTAAAATGGCAATAAATCTGTATCTATCAGCAATTACTTTAAATGCAAATGGATGAAATGCTCCAATCAAAAGACATAGGGTGGTTAATTGATAAAAAAAAAAAAAAAACAAGAGCCTTACATATGCTGTCTACTCCGGATTGAGAGACACACACAGACTAAGAGTAAAAGGATTGAAAAAGTACTACATGAAAATGAAAAGAAAAATAAAAGCTAGTGTAGGAATACTTATACTAGACAAAATAGACTTTAAAACAAAGGCTATAATGAGACAGAAAAGGACTCAGCAATTTCACTTTTGGTTATTTATTCAAAGACACCAAAAACTAAATTGAAAAGACATATGCATCCATATGTTTATAGCAGCATTATTTTCAATACTACCACATAGAAGCAACCTAAATACCCATCAGTAGACAAATGAATAAAAGAGAGGTGGTGCATGTATACAATGGCACATGACTCAGACATAAAAAATAACAAAATCTTGCCATCTGCAACAACATGGAGAGACCTAGTAGGTATAGTGCTGAGTGAAATAAATCAGAGAAAGACAAATGTTGTATGATTTCACTCATATGTACAATCTAGAAAACAGCCCTGGCTGGCGTAGCTCAGGGGATTGAGCACAGGCTGCGAACCAAAGTGTCGCAGGTTTGATTCCCAGTCAGGGCACATGCCTGGGTTGCAGGCCATGGCCCCAACAACCGCACATTGGTGCTTCTCTCTCTCTCTTTCTGCCTCCCTTCCCTCTCTAAAAATAAATAGATAAAATCTTAAAAAAGAAAACAAAAGAACCCATTATTCACAGTGGCTAAGACATAGAAATAACTGAGGTGCCCTTTAACAGAGGACTGCATAAAGAAGATGTGCTAGCCCTGGCTGGCGTAGCTCAGTGGATTGAGCGCGGGCTGCGAACCAAAGTGTTGCAGGTTCGATTCCCAGTCAGGGCACGTACCTGGGTTGCAGGCCATGGCCCCCAGCAACTGCACATTGATGTTTCTCTCTCTCTATCTCCCTCCCTTCCCTCTCTAAAAATAAATAAATAAAATCTTAAAAAAAAAAGATGTGCTGCATATATACAATGGAATACTGCTCAGCCATGAGAAAAAGATGAAATATTTCCCTTTGTGACAGCATGGATAGATCAGAAAAAGTCAAGAACCATATCATTTCATTCATATGTGGAACATATGTGTAAAATTGAAAACGATTGAACAAACAGGACAAAGCCATAGACACATATGACAGTATGGTGGTCATCAGAGGAAAGGGGTGTGGAGGGTAAAGGATGAAGGGGAGCAAATATATGGCGATAGGCACACAGTGCAATATAGAAATCATTATCATAGAAATGTACACTTGAAACCCATATAATTTTATTAACCAATATCACCCCAATATATTTAATAAAATTTTTTTTAAGATTTTATTTTATTTATTTATCTTCAGAGAGGGAAGGGAGGGAGATAGAGAGATAGATAGATAGATGAGAGAGAGAGAGAGAGAGAGAGAGAGAGAAACACCAATGTGCAGTTGCTGGGGGTTCTGGCCTGCAACCCAGGAATGTACCCTGGCTGGGAATCGAACCTGGGACACTTTGGTTCCCAGCCCGCGCTCAATTCACTGAGCTACGCCAGCCAGGGCCATTTAATAAAAATTTTAAAAAAAGAAAATAAATGAACAAGCAGGAAAGAAACTGACTCATAGATACAGAAAATATTTTGCAGGTTATCCCTGGGAGGGGAGTTGGAAAGAGGGGTGAAAAAGGTGACAGAATTAAAAACTAGATTGGCAGTTACAGAAGAGCCATGGAAATGTAAAATACAGCACAGTGAAGATAGTATTATTCTGATAACTGTATGGTGTCAGATGGGTGCTGGATTTATTAGGGTGATCACTTACTTCATAGGTTACATATAAATGTGTAATCGTGGGGTTGTATGCCTAAAACTAATATAATGTTGTATGCCAACTATAACTGAAAAAAGTTTTAGAGGGGAAAGTTTGCTCCACGTTAAATGTGTCCTATTATAAATTTTGACCTCCTGTTTCTTGCTTACTTCTTTCAAATATGTATAAATGAGCAGAAACTGAGGTCTAGAGAAATGAAGCAATGAAATATTTCTGTCATGGAAGGCAAATACCTTCTTTTACTTCACACAGACACACACACATCTGTACCTCTGGAGATCCGAACTAATTTAATGATTGGCAGTGGTCTGGACAGATGGTTGTTAAATATTCAAGAATGTGACTGTTAAGCTGTGCATATTTTGAAATTGGCCAAGATAAGAATATTTGTACCTTGGAAGTAAACAAACGCTACAAATGAGGACTTTTCCCCCTAAACAAATGGTTTTGCTAGGCCACCACTGCAAAAGATGTAACTAAGAAGCCTTTATGGTTGTACAAAAGAATGATTTGTTTCTGGGCCAAGTTTTCATTTTTCTTTCTTCTTTTTTGAAAATTTTTTGGTTGTTGCTGCTTTTTTAAAAAAAAAAAATCCTCACCTGAGGGCATGTTCATTGATTTTCAAAAGAGAGGAAGGTGGCGGGGGTGTAGGGGGTGGGGTGGGAGAGAGAAACATCAGTTGGTCGCGACTCAGGTATGTTCCCTGACTGGGAATCAAATCCACAACCTTTCAGTGTACAGGCTGAAGCTCCAGCCAGCTGAGCCACATCCGCCAGGGCTTTGCTGCTTTTTCAAAGAAGGAATGGGGAGTTAAGTGTCTGCTAATGATTTGTTGACCTCCCACTGATCCTTCTCCTTCTCCTTCCCTTCCATATTGCAAAAGCTGCAGTAATCATTAGTGGCGCTTGGGTATTTTTCAGTCTTTCTATTGTTTTGTTTGTTTTGTGTAGTTGGAGAGATGGTAGACAGAAATCTGCCTGTGCGACACTTGTTTTTAAGTTTCAAAGGAAACCACGAACAAGAGCTGACAATCAGCCGCATAAAACCTTTCTTAAGTTTCAAAACCCCCATTTTATAGTCCTGAAAGCTATTAAAACATATCAGAAAGGTAGGGAAACATGTTATAAAATACTACCGGGGGAGGGTGGAAACAACGGAGGGAGGGAGGTTTGGAAGGCGTGGGAGGGAGGGGTGGGGAGAAAATACAGAAAACTTGTAATTGAACAACAATAAAATAATTTAAATTAAAAAATTAAAATACTATGCTGTGCCTGGTAAATTCATGTTTCCTGTTGAATTTTCAGATTCTAAATCATATCCATGTTTTCCTTTGTTTTATTCTATGGTGTTCATTTTTTCTTACCTCGCACACACACACAAAAATAATGTTTTCATTCTCTAGCTCTGCACTGTAATATATCGGGGATGAGTCACATGTTATCATTAAGATCAAAATTAATTAAAGTGAAAATTTTGTTCCTCAGGATAGCCACATTTCAAGTGCTTCCTCTTCACGTGCAGCTTGTGACTACTGTGTTGCTGACCAGTTTTCAGCAAGCTTATTCTTCAGAGGGACAGCTGGTAAATATTTTAGCCACTGCGGAGTACTGTCACAACTACTTAACTCTGTCTGTGCTTCTAGCATGGGAGCAACCCTGGGCAATACCAAAACAAACAGGTGCAACTGTTGCAATAAAATTTTATTTGCGCACAGTGTTTTGTCTAGACAATAAATTAACTTAACTAGATTAGAGAATGAGAAACACCCATTTCTTCTGAGTGTGTATGGGAGGATAATCTTTTGAAATACTAAATATTTCACACTGGGGAAGACACAAATTTTTTTTTTCAATATGTTTCTATGTATTCTTTTTTAAAGATTTTATTTATTTATTTTTAGAGAGAAGGGAGGGAGAAAGAGAGAGAGAAACATCAATGTGTGGTTGCTGGGAGCCGTGGCCTGCAACCCAGGTATGTGCCCTGAGTGGGAATCAAACCTGCGATGCTTTGGTTCTCAGCCCGTGCTCAATCCACTGAGCTACGCCAGCCAGGGCTATGTATTCTTAGTTGAAATAAAATAACATATAGGATGAGAAAACCCTATATTAAGTAGGCACAAAACTACCAAAACTTTTAATTCACAAAATGTATTCTTTTGTTCAGTGTATAAGAGATCTAGAACACAGTGTGTGTATCCTGGATGGGAAGTCTGATTTCTTGTTCTTATGTTTTCATATGTGATGTCAGGAAATGAAGGAAGGAGAAATGGGGTGCTCCCATACACGACCCGGGGCTGTAGATCCCAAGTCAGTGGACTTCAGAAGAAAAGTATCCTTAGACTTTTTGCTCTTTTCTTGAAGTTTTGTGTTTCTCCACTAGAAGAGTAACATATCCTAATGATACAAAATTTGAAAACTGAAACCACAAGGAAGAAAGAAAAATGCCAATTGTTCTATCTCACAGAATGACTAGTGACTTTGAGTTTAATTCCATTGTATTTTCTTCCATTCTTTAAATACTTAAACTATTTTCCACTTTACATGATGAGTGTAATAAACATACGAATTTATCCTTTTTATAATTTTCTCAAGGTAACACTAATTTGTCTGCAACATAATTTTAATAACTACATATGATATTATATTGAATAAGTATACTAAAAATTAACTCAAAATCGTCCTGTTGTATATTTAGGATGCCTTATTCATTTTCTGTTTATCATAGTGATTAGCAATCTATAATTATTTAGACACTTTTTCTGTACCTCATGTTAGAAAAGATCAAAAAGCACTTCCATTTAAAAGTGAGGTGCAGTCATCACTGAAGAGAGAAATAGCATTCTGAAGACAAAAATTAAACATAGAACAAAGAAAATTATATTACTGTGCAATTAATGGCTTTAAAGTATTATGGAATAAATTCAAATGCAAAGCCTATAGATATGCATATTCTTCCCTACACTGAAATCACTCCGAGAAAAATTATATTTATGCTTAAGCCATTTGATATAGGAAATGTCTGAAAAACTAAAATAATAATAGTAATAAAATAAATTAGACCTTAGCACTGGCTAACATAATTCTTCCTTTAAATACTTTCAGAATGCTGTCCCTGGCTTATATCAAAATCCTTTCAGGACAATTAGAACTTTACTTACTTGAGCCATTTGATATTCATCATCTGGAGAGACTTCTAAGGTAATTAACTAGCCCACCTATTTGTTCATTTATAGTCTATTTGGTTACACAAAGGGCCTTTAAATAGACTGTCTTCTCTAGGCCTCTATTCTGCCAGGCTTCTGCAACTGGCTAATCAAATCACCATGTTTGCTAGGCAAACATAGAAACTAAAAGTCTTGGAGACTGTAATTTTTATCTTAATTAAATAACAGAAAAGTGCATATACAAAAAACACAGGATAGAAGACTAGTAAACCGTACAATGTGGCCTGTATTAAACCATTTAAAATCACACAGAGTACATGTGTTTGTCCAGATTATCTTTTTTCTTTTTCTAGGTCACATATTTATGTATTTTGTAAAGTTTTTTCTTAATCTTTTGTTGTTGTTGTTGTTCAAGGACAGATGTCTCAATTTTCCCACCACCACTTTCCCCCACCCCACGCACCCCCACCTCCCTCCCTCGATCCTACCCCCCTTTGGCTTTGTCCATGTGTCCTTTATACATGTTTCATGACGTCCCTTCCCCTTCTTTCCCCCGTTATCCCAGATTATCTGCAGTGAAGAAGACTTATTGTTAAGTTACACAGAAATCTGAGGGAGCAGGGAAACCATCTAGCCCCCCTGCGCCGACCCCGACCCAGATGCAGACGCAGTTTTAAAACTGTTTTTTCTGAAGAGTAGGAGTCACAGCAGTAGCTCATTATCATAACTTATACATAGCTTGGTGTCTAGTGCTCTGTGTTTCTGGGTTCACCTCCCTAAGAGAGAGAATCTGAGTGACTCGATGTGTTGGGATTGGATAAAGTTTAACATCAAACCACCTTGTGAGAGATGGACTCCCTCACATCTGTCACCGCAGAGGAAAAATCATGGATTGTCAGTATTGATGAAATAGGAGGGTTGGTTTCATTTGACGTACGTAGGGCAAGCCTAGAGGGTACTCCATCATGTGCTACTTGATTGCCTGCTGGCTACAGGTCATAATGCTTTCACCTTTGCTCACTCTGTTCCGGCTATTCTGGTCATTATGCTCCAATCGTATGGAGTGCATTTCCACCAGCTTTTCCTATGGCAGGCACCATTCACTTCAAATATCATTTTGCCTAACCTTTGTAATATTGACTACCCACACCACATCTTTCTCTTTTCCCTTCTCTCTTTCATTTTTAATATTTCTCATTATAATATTATATATTGACTTGTTTATTTACTTAGCAATAACATAAGTAAAATATGTGCTCTTTGTGACCATACATTCTGTGTTTGGTTTACTGCTCAATCCCCACAAGAGCTTTGAAACAAGGGAATGCCGGCTGTTTGAAGTAGTTTACCAAATTGAAGTATTTGCTGGAGATGAGGTCATCCATGTGAAACACATATTTACCTACAAGACCTCTGACAAGGATTCTCCCCTTAACCAAAGGCTAGCAAGGCTCCTCTGAGCTCTCTCCTGGACTAGGCCTCAACCTTGGCCTACAAACGCATGAACAAACAAACACTAACATAGTTTCCAACAGCTCAAGGTTGCATTCCCTAGGATGGCTCTAATCTCCCTTAAAGTGACTACTTGACAAAACAAAAAGCTTTCAAAGGGATTCATTGTTTGTTCCAGCCAAGATCTGAAGGTGAAACTCCTGTCTCCCAGTCTGTGTTGGAGGATATGAGCCTAAACTCACTAAGCAGCAGTTAGCAAGAGGAGGTAGATTTTATAGGGGCCATTCCTTCCCATATTTTATAATTCTTCACCTTCCTGACTGTATGTAAATTCTGCTCATCCGCCTTCCTTTTCCCTCATTCTTCTTCTAAAATTCCGTGTCGCCTCTGTAACAATCAAAGTTGATTTCCGTTCCTGCTGGATACTTTATTTCAAGAATATATTACCGAGTAGAAAGACTGTTTTTAATAAATTGTACTGGGAAAGTTGAATTTTTACTGAAGAATAATAAAATTGGACCCCTGCCTTACACCACTCATAAAAATTAACTTGATATTAATTAAAGACTTAAATGTAAGACTAGAAACCATAAAACTCCTAGAGGAAGACATAATAAAAAAGCTCCTTGGCATGAGTCTTAGAAATTATTTTTTGAATGTGACACCTAAGGCACAAGCAACAAAATAAAAAAGAAAAGAAAATGAAACTACCTCAAACTTATAAGCTCCACAGTGAGTGATATGACCAACAAAGTGAAAAGACAGCCTATGGACTGGAAAAATATTTATATTTTTATCTAGTAGATTTAATGTCTATTAAAAGGTTATTACCCAAAATATAAAGAACTGATACAACTCAATAGTGAAAAAAATTAAAAAAATAACCCAATTGAAAAAGTCAAAGGACCTGAATAGATATTCTTCCAAAGAAGATGTTTGAATGTCCAGCTGATAAATGAAAAGGTATTCAACATCACTAACAATTAGGAAAATGAAAATTAAAACCACAAGGAGATAGCACCTCATGCCTATCAGAATATCTATCATAAAAAAAAAGGTAACAAATGCTTGTGAGAATGTGGAGAAAAAGGAACTCTTGCATGCTGCCAGTGGGATTGTAAATTGGTACAAGCATTACAAAAAACAGTATAGAAGTTCCTCAAAAAATTAAAAATAGAGCTACCATATGATCCATATGACTCCCACTTCTGGGAATAGATCCACAGCACATGGAAACACTAGGTAGAAGACTCATTTGCACCCCTGTGCTCACAGCAGCATTACTTCCAATAGTAAAGACATGGAAACAACCTAAGTTTCCATCAACAGATAAGTGCATATCAAACATGCACACACAGTGGAATATTACTCAGGCATGAAAACAGAAAACATCATGTCATTTGTCACAACATGGATAGAACCTGAGGGCATCATGCTAAGTAAAATAAGTCAGGTGGAAATAGTACAATCTCACTTATATGTGGATTCTGAAAAAAACACACAAATTTATACAAAATTTAAAGACAGACCAAGTTTATGGTTACCACAGGCAGGACATGAGGGGTGGGGGAATTGGATGACGGTCATCAAAAGATATAAACTTGCAGCTGTAAGATGAATAGGTATTATGCAGCATAACGACTATAGTTAACACTGATATATGACATATTTATTTATTTTTTATTTTTAAATTACATTTATTGGGGTGACACTGGTTAGTAAGATCATATAGGTTTCAAGTGTACATTTCTATGATACATGATCTTCATATTGTGTTGTGTGCCCACCACCTGAGGTCAAATCATCTTTCATCACCATGTATTTGACCCACTTTACTACCCCCAACCCCCTTCCCTCTGGTAACCACCATACTGTTGTCTGAGTCTATGAGTTGTTGTTTGTTTTTCTTGCTTGCTCATTTGTTGCTTTCAGTTTTATATTCCACATATGAGTGAAATCACATGGTCTTAACTTTCTATGACTTTTTTTTGCTTAGCATAATATTCTCAAGGTCCATCCATATTGTCACAAATGGCAGTATTTCATCTTTTCTTATGGCTCAGTAATATTCCATTGTACATATGAACCACATCTTCTTTACCCAATCATCTATGGAAGGACACTTTGGTTGTCTCCATGTCTTGGCCACTGGGAATAGCGCTGCACTGAACACAGGGATGCATATATCTTTGCAATAAATGTCAAACTTTTCAGGTAGAAACCCAGAAGAGGGGTTGCTGGGTCATATGGTAGCTGTATTCTTAAATTTTTGAGGAACCTCCATTCTGTTTTCTGTAGTGGGTTTACCAGTTTACATTCCCACCAGCAGTGAATGGGGGTTCCCTTTTCTCCATGACCTCTCCAACACTTGTTATCACCGTCTTGTTGATAATGGCCATTCTAACTGGTGTGGGGTGGTAGCTCATTGTAGTTTTGCATTGCATTTCCCCGATAGCTAGAGAAGTTGAGCATCTTTTAAGAGTGTAGATACCACGCCCTGGCTGGTGTAGCTCAGTGGATTGAGCTCGGGCTGCGAACCAAAGTGTCGCAGGTTCGATTCCCAGCCAGGGTACATGCCTGGGTTGCAGGCCATAACCCCAGCAACTGCACATTGATGTTTCTCTCTCTCTCTCTCTGTCTCCCTCCCTTCCCTCTCTAAAAATAAATAAATAAAATATTAAAAAAAAAAGAGTGTAGATACCAAAAGTTCTCATCACAAGGAAAACAATATTTTTAATTTAAGTATATATGGTATAGAATCTTCTATTGACTGTGTTATTTTCATGTGTATAATGTAGCAATGTGACATTTTTATACCTTACACTGTGATCACCCCACTAATTCTAGTAATCATCTGTCGCCTTGCAAAATTATAACAAAATTAGTGAGTATATTCCCTCACCTCTTTCACCCATCCCCTCACTTCCTCACTCCTTGTAACATCCCTTTGGTCTCTGTTTCTATGAGTCTGTTCATGTTTTTATTCTCTGTTTATTTGTTTTATTTTTTAAGATCCCACGTGTAATTGAAACAATATGGTATTTGTCTTTGTCTGATTTATTTCATTTAATATAATACCCTCTAGATCCATCCACATTATTGCAAATGACAAGATTTTATTCCTTTTTATTGCTGCATGATATTCCATTAAACAAGATTTTTCTATCTTTTGTATCTCTACGAGATGATTGATGTTAACTACACTTGTGGTAACCATTTCACAATATATGAAAGTCAAATCATTATGCTACATACCTAAATTTATACAGTGCAACCTGTCAACTATACCACAATAAAAGTGGGGAGAAAATCTGTCCTTACCACTTCAATGTCTGACTTAGTATCTAAAAAATGGCACCTCTTAGAGATCAAAGAATATATATTTTATAAAACTTTATTCTTATTATTGTTGACAAAGTGAAACTCTGTAAGAGCATCAACTTTTATATTAATGTTTTTTCTAAAACAAAATAAAAGGTCATATATTAATTTTTCTACATTTGGATACCCTAATAGAAGAATCATCTTTCCAAATAAACTGATATTGTCTTAATTTGTGCTAGTGATATAAGAGTTCTCTCTAAGCTACTTTTAAAACATATTTGTAGGAAAGAAAATCTGTTAAATTTTCAGGCATGAAACAATATTTCTTTACATACTTTTTAAAGTGCAAACTACTCCTAACCTAACATACTGAAAATGCCCCTAGCTTCCTGCTTTCTGAAAGGGGTGTTCTTAGGCCAAAGTATTTTTTAAAGCTTCTGAATTCCTCTTACAGTTTTTATATTGTTAACACTGTTAACAGATGTCCCCCATTCCCTGCTTTTGCGCCCTCCACCCAGCCATTCCCCTCTGGCCGTGGCCATATTGTCAGCATTGTGACAGGTTTAAACCCCTCAAAATACATATAGAGGGCTGTTTTGTTTTGTTTTGTTTGGATCTTCCTATCCTTTAAACTTATAACGTTCATCGAAATAAAGCCCAGGCATAAAATAAACTGAACAACAGTTTATTTAAAGCCAATGTAAATGATTAAGGGCAAATGACACAAGGAGCTGTGGGGAGCAGCTGGAAAACCCTTACTGTTTTCCAATTTTCTCTTTCTCTTCACATTACTCACGATGTGTGAATAGGGGGGATTTATTCTCTGTGTACATTGTTTTAAACATTGGCAAAGGGAGTTTTAGAAATCACGCACACACTGGACTATCCTATAGTTTAGCTAAAATGCATTTTGCTAATTTGACACATCAGTGTCTAATCAAGATGACTTTTTAAAAGTGAGTATACATTTTTATGATTACAGTTTGTGCTTCTGATGCTTGGAAGACAAAATCCCCTTGACTTTTCTCCTCCTACCTTTTTCATACCCTTGACATTATTCAATTTTAGATCATACATATTTTAGACCCCTCGTATAAACAAAATACTTGGCTTACACAGCCTTGTTGGAGAGCCAACTCTAAACAGAATAATGAGTTCCCATTATATCTACTTGGACGTTCTGAGTAACATCTCCCAGCTCTTTTCCTGTAAGAGAGTTTCATTTATAATTTTGGGTTAAATGAGCCTTTCGCAAACACAGCCATTTTGTTATTAACCATCTACTAATCACTCTAAATATATCAGATTGCTAAACTATTGAGTTTCAGAAAAATTGGTACTATCACGTCCATAATATGAGCATCAAAAAAACTCAAAAGCTCCTTGTCTGTATTAAGCATTAGCTGAAGTTATGCCTTGCAAGTTTTATATCTCCTTCCCTCAGAATTTTCAACAACTTTTAATTTGCTTTCATTGTTTATCAGCTTCTAAAAATAAAACAGAATAAATAAAAAACTATTCTGATATGAACATAGAGTTTCTTATGACTCCCTTTATTTTAGGAAATGGCTAAAATTGTGTTGCTAAGCAGGACAAATAAATGAGGGTCTGTCTGTTGCTCTAGGCTGATGATAACACTTAGAGAGACACTTCCCCATGACAAATGCCACTTGTTCAGTGCATAAGAAAGTAATGAGACCTTGTTAACTGCTACAGTGGGAAAATAACTTCAAAAGACATGAAATTAGCCACACAAAATTCATTGCAATCGATTGATAACTCTTTTTTCCTGTCAGAGGTTTAACTTCCCGCTGGAGACAAGACCCAAATTTGTAGCTGGATTAGTAGGTGATCCTAGCAAACACTTGAACTTCTACATTTCTAGAACAAGCCACACAGGAAACCAAAGGCTACCAAAGAAACTTATGTGGGCCTTTACAAGGCCTGTTTTGCATATATGAAAATGTGATTTAAGAAATGACTTAGGCCCTGACTGGTGTAGCTCAGCTGATTGGGTGTCATTCTGCAAGCAAAAGGTCACTGGTTGGATTCCCTGTCAGGGCACATGCCTGGGTTGTGGGTTCCATCCCTGGTCGAGGCATGAATGAGAGGCAGCCAATTGATGTTTCTCTCACACGTTGATCTTTCTTTCTTTCTTTTTCTGCCTCCCTTCCCCTTTCTCTAAGAGTAAATAATAAAATATTTTTTAAAGAAATGAGTCAGTATTACAGAGCTACACATTTCAAAAGAGTGGTACTGTTGTTAAAATAGACCTGTAGATCAATGAAACAGGGTAGAGAGCTCAGAAATAATTCCATAGATTTACAGTCAACCGACCTTTAACAAGGGTGCTAAGCACACACAATGAGTAAGTGATAGTCTCTTCAATAAATGATGTTGAGAAAGCTGGATCCCCACATACAGAAGAATGAAATTTGGTTCTTTTCTCACACTGTGTACAAAAATCAACTCCAAATGGATTAAATACATCAGTGAAAAACCTATAAAAACAGTAAATGAGTAGGATAAAACATACAGAAAAATCTTGGCAGTGGTCTTGGCAACTTTTCTTTTTCTGGATATGACACCAAAAGCACCCAGAACAAAAGCAAAAAGGTAAGTGGGGCTGCATGAAGCAGAAAAGCTTTTGAACAGCAAAGGAAACAGCACAATGGAGAGGCAGCCTGCGGAATGGAAGAGAACATTTGCAAGCCATATATCTGAAAAGGGGTTAAGATCCAGAATATAAAGAACTCACTGAACTCAAAGGAAAAAGAAAAACAAATAGCCCAATTAAAACATGGGCAAAGTCTGTTTCTACTTTGTTTGTTTGTTTATTCTGTTCATTAGATTCCTTATATAAGTGAACTCATATGGTGCTTATTTTTCTGACTGGCATATTTCACTTAGCATAATAATCTCCAGGTCTTTCCATGCTGTTGCAAAGGGTAAGATTTCCTTCATTTGTACAGCTGAGTAGTATTCCACCGTGTAAATGCACTCCAGCTTTTTTTATCCACTTATTTACTGTTGGACACTTGGGCTGCTACAGGGTGAAAGAGGTAAAGGGGCTAAGCAGGAAAAAAAACAAGGGGGGTGCGGACAGGTCAAAAAGGGTAAATGAGAGATAAACGATGAAAGAAGGAGATCACTTTGGGTGGTGAACACACAATATAATATACGCTTGAAGCCTATATAATTTTATTAACCAATGTCACCCCAATAAACTCAATAAAAACTGTTAAAAAGTAAATAAAATATGGGGAAAGGACCTGGATAGGCGTTTCTATAAAAAAGACCTACAAGAGGCCAGCTAGTATATGAAAATGTGCTTAACATTACTATTCATCAGGGAAATGCAAATCAAAACCACAATGAAATATGTCATACCAGTTAGACTAGCTGTTATCAAAAAAGATAAGCGTTGGCAAGGATGGAGAGAAAAGGGAATTCTTTTACACTGTTTTTGGGAATATGAATTGTAGCTGTTGTGAAAAAACAATATGGAGTTTCCTCATAAAATTCATAGGAGAACTATCACAGGATCCAACAATTTCACTGCTGGATATATATTCAAAGGAAATGAAATCAGTATCTGGAAGGGATAGCTGCACTCCCCTGTTTATCGTAGCATTATTCATAACAGTCAAGATAGAGAAACAACCTAACTCTGTCGATAGATGAATGGATGAAAAAATGCGATACACGCACACAGATAGTAACAGCTTTAAAACAAGAATAAAGTTCTGCCGTAGGTGACAGGGTAGATGAACTTATGTTAAGTGCAATAATCCTGCTACAGAAAGACAAATACTGCATGATCTCACTTATATGTGAAATCTATAAGAACTAATAGTAGCAGAGTAGAATGGTGATTGCCAAGGTTTGGGGCTGGGGAATATGAGGAAATGTCGGTCAAAGGGTACAATGTTTCAGTTATGCAAAACATATCATTTCTGGAGATCTGATATACAGTGACTATAGTTAACAATATTGTGTTGTACACTTGAAATTGGCTAAGAAAGTATATTTTAAGTGGTACCACCACCAAAAAGATATAATTTATTAACCAATGTCACCCCAATAAGTAAAATGTGGTAATTATGTAAGGTGATGTATTTGTTAATTAACTTGACTATGATTATTTCACAATACATATGTATATAAAAATATCAAGTTGCAGTTTAAATATATAATTTGACATATCAATTATACCTCAATAAAACTGAATTTTAAACAAGAAATAAGATGACAGTATAACAACTTAGCCTCCTTAATCTTTAACCTCTCACCCTACTAATATTTTCTATTGGGTTGGTTTTGCCTGACTTTTCAGATTAACAGAGAAAGCTGCCAAGACTTGAACTGTGAAAGTGGGTGTTTGTGTGGACTCAGTTCTGCTCAATTTTGGATGCCCTAGCTGATGTGGCTCAGTGGATTGAGTGCCAGTGTGTGAACCACGGGGTCACCAGTTCAATTCCCAGTCAGGGCACACGCCTGGGTTGTGAACCAGGTCCCCAGCAGGGGCACGTGAGAGGCAACCACATATGGATGTTTCTCACCCTCTTTCTCCCTTCCTCCCCTCTCTAAAAATAAATAAATAAAATTTTAAAATATTCTACTTACCTTTGGGATGAGTAGCCTTCTCCAAACATTCTTTCTGAGTACTATATGTATAATTATAACACAGTCAAGAGGATTGACATAATTTTCCTGTGTTTTGTCAATTCCATTTAGAGAAAGATTTCATGTTAACAGATCCCATCACTGTGTTAGAAATCTGTACTATGGAATGTATATATATTAATTTGTATGCATCCCCTAATTAGAAGCTATTTAAAAATAACTATATGTTTTTGCTTTCATAAACGTCACGAGGGACTTCATTAAGCCAATTCCAGTATCACTGTCACCATTTAGTTTTTTTTATTGGCAGCAGTTGATAGTATTGACAAGGCAGTAAGATGGGGGTGGGGTGGGACATGTGGCACAGCTGATGCCACTAATTTCTTGTTTAAATAAGAACATGGGCTATATATGTATAAGAGAGATGAATAGGAGTTTTGCCAAAAATAGACAGCAGACTGTCATTTGTATGGACACGGGCAAGAAAAGCCTGATTAAAATATAGATTTTACATAAAGAAATGTTAACGAGGCAAAGTGTTACAGATGAGTTTAGCAGTTCAAATACAGAGAGAGATTGAGGGAGAATGAATTAGAAATCTCATGTTCTGTGATTTTTTTCATATCTTGGTGTTCATTAACTGTCTTGGTTTAAAAACTGTAAATTTTAACATTTTTATGATACGCGTTCATGATATATATTCACATCATAAAAGTAATTCTAACCCATTAAACCTAAGAGGATGTTATTATTCCATAAAAGGATAATACCCAGGATGCAATGCCCAAATTGCCCTGCCATTACTACACATAGAGCTCTCGTTACAAAATAAATGACTGTGACCTTCTAAGTATACAGAACATCTAAAAATGGTTAAATTAAATGATCGATATGTGCTGAATCTGAGTCATCTAGCTCAGGCAAAGAACATTTACACATCAAAGCTTTGAGGACCAGAAACACAGGGGAATTCATTAAAACGGCTTCATTGCAATGATTCTCAAAGCGAAGGTCTGGAGAGCTTATGAAAGAAGAGTGGTTACAGAATCCATCACAGACCTTCTGGAGCAGAGTCTCTGACAGATGGAACCTGGAATCTGCTTATTTTGCAAACTTCCCAGTACATTCTAGTGTCTGCTGAATGTTAGAGATCTACTGCCTTAAAGCGTGATTGTCGGTTCCATCTCAGACTGTCTCCAAGGCAGATGCCTTTTCAGCCTGTATCCCACAAACTTTGCAAAAGATCTTGAGAATGAACAGTATGTATCAGTGGACAGTTACAAATTTCAGTAGCCTGAATTTATTTAAACAGGTGTAAATACCGATTTATTTTGATTGGCATTCCTTTGGTCAGAGCACTGCTTTGAAAAAATACAAGGCTGAATTTCAATTTCTTTTTTGCTTGTTTGCTTTTAATGACAGTCCCTTTCCTAAGTATGTACACGTGTTTTAATTTTGCTTCTGTAGAGGTAATCTGACATGCAGTTCTAAACAATGTGGGAATATAAAGTTATTGACGTATCTCCTGAAATACATATGTATGGGTGGTAAAGTTTTGGGTGGTATTTTTCTCTCATCTTTACACTCCCATATATAGCTTGAGTTTCTGAATAGTGAGCTTGTATCTCCCTTGCTCTACCTAGTCTGCATTCTCAAAGAGTGCGGTATAAACTTCATATCTCAGCTTTTGAATTGGGAAGCCATTCCTCAAAAATCATCTGGGAAGCTTCCAGTTCAGAGGTGTCTGTCCAGTTTAAGTTTCACTAACTTTATATCTGTGCTTTGTTTCAAAGCAGAACAACAGAAAATTTTTATTTACCACATAAAAAAGATAAACTTTCATTGTAAGAATGTTTTTGTAACCCACTTACACAATTATGGTGAGGGGGTTCTACTGTGTCATTCTTCTTTAATGAAAGAAAATTCATGTGTCAAGGGGGGAAAATCCAAAAACTAGTTCCTTAGATATTCTTACAGAATTTTTCTATAAGAACTTTCTTCAAAAATATTTTTAAAGACATATCTTTTTTTTTAATTTTTTAAGATTTCATTTATTTATTTTTAGAGAGGGAAGGGAGGGAGATGGAGAGAGAGAGAGAAACATCAATGTGCGGTTGCTGGGGGTTATGGCCTGCAACCCAGGCATGTACCATGACTGGGAATCGAACCTGCAATACTTTGGTCCACAGCCCGCGCTCAATCCACTGAGCTATGCCAGCCAGGTTTTAAAGACATATCTTAAAACTTATTTTAGATTTCTAGCCAAGATGGAGGCATAGGTAGACACACTATGCCTCCTTGCACAACCAAGATAGGGACAACAATAATTTAGAAATAGAATAACTGATGCAGACACCGACCCACAGTGTCTGCGGCGTCATGGATGAGACACGAGACATTTACATGGACTACCAAGTCCTGTAAAAGGGACTTGGCATGGCTACCCTCTCAAGGGGAGGGCACCTTGGAGTGGCCTGGCCACTCTCTCAAGAGGAGAGCTCCCGAATCCTTCCCTTCACTGGTTTTTACTGGAATCAATTTGCACAGGAATACAAGTAAGATTCATTAATCATTGCCAGGCAGTAACAATCAAACAATAGATAGCATCTAAAGAACTGTGAGGGTCTATTCTGAGTCAGGGTCTGTTAGCTAAGAGGCTACAAAACTCTGGGAAACAAACTCATTTCCTGCTTGGGCCTTTATCATTTAATTGAGAACATTCTTAGCGAAGCAGGTTTCACAGGAGTTTATGTATTATTTCTCAGGCCTGATTACCCGGAAAACCCACCCTCCCCCCCCACCCTGCCCCACACAGGGCTGCACCGCCCTCTGTCATTGTTTCAGGCTTAAGTCAGGCAGAGGAGCCAAGATAGCCAAGAGATTAGGAGACTTCTTGCAGGCAGAATGAGGACTCAGGCTTTGTCAAAGCTGAGGGGCGAGGATCCATCATCCCCTTTCTCCATAGCCCCCAAGTCCTTCCCTGGGGCCTCCACGTGATCGTGCCTGTCTTAGGTAGTTCTCCCCTTGGGGACTCTTACCCATCATTGGCTAACTGATTGAGGACTGGGGACCAGTTATGGAAAAAGGAGCAGAAGTGGTGCTTCTGCCAGGGAGATAAGCTTTGTCTCCTTAGTGGCTTATGGTCCAAAGGTTGCTCACTCAGCCTTAGCCAGGGGGGGATTACAGCTCCTGAAACCAGGCAGGGTGGCTCCCAAGAAATAACAACCAGAACTGACAGAAAATTGAGCTGTATGGAAGTTGGACAACCAAGGAGTTAAAATAGACACATTCATCCAGACCAGTAGGAGGGGTGGAGTCTGGCAGCCAGATGGAAATGGGTCGTGGCGGCAAGAGCGGTGGGACAGGGCACATAAGGCATCCCAGGTGCACAAGACCACAGTGGGTGGAACCTGGGTGCGCAGGCGGCGGCTGGCAGACCCCGGGCGTGGGGTGGCAACCAACAGACCCAGCAAGGCGGCAATTGTGATATGAGGCACTGAGCACAACTCAGGGTCCCAGTGCTGGGAGATAGAGCCTTGGGGCACTGATTGAAAACACCTGTGGGGGTTGAGGCACAGGGAGAGACCCCCAGCCTCACAGGAAAGTGCACTGGAGAGACCCATGGGGTCCTAGAATGTGCACAAGCCCACCCACTTGGGAATCAGCACCAGAAAGGCCCAGTTTGCTTGGGTGAAGCAGCAGAAGGGACTGAAATCTGGCAGAGAGTGAAGCAAGTGCCATTGTTCCCTCTCTGACCCCGCCCCCACATACAGCGTCACAACCCAGCGACTGGGTTGCCCCGCCCTGGTGAACACCTAAGGCTCTACCCCTCATGCATAACAGGTGTGACAAGAAAAAAAAATGGCCCAAACTGGAGAACAGATCAAAGCTCCAGAAAAAATACAACTAAGTGGCCAAGAGATAGCCAACCTATCAGATGCACAGTTCAAAGCACTGGGAATCAGGATGCTCACAGAATTGGTTGGATTTGGTCATAAATTAGATGAAAAAAGGAAGGCTATGATAAATGAAATAAAGGAAAATGTACAGGGAACCAATAGTGATGGGGAGGAAACTGGGACTCAAATCAATGGAGTGGACCAGAAGGAAGAAAGAAACAACCAAACAAAAAAGGAGAAAGAAACAAGAATTCAAAAAAATAAGGAGAAGCTTAGGAACCTCCAGGTCATCTTTAAACGTTCCAACATCCAAATTATAGGGGTACCAGGAGGGGAAGAGGAAGAGCGACAAGTGGAAGAATTATTTGAACAAATAATAAAAGAGAACTTCCCCATTCTGGCAAAGGAAATAGACTTCCAGAAAGTCCAGGAAGCTCAGAGAGTCCCAAAGAAGTTGGACCCAAGAAGGAACACACCAAGGCACATCAAAATTACATTACCCAAGGTAAAAATGAAGGAGAGAATCCTAGAAGCAGCAAGAGATAAGGGAATCTAGAAGCAGCAAGAGAATAAGTAACATACATGGTAGGGAGAAAATAGACAGGGGGGAGGGCAAGAATACTATGGGAAATGTAGAAGCCAAAGAACTTATGACACATGGACATGAACTAAAGTGGGGGAATGTGGGTGGGAGTGGGTGTGCAGGGTGGAGGGGAATAACAGGGGTGATGGGACAACTGTAATAGCATAATCAATAAAATATATAAAAAAACTTATTTTACCTTAAACTTCCTGGTGATAATAGCTTTGTTTACATATTACATGGATAATAGAAGAGGCAAGGTTGAAGGAAAAGTAGGTTTGCAGTTGTGAGTACATAAAACACAGAGTTTATTCTTGTGTTCTTATTTATTAATTATTGTATTATTTTCCATATAAACAACTGTAAACCTACTTTTGTCTCACTCTGTATGCAATATTCAGTATTTCATAGTATTGAACCTAATCTGATTTTGTGATAATAGGGGCATTTTGAAAAAGCAACAGTGGAATTCATTACTCTTAGTAAACCAGTACTGTAATCTCTGCATTCTGTTTTATAAAGTTATTTTCCAAAACATACCTGCTATTTCTCCATAATGTAAAAAATTGAACTGATCCTATGTTTACATAGTGTTATTCTTTAGGTAGCTTAAAGCATTAAATAGTTTTCTTTTTTAAAGATTTTATTTATTTATTTTTAGAGAGGGAAGGGAAGGAGAAAGAGAATGAGAGAGAAACATCAATGTGCAGTTGCTGGGGGCCATGGCCTGCAACCCAGGTATGTGGCCTGACTGGGAATCAAACCTGTGACACTTTGGTTTGCAGCCCATGCTGCAATCCACTGAGCTATGCCAGCCAGGGCTAAATAGTTTTCTATATAAATAAATTCCATAGTTTTCTGAAAAGTAAAAGGTAGATGGTATTTTCCTAATTTTATATATACTAAACTATGGCACTGAAATTGTGAGTCATACATCAATTTTGTAACAGAGTCAAGTAAGAAAACCCAGAACTTTTCATGCTAATTTATTAGTCTTCATAATATAAGGGTTCTTTTCCTTCTCCTCATTGATTTTGCCCATCTTTTTATTGTTTTAAAAATAATCTGCAAAAAGAAGAAAATATTAATTACTATATTTAGAAATCAAACTAACAGATAATTTTGTTGCTTTTCAAATACTGGTCTCCATCTTCACTTCATCACTTAGAGGGAATACTTTGATATTTGGTAAGCATTCTCCAAACCTGAATCAACACCTTTGATAATCAGACCCGAGGCCTTTTTCAGTATATGTGTACATGTAACTTAAAAACTCAGTTTTACTCCTCTCATCCATTCATACATTCAATCCTGCCTAAATACTCTGACAAGATTAGATTTTTATATGCAGTTTAGCAGCTCCACAAATGTATCTAGAATTCTGAATTACTCAACAGAGGGCAAAGAAATCTTGATCTGTGGGTTTTAAAGTGCTCTGGCCTTTTGCCCTCAGCTTAGTAGTGTCATAGGCTCCTTATCTATGATGTACACATAGCAGCAAACTGGATAACTACAGCTCAAACCTATTTATTTATCTCGTCTCTTTCCCCCCAGTTTTCCGTTCTTATCAAATCATTGAAGTGTTGCTCAAATCATTGAGCACAAAGGAGTTTAGAGATGAATGAATCAAATCTCTTATTTTTTTGTCTGATATAGAAGCAGAGAGAGATTAAATGACTTTCCTAGAGTTGCATAACTATTCGTTCTGTACATAAAATAACATTCATTATCATTTACCTTAATGAGAAATAGTATTGTACTATATAAAATTTGTTATTCAGAAATATATATTGCATAACTTTCTTTATGTATTACATATTACAGCTGTGAATTTTCTTTTAAAAAAAATATGTTGAGGTAATTGTAGGTTCACATGCAGTTGGAAGAAATAATAGAGAGAAATTCTGTGTATTTTTCCCCCAAATTTCCCCTGTGGTAACATCTGGCATTACTGAAGTACAAAACCACAACAGGAAACTGACATTGATAACGATCAAACTTATTCAGATTTCCCCAGTTAGTTACACACTAACCCATTCGCATGTGTGTATTTAGAACTATGTAGTTTTATCACATGCGTGGATTAGTGTGACAATCATCGCAGCCAAGATAAAAAAAAGAGTTCCATCACAAAGATCCCCTGTGCTACCCAGTTATAACTACAGCCACCTCCCTCCCACTCGAGCTCCCTAGTCTTTCCTAGCCACTAAACTATAAAATTTTGTCATTTAAAAATTATGTGTTAATAAAATAAAACAGTATGTAACTTTTTGATATTTCCTTTTTAAAAACTGAGCTGAATTCCCTTAAGTTTCCTTCACATTGTGGTTTGTATAAATAGCTCTTTTCTTTTTATTGCTGAGTAGTATTCCATGGTATGGATCTATCGTTGTTTTTCAGTCATTAACCCTTTGGAGAACATGTGGCTTGCTTCTGTGTTTTATGAATTATGGATAAAGTTTCTATGATCATATACATACAAGTTTTGTGGGATCAAAAAATGTTTAAAGATTTTTATCTATTTATTTTTAGATAGAGGGGAAGGGAGGGAGAAAGAGAGGGAGAGAAGCATCAATGTGTGGTTGCCACTTGCGCGCCCCCTCCTGGGGACCTGGGATGGAACCCAGGCATGTGCCATGACTGGGAATCCAACTGGCAACCCTTTGGTTCCCAGGCTGGCACTCAATCCACTGAGCCACACCAGCCAGGGCAAAATTTTTATTTCTTTAACATATGTGCCCAAGAGTATGATTGCTGAGTTGTATAGTATTTCCATGTTTATTTTTACAAGAAACTGTCAAAAGTTTTTCAGAGAAGATACATCATTTTACATTCCAACCACCAATGTAAGAGAGAACCAATTTCTCTACATCCTTCCTAGCATTTACTATGGTCAGTATTTTTAAATTTTCACTATTCCAATGGATGTGTAGTGACTTCTCATTATGGTCATAATTTATATTTCCCTAATGGCTAGTGATTTTTTTGTGTATTTATTCATTCCTATTTGTGAAATATTTGTTCATGTCTTTTACCATTTCCTTTTTAAATGCTGTTTATTTAATTTAATTTAATTTTATTTTTTCCATCACCATTTACCCCCCATACTCTTTTTCACCTCCACCAACCCCGTCCCCTTCACAATCACTACACTGTGTACATGTCCATGAGTTCTTTCTCTTTTTCCCCCTCCGTTCCTCTAGCCAACCCCCACCCATAGCTGTCATCTTGCTCCCTATCTATGAGTCAGTATCTATTTTGCTTCTTAGTTTAGTTGGCTCATTTAGATTTCACAGATGAGTGAAATCATATGGTATTTGACTTTCTTTGACTGGCTCATTTCACTTAACATAATGTTCTCCAGGTCCATCTATGCTGTTGCAAAGGGTAAATTTTTCCTTTTTTATGAGCAAGTAGTATTCCACTGTGTAAATATCCCATAGTTGTTTTATTTTCTTATTGGTTAATATATAACTACATATCAAAATGTTCTTTTTTATTGTTGTTCAAGTACAGTTGTCTACATTTCCACCCTACCACTCCCTGCCACCCCAGCCATCCCTACCTCCCACCCTTGATCCCACCGCCCTTTGGTTTTGTCCATGAGTCCTTTATAGTTGTTTTTGAAAACCCGCCCCCCTTATCTCGCCCCATTATCCCCTCCCACCTTCCCTCTGGTTACTGTCAGATTGTTCTTAATTTCAATGTCTCTGGTTATATTTTGCTTGTTTCTTTGTTTTATTGTTTAGGTTCCAGTTAAAGGTGAGATCATATGGTATTTGTCTTTCACTGCCTGGCTTATTGGACTTAGCATAATGCTCTCCAGTTCCATCCATGCTGTCACAAAGGATAGGAGCTCCTTCTTTCTTTCTGCTGCGTAGTATTCCATTGTGTAAATGTACCTGCCTCACTCTATGTTGCTTACTCTCATTGATGTTGTGTCGATATGGGAAGAGTGGGTGAAAAAAGGCTATAAAATAAAGGTCACTACTACTACCTTATACCTCTAGATGACTGTGGAGGGACAGCTTATGATTCAACTTCATTGAGACTTCTCTGGCAAAGAAATCACAGCACCAGCCTGCTTGCTTCTGCTGAGGGGGGAATGGAAGGTCAGTTCTGTGATCAGCATCACTATACCACTATTCTGACAGGGAAACATTTTCTGCTTAGGGAAGCACCGCCTGCTTCTGCTAGAAAGGACATGGAAGATGAGCTCTGTTTTGGTCCTGACAGCACTACACTGTCAGAGGAACTGGAACATTATCTGCTTCCACGCAGCAGTGGGTATAAGATCAATTTCCTGCATTTGAGGCTGTTGACTAACCTTATTTCCCACCACAAACCACATCCCCTATTCCTTAGCCGGGCAAATGCTGTGCTCCAGCCACAAGTGCCTGACCAGTTTTGCGCATATCCTATGTCTATGCATTCCTCTGTGCCTTCCCTCCAGCTATTTTCTACTTACCCTGAAAAGGCCTCACTATTGTACCACCTTTTGAATGTCTTCCTTTTGTTCTATTATACTTTCAAGTTGTTTTTTCCAACTTCCCCAGCCACACATAACAAATCACTACCTCCTTTGGGTCCCCAATGATTAATACGTATTGGGTTGGCAGAACAGTTTGTTTAGTTTTTTTCCATACAATGGCTCTAGTAGTGTTTAGTTGTCTTTAACTTCATTTGAAACAATTCTGTTAGATTGTATTGCGGCAGCTGTCCTATCAGTGTGCATTTTAAAAAACTTAGCAAAATTGGTGAATTTTTGTGCAACCATTTTAATACTGAAGATGGAAGAAGATATGCAACATTTTCAGCATATTATGCTTTCTCATTACAAGAAAGATAAAAATGCAATGGAAACGCAAAAAAAAAAGATTTGTGCAGTGTATGGAGAAGGTGCTGTGATTGATTGATTGAACATGTCAAAAGTGGTTTGTGACGTTTCTTGCTACTATTTACATTTGGGCCAAATAATTCTTTGCTGTGGGGCTGTCTTATGCATCGGAAGATGTTTAGCAGCACCCCTGGCCTCTACCCACTAGAAGCCAGTAGCAGGAGAGAGACGACATACTCAAAATATCCAAATCAAATCAGTTATTTGTGAAAATGAAAAATGTATCTTTTGTTTTATGGAAAAAAAAAAACAACTAAACGGACTTTATGGCCAACCCAATGCTTCCTGGCATGCATTATAATTTCCCTTGTACGATGGAAGTAATGAAATTGACACCTATTTCTACCACCCCTCCACCTACAAATTAACACTGTATCTCCCAAAATTACTTTAAATACTTTTTCATTTATCCAGATTTTAGGCCTCTGGGAACTCGCAGCATTTGAAAGGTTGCTCTGAAACAGGCTCTATGGGACAAAGTCCTGTCAACAGTACCTCCTTGATTCACCCTCACACCCTGACCCAGAGGGCTTGAGTGTAAAATGGAGTGTAAGTTCAGAGGTGGGGCATGAACTCTGTGGTTTGTAGACAGTCCTGATAAGAGGCAAGGACTGAGTTAGGAGACTTCAAGTACCTAGCATGAATCAGTTCATGTGCTAAGATACTCACTTGTAATTACCTCATTCAATCCTCACAGCTGCCCTTTGAGGTAGATATTATACACATCTATTGCAGGTTGATGGTACTCCCCTAGTCATTTTCAGACTTAACGGACACATATTCACAGGGTCAGTGATGTGGATGTTTTGAAAGAATAAATAAAGCTGCTGTGGGAGAGTTTCAGTCACCAGGGCCCCCGTCTTCAGAGGCTTGTGTAAGACTACTTATTTCATTTGGGAGGATTTCTTTGGGTTGGAACAGAACAGCTGAAACCACTTATTTATTCGTTTAACAAATATTTATTGAGTACCTATTCTGTGTAAGGCACTTGAGTTGTGAGATAAAAGGCCTTTCTCGAATGGGTTTATAGTCTAGTGGGCAGACATACAAAGTAAACATTATATCATAGTGTGGTAAGGCCCACTGAATCCATAATGTTAGAGAATAATCTAAACATCAACATTATAGTTTTAAAGAGGAAAGAATATTAAAAATTCTTTTATCTCCTCAGGCTGCTTTGTGGGGTTGTGAGCAAGAACTTTATTAAAGTATACAACCAAAGAGCCGGGAGTAAATTGTTTTCCCTGCCTTTGTGTGCCCCGTGGGTGGTCTTCTGTCACTTGTCAACTACTCTTCTAAGCAAAAAGAGCTTGGCACATCTTTGTCCTGGGGGATTACCTGGGGGACTTTATTTGTGAAATGTTAATGACAAGACATTTACACATACCTTCTGACTTTCTGTGGGTAGGTCACATATAGGTGTGACTAAGTATACACCACAATGCTACTCTAAAGAGTTTGGAAATACCTTTTAGTGCATGTAGTTTTCTTGTTTCCTTGCAATTAAATTTTGTATCACAGGATTGGATAGTTATCCAACGTCCTTGGCCTTGAAAACATGGGGAGTTGGGGAATCCACACACATTTTGCCCAATCAGCTATCCAATAGTATGAGAACGAGGTTTTTCTGTCCCTGTGTTGAAAGATAGTGAAATGTGGAGTCAGCAAGTATTGGTGCCTTGGAGAGCTCTCCCCTGCTTTCCTACATTTCTGTATGAATTAATAGCTTTTTTGTGTCTTTTTACACGTGATGATATGGTGTCTTCTCACCAGCGAAGGGTGAAGGAATGGGAATGAGGGGCCTACACTTCCCAGGTTTTTATTGCCATCTTATAAAGTAGAATACAGGAATAAAAGTTTTACAGACATTCTCATTTAATCCTTGTAACAGCCCTGTGCCTTGAGGTAGGGAAATTATGGACACTTTGCTATCTTTTGGATTTTCCATATGAGCATGTACTACATGTATAATCAGAAAAACCACAAATGCATATAACAAAAACGTTTCTTTTTTAACTGTTCAAAATTGGGGCCACAATTTTGTTTCAATATCCTGCTTTTTCACAGATCGTTGTTTTCTCATATGTAGATCTTCGGGTTGTTAAATATTCTTTGAAAATATGGTTTATAGTAGCTCAATACATCCATATGTGAATGTAAACTAGTTTAATTATCCATTCCGTGATAGGCCATTTAGGATAAATAATGGACCATCTATCTATACAAAGGAACATTATGAAACCACTAAAAAATCACATTTTCAGAATATTCCATAACCTTGGGAAATGTTTGACATAAATGAAAAAAAAACAAGCTATAAACTTATCAAATCTGCTCACAATTTTGTGAAATATATGCAGAGATTTATTAGTGAAAGAGAAATTGCAACATTATTGTAACATTTTGTGTATGTCGAGATGGTGAGATCAAGGATATTGGGGTTAGTTTCGTGTTTTATTTCACTGAATTGTAGAAAAGCTGCACGATGTCCGAACATTTCTTTCCCATTCCGAAAATAAACAGATCAGTTTTTTTAAAAAAAGAAGCCAAACGGAACGATCAGATACAAAATATAAAGGAGAGTTTGGCTCAAGATGGTGGACTGTACAGAGGCTTTTTTCTTCTCCGGTCTCATATCCCTTTAACTGAAAGAAAATAATTTGTATGTACAAACTCTGCGTGTGTATGTGTGTGTGTTGGATAGGACTCCTTTTTTTTTTTTTTTTTTAAGGCTTTGTGAGGAATTCCTGGAAGATAGAAAGCAGATGGAGCGGCTGTGGAGGAGGCTGGCGGGCGACAGGCGGCCAGAGAAAGGGAGGAGGGGAGCCGGCCAGTCTGGCTCCGGTTGGAGGGAAGCGGTCGGGGGGCGCGTGAGGAAATGAAGGAGTGAGCGCCTGCAACTCTGTGGACGGAACGCGGGTGCGCGCCCCGCCCCGCCCTGCTGCTGCTGCTGCTGCTGCTGCTGCCGCTGCTGGTGCCGCTGCTGCGGGCGGGCGGAGCGGAAGGGGGAATGGCGGGGGGCGGGGCCGAGGCGCGGGCGGGCTCGGGGAGGTCCGCTTCCCGAAGCGGCAAAAGCCCTGGCGCCAGAGCTAGGCCGAGCAGAACGGCGCTGCGAAGCTGAGGCCCCTCGGACCCGCCGGGGACGAGCCGCCCTCCGCCGCCGCCGCCGCCGCCCGCAGCAGCCAGCCCTCTGATCGCCTGCCTGCCTGTGCCGCGGTCTCCTTCTCCAGCGCCGTTTGGCAGCCGCAGCACCGTCCGTAACAGCTAAGTGGTCAATTTGGGACTTCGTTCGGGTTGGGAGTGAGGCGCGGGCAGGACACGCTAGCGCGCCATCTCCTGCGGCAACCGCCACTGCTGCAGACACCCCTCCCGGGCGGGAGAGACTCTCTCGAGAGGCCCACGCCGCCGTCCCAGCACCCGACGCTAAGACTTCCAGCGTTTTCTGCCGAGCCTTGCTGAGATCCTTGGGCTTGGCGGAGGGAGGACTGAGCGGGACTTGAGAGATCGCACGCAAACAGATCTCCGATTGCACGGGGCTGATTTTTTGTCTCGGTTTCCTCGGGCAAGTGGCAGGCTTCGCCAGAGCGTCCTGAAACCCCGAGCCATGTCGCCCCCAACTGTGCCTCCGATGGGTGTAGATGGTGTGTCCGCATACCTGATGAAGAAAAGGCACACCCACAGGAAGCAGCGGCGAAAGCCCACTTTCCTTACCCGCAGGAACATCGTGGGCTGCCGCATTCAGCACGGCTGGAAGGAAGGCAACGAGCCGGTGGAGCAATGGAAGGGCACCGTGCTCGAGCAGGTCTCTGTGAAGCCCACGCTCTACATCATCAAGTACGATGGCAAGGATAGCGTGTACGGGCTGGAACTGCACCGAGATAAGAGAGTTTTAGCGCTCGAGATCCTTCCTGAGAGAGTGCCAACTCCTCGCATCGATTCCCGCCTCGCAGATTCCCTGATTGGCAAGGCGGTGGGGCATGTGTTTGAGGGTGAGCACGGTCGAAAAGATGAATGGAAGGGCATGGTGCTGGCGCGAGCCCCCGTGATGGACACTTGGTTTTACATCACCTACGAGAAAGATCCTGTGCTTTACATGTACACGCTCCTGGATGACTACAAAGATGGTGACCTGCGCATCATTCCAGATTCCAACTACTACTTCCCTACAGCAGAACGGGAGCCCGGAGAAGTGGTCGACAGCCTCGTGGGCAAGCAGGTGGAACACGCCAAAGATGATGGGTCCAAGAGAACCGGCATTTTCATCCATCAAGTGGTGGCCAAGCCGTCCGTCTACTTCATTAAGTTTGATGATGATATTCACATTTATGTGTATGGTTTGGTGAAAACTCCCTAAATTCATGCTGTGTTCTTTGCAAAATTTGTGGAACTATTAAATGTAAAGTATGTCGTGTTTTTGTAATCGTGAACTTTTGAGAACAGTTTTGGTGTCAGAGATTCAGGAATTTAATATCACTCATTACTTATTGTGCCTCCAGATCTTACATTGACTAGTTCCACAGTTTTGCCCAAGTGTACTTTGGTACCTATGATAATTGCCTTGTTATGTAATTGAAAAATATAAATTGGGTACTAGTAGAAAATTGAAAAGTGTTCGATACCTTTGGAACAATGAAAGACTAGATAAACAAGATTTAACGGTATAACCCCACATCATATCCTCCCCCTCCTTTCCCTGACCTTCCCTCTTTCTTCTCCACAAATAACAAGTGTTAAGAACATGGTGTATACCCTACATTTTTCCCAACCTCTTACAAAAAGTTTGTTGCAGTTGTTTCTGTAAAAATGACAAGCCACATCATTTCTCTATAATTGCTTTCCTTACTTTACATATCCATAAAATCCCTTCCGATCTATAGTTCCAGATCTCCTTCTCCCTTTTTCTCACCTTCTTTCCCTCTCCTCCTCTCCCTCTGGAATTTATTTTTATATATAGTATTAAGATACAGGTTCAGTTATACATTTTCTTCACATTACATACCTGATCACGTCATAGCATTTATTTAAATACAGCACCCATTTCCCTCTTGCTCTGGAATTTATTTTTGTATATGGTATAAGACAGATCTAACTATACATTCTGTTCACATTGGATACCTGATTGTGCCATCCATTTATTAAATGAATCACCCATTTTCTCTCCTCCCTCCATCTTTTCCTCCCTCCAACAGCTGCATACACAGTACATATTTATGTACCAAAACGGTATTGAACCAGTCTGTTATCAATGGTCATTTGTTATTTCCTTTCTGTATTTCCCCATAACACTACTCAATCCATACTGGTGCTTTTTATTTCTGTAAGTTAGATTCCTAGAAATGGGATTGTTGTGTAGGCTTATTTTAATTTTGAAAGCTGTTACAAAATTGCCATCCCAAATGAAAGTTCTCATTTTCCAGCATTCTCTCCAGCACTCTGTAATGTTTGCAAATCTGAAAGGCAAAAAAATTTGTTGTATTGTTTCTTTAATTGGCAAACTCAGTGAGGTTTTTTTATTTGTTTGTTTTTAGGGGGGATGTTTGTTTTGCTTTTTGGACTTTTCTCTTTTATGACTTGCCAGTATTTCTTCTCCTATGTTCTATTATCTATTGAATCATTGATTTTTTTCTTTATAAATTTGTAAGAACGCTCACTATATTTGCTATATAATGAATATTAATCATTTGTAACCTATGTATATTATGATTTTTTCCAGCCTATCATTAATCTTGACTTTACTAATGTATCTTTTAATTTTTTTAAATTTTTTAGATAGACTACTTTCTTCATTTTGGGTTTTTGGTTTTCTGTCTTTTTCAGATGAATGCCCCAACCCCAAGTCATTTTTTTTTTCTAAAAAGTCGAGGTTTTGCTGTTTGATCCAACTGGAATTTCTTTTGTATATGGTATTAAATAGATCTCCAATTATACACTTTGTTTATATTGGCTACCTGATGCTATCACATTTATTATATCAACCATCCATTTTAAAGTTTCTGAGCCAGTTCACATTATTTTAACTATAGTGGCTTAACCTTAAATTTTGGACTCTGGTAAAGCAAGTTACCTCTCATTAGATTTTTTTTCCTTCTTCTTTTATACAACTTGTCCTAGATATTCATTCTTTCATATGAAGATTAAAGGCTTTCTTTTCACATTAAAAAATTGAATTACATTTTCATATGTATTTAGAGGATTATGTTAGTAATATTAATAATACTTTCAAGAGTTTGAGTACATCATTAAAATCTTTTGTTTTTGCTTTTAGAATGTTCTTCATCTAGGTACATCATATCAGATTGCATTTATTTCTAAGTAGTTTTATAATTTTTGTCATATTTTGACATTTTGAATGGTATATTTTCTCCTGTTCATTTGTAATTTGTTATTCTGGCCAATAGAGACAGACTATGGAATTAAAAAAAAATTACTTTCATTTAATCAGTTCACTAAATCCTATAAATTACACTGGGTTTTTTAAATAAAATATTTTTTACTTTCTACATATACAATCATTTCACCTGCAATTAGAGATAATTCTGAGATAATTTTATGTTGTTTGTATTGATTATTATTACATTAGCTGGATTCTCCAAAACAATGTTGAATAGTGATTATGGCAGGCATGTCCATCCGGTTCTTAGCATTCCCTATTAATTAGCACAACATTTGCTTTTGGCTGTTGGTAGTCATTAACTACTAACATGTTTAGGGAGTTTCTTTTATTCCTGTTTTATGTAGCATTACTACTAAAAGTGGCTCACGAATTTTATCAAATGACTCTTCAGCATCTATTGATAAAATTACATGGTTTTTCCTCTTAATTTGTTGACATAATGAGTTACAGTGGTAGGAATTTGATAGTGAACCAAACTTGTATTTCTGGAATAAATCCTACTTGGTCATGGTGTCATAATCATATGATATATTGCTGGATTTTATTTGCCATCATTTTATTTAGAATTTTTGCATCTGTATTTCAAAGCAAAATTGTATTTTCTTTCTTGCACTGTCTCTATCAAGATTTTAAATTAAAATTGTGTTAGCTTAGAAGATTAATTGGTGAGTTTTCAATATTTACCTGTAGTCTGGAATATTTTAAATAGCATTAGAATTATTTGTTGTTTAAAAGTTAGCTAGTATTAAGTTGTACAACAGTCTAATCCCAGTGACACTTTTGATGGTAGATCTTTAATCAGCTTTCTTATCTCTTCAATGATAATTGGTTTATTCAAGCTTTTTATTAAAATAGAATATATATTCGCTGTGAAATACAAAGTTTAAAGTTTTATCTATTATCATGCTTCTCAATTGTTTTATTCAGATGCTTTATGTACTTGTGTGTTGCATATGTCCTAGATCTGTTCAATTCTGAAAACATTAATAAAGTCATAAGCTACAATGCTGTTTTCAATTCTCTTTGTATTTTACTTGAAAAATTAAAACATAATATGAAAGTATGAAATATATAACAAAAACTTGTTTACCTTCATCTACAATGAACAGATTTCATCATTTGGGTATATTTGTTTTAGCTATATTTTTATATTTTTTAAAGATAGAGCTGGAAAGCATTATGCTAAGCAAAATAAGCCAGGCAGTGAAAGACAAATACCATATGACCTCACCTTTAACAGAAACCTAAACAACAAAACAAAGAAACAAGCAAAATATAGTCAAAGACACTGAAATAGAGGACAGGCTGACAGTGACCAGAGGGGAGAGGGCAGGGAATTTCAGGGGAGAATGGGAAGGATTTACAGGAACAAATATAAAGGACACATGGACAAAAACTAGGGGGGGTGGAAATGGGAGGGAGGTGGGGAGGGATGGGTGGATGGGCTGGAATGGGAGTAAAGGACAGAAAAATGTACTTAAACAATGATTAAAATAAAACAATAAAATTACATTTCTTTTGACATTAAAATTAATAAAGTCGGTTGGTGTGGCTCAGTGGACTGAGTGCCAGGCCTGCTAACCAAAGGGTCGTGGGTTCAATTCTCAGTCGGCACATGCCTGGGTTGGTGGGCCAGGTTCCCTAGTGGGGGTCCGGTGAAAGGCAACCACACATTGCTCCTTCTCTCCCTCTCTTCCTCCCTTCCTCTCTCTAAAAATAAATAAATAAAACTATTAAGGAATAAAAATAATAAATTCCCAATACCATAATGTTTCCTTTCTCTGCAGAGGCAGACACGATTGTGAATTTGGTGCAAATCTGGCCTCTTTTATATATTTACTGCAAATATAACCATAGTCGATACCAGCATTGATTTTTGAGTTTTAAAAAATTCCAAATGAAGAGGAAACTTTAAACATGTGGAAATTACTTTTATTTTTGTTGTAGGGATCCTTTTTTTTTCTAATTGGGAAACGGATTGCAGCAACAAAAACAATAACACTGACTTTAGAATACTAGTTTCTGTTTCAGGTACCTGTACCACTTCTTGCAACTCCTTGCAGTCAGGGAGACTGGGCCCTTGCCACAACACTGTCAGTTGACTAAAAAAGACAATTTCAGCTCTCATGTAGATTGTATCTTGGCTGTACTAAAGCAATTATCCACCACTCACCCCTAATTGCAAGACCAGAACTAGGTCGTATATTTATTTCCCCATGATAATAATTGAGATTATCCGATATCCTAAAACTCAGGAAGTCTGGCCCTAATCTAGCACTGTTTTGACAGTTTAGGACACGACAGTGGACAGAACAAAAATCTTCCTTTCCTAACATTTGTTTATCCTCCAAGTAGCCTTTAGACCAATAACAAAGACATAAGGTAGGTATAAAAGTTGACAAAACAAGGTAACAAGAATGTGATAAATATCATTAAAGGGTTAGAATAGTGCATATGTATTATGCAACAAACTATGCTAAACAACAAAAAATAGCAATGTGTATCTGTTTCACATACATAATAATGCTTGCTAGTCCCTGCTCTCCCAATAGGCCCCAGGTCCAGATTGTTTTTTGTTGTTTCCTGATGTCATTAGGTTGTTAACAGACAGTAAGAGAGAGGCTCAGCCCTGGCCTAGGATCTGAGGATAGAACAGTGAACAATCTACACAATCCCTGCTCTCTAGGAGCATATTTCTTAACGGGGGGGAGGAAGAGAGCCACCGCTACCTTTACAGCCATGGTCACTCACAGTGATTTGGAAAAATCCCACAATTTGTCAGTGTCAACTGAAAAAATAACATCAACTAGGTGTTTTGTCACCAAAAAGGATTTCTTTGGGAAGAAGAAAGGGTTAGAACCCCGTGCAGGCACACATGGCAGGTAATGTGAACGCTCCGGCCTGTGTGCCGAGATTATTTTTATAAAGGAAAGGAAGTTAAGGAAAGGGGAAATTAGAACCATAGAGCTTTATTATAAACATAGAGTTCTTCCTGTAGGGTCCTCGTGTGTCAAGTTCTTCTGATTAAGTGGAGTGCGAGAACTTCTGGAAGCCCTAGCTCCTCCCATAGGCCCTCTTTAAAAAAAAAATATATATATATATGTATATATATATAATTGATTATGCTATTACAGTTGTTCCATGTCCCCCCTTTATTCCTCTCTGCCCTGCACACCCCTCCCACCCGCATTCCCCCCCTTTAGTTCATGTCCATGGGTCATGTGTATGTTCTTTGGCTTCTACATTTCCCATACTCTTCTTACCCTCCCCCTGTCTATCTTCTACCTAGCATCTATGCTACTTCTCTGTACCTTTCTCCCCCTCTTCCCTCCCACTCCCCTGATGATAACCCTCCATGTGATCTGCATTTCTGTGATTCTATTCCTGTTCTAGTTGTTTGCTTAGTTTCTTTTTGGTTTTGGTTTAGGTTCGGTTGTTAATAACTGTGAGTATGTTGTCATTTTACCGTTCATATTTTTAATCTTCTTTTTCTTAGAGAAGTTCCTTTAACATTTCACATAATGAGGGCTTGGTGATGATGAACTCCTTTAACTTGACCTTACCTGGGAAAAAATTTATCTGCCCTTCCATTCTAAATGATAGCTTTGCTGGATAGGGTCATCTTGACTGATTACGTTTTCTTAAAGTTCCAGTTAGTCTTTGTCATTCTCTCCTTCTTTTTTTCTTTTTTTTTAAATATTTTATTTATTTATTTTTAGAGAAGGAAGGGAAGGAGGGAGGGAGGGAGAGAGAGAGAGAGAGAAACATCAATGTGCAGTTGCTGAGGGTTATGGCCTGCAACCCAGGCATGTACCCTGGCTGGGAATCGAACCTGGGACACTTTGGTTCCCAGCCCGCACTCAATCCACTGAGCTACGCCAGCCAGGGCCCCATTCTCTCCTTCTGATTGAGCCCTTTCTCTGAAAACATCACTGATCAATGGCCAGGTCTTCTAACTTCAGCAGCCCTTTGTCCATGTCAGGAAGGCCCTCTTCTAGGTGTTGTCTCTTATAGCACAGGAAAAGTGCATGATCGAAAATGGCTTGGGTCCATGGTTAACAGGAACTAGGTTCAGAACTTAACAGCAAGAAGAATTCAAAACAGAACAACACAACGGTCTACATGATGAATTTAAACCAGTAGTTCAACTGTGTAGATAATGAAACAAGGACCATTAATATCTTGGATAGACCAAAGTTGTTTTTTAAAATATTTCATTTATTTATTTTTAGAGAGGGGGAAGGGAAGGAGAAAGAGAAGGAGAGCAACATCAATGTGTGGTTGCCTCTCGTGCACCCCCCTACTGGGCACCTAGCCTGCAACCCAGGCATGTGCCCTGACTGGGAATTGAACCAGCAACCTTTTGGTTTACAGGCCAGGACTCAATCCACTGAGCTACACCAGCCAGGGCTAGATCTAAGTTCTCGATAGCAGATTCAATAACCACAAAGTTTCCCCCCTTTCACAATGGCTTAGGAAATGTAAACAAGGGCATGTTCCTTCCAAGGAAAAGAGAAAACTGAAATTGAATTAATAATAAGAAAAGAGTTGTACAGGCCTTATTCAATCTTCTTGGCAATTCATTTCCTTCAGAGGTCACCTGCTTTAACTTTTGACAGCTTTAGTTTGAGGTTATCAGACTGTGTGCAGTTGCAGCCAGGGTTTGGTGCCTTCTTTAGCAGTGGCACATGTATCCAGAGTCTACTCCCTGGAGTTTAGCAATGCAAGGGTTAGTCAGCAGTCCTGATGCCCTTCCAGCAAGGATGGAGGGAATCTTTCATGAGGTGCCTTTTCCAGTAAACAAAATCTCCAGGTTGGAAGCTGTGGATTTTAAGTTTTTTTCATTTCCTTGGAGTGCACTGCACAAAGATTGCTCTCCCAGAGCACGATTATTTTCATTAGAAGCAATTAAAGCTTTACAATATTGAAGTATGTCTCCTTTTCCCAAATGTGGATCCAAAGAAGCAAGAGCCAAATGAGTGGGATATCCTGTAATTATCTCAAAAGGTGAAAGCTTATGAGTGCCAAAAGAGGTAGATCTGAGATTTAAAAGAAATAATGGCAATGCTTTTGGCTGGATATTTGAGGAGCTTCTACAGATTTTGCCCATTGAACCTTAATAATGTCATTAGTACATTCGACTAGGCCTGAAGATTAAGTATTGAAAGCACCGTGAAAATGATGTAGAACTGGCCAAATAGCATAGACTTATTGTAGCACTTGACCAGCAAAATGTGTTCCTGGATCACTGTGGAGTTCAAAAGGAGTTCCCCAAATAGGAATAATCTCCTCCAACAGGGCTTTAGTCTCTGTAGGGGCGTTAGCTTATCTACAAGGGAAAGCTTCAGGCCAGTGAGAAAACATACATATGATGACTAAAACATATATATCTCTCCATGAAACAAGGGAAGCTGTATAAAATCTATTTGCCAAACCTTAAGTGGGGTCCATTAGGTCATTTAAATTGTCCAGAGGCAGTGGGAACAGGCTTTTCTGGGTTGTACTTTTTGCCCAGGTGGGAGACTTAAGATAAGCAGTTTTCTGCGGCCTTGTTAATATCTCTCCACCAATATTGATCCATAAATACTATTATTTTGTCAGTAGCTTATGGTTTCATGTAGGTACAGTAGTCAGGAGTAGACATTGTAGAGTTTCTGGTAGGACTGGGTTATTATTTTTGGTCCAAATCAGACCTTTGTCTTTTTTTTTAAGATTTATTTGTTTATTTATTTATTTATTTTTAGAGAGGGAAGGGAGGGAGGGAGACAGAGAGAGAGAGAGAGAGAAACATCAATGTGCGGTTGCTAGGGGTTATGGCCTGCAACCCAGGCATGTACCCTGGCTGGGAATCGAACCTGTGACACTTTGGTTCGCAGCCCACGCTCAATCCACTGAGCTACGCCAGCCAGGGCCTGTCTTTTTTTTTTTTTTTAATTAAACCAGCAGTTGTTGGATTTCCAATCTCATTTTTATTTTTCAGAAGCTGATTATTGGCCAGTTTTTCTAAGGTATCAACTAGGGAAACACCTCCTTGGACCATGACAGAATTGGACTGTAGCTGATGCCTTTAAGGGCAGCATTCTTAGCAAAAATGTCAGCAAGATGATTTCCCTTAGCTTCTAGGGAGTCAAGTTTACAGTGTCCTAATAATAGCTAAAACATCAGGTAAAAGTATAGCTTACAATAATTCCTGAACATATGAAGCATGATTAATTTTAACTCCATTGAAGTTATGGAAACCACATTGCTTCCATAACATTTCAAAGTCATGAACCACTCCAAAGGCATATACTGCTGTCATTGTAAATGTTGACAGGTTTACTCTTTGCTAAAATGCAAGCTTGAGTGAGGGCAAGCTTGTGCTGAAGTGGCCAAATGCAAACATGCTGCCTTGATAACTTCATATACAGCACAGTACTTACCATTTTAATTTTTATATGAACCATCTGTAAACCATAAGAAAGACACTTTACCTAGAGGAGTCTCCTGTGAATCCTCATGAGGAGTCAGGAGGTGACATAACAGTGGCAAGCAGTTAGGAAGTGCTTCATCAGTTTCAGAAGAGAGAAAACTAGCTGGATTAAGGTTATTATGTGAAAGAGTCATATAGGAATCATTCAACAAAAAGATTTCATAAAGTCCTGGCTGGTGTGGCTCAGTGGATTGAGTGCTGGCTTGCGAACCAAGGGATTGCTGGTTTGATTCCCAGTCAGGACACATGCCTGGGTTGTGGGCCACGCTCCGAGTGGGGGGTGCATGAGAGGCAACCACATGTTGATGTTTCTCTCCCTCTTTTTCCCTTCCTTCCTCTCTCTAAAAATAAATAAATAAAAATTAAAAAATAAGGATTTCATACAAAGTAAGGCAACTAACTGAGAGATGCTGGTTGTGATCAGAATTCAGAAGTGCCTCTACTGCTGAGGTAAAAAAATTGTTAGAGGAGATCTCATGACAATTTTTCTCTGACCTTAATCAAGAAAGCACTAGCAGCAATGTGTCTAAGGCAAAGAGGTATCCACAAGCCACAAGGTCCAGTTGCTGACTACAGTATCCTAGTATCCTACAGGTCTGCAGTGATCCCCATGTGTTTGAGCGAATTCCCCAAGGGCATTTCCTTTCTTTTCATGTACAAAAATACAGGGGGTGGGGATCTGATAGGATGCCCAAGAGCAAGTGGGTTTATTAAACTGTCCTTTAGCCTTGGCTGGTGTGGCTCAGTGGATTGAGTGCAGGCCTGTGAACCAAAGGGTCTCTGGTTCGATTCCCAGTCAGGGCACATGCCTGGGTTGCAGGCCAGATCCCCAGTAGCAGGTGCATGAGAGGCAACCACACATCGATGTTTCTCTCCCACTTCCCCCTCCCTTCCCCTCTCTTTAAAAATAAATAAAATCTTAAAAAAAATTCTCCTTTAAAGTTTTAATGGCTATGGCTATGTCATTCTGTTCTTGCCATCAAATTGGGTCAGCACTGTCATTCTTTAGTGAAACATATAGGGGTTTTGCCATAAGAGAGAGATTTGGGAATAGCCAGTTTCGGCAATAGCGAATTAACCCAAGAAAACCTTGCAATTGATGCTTAGTTTTTGGCCTTGGGGAACGTAGGACACCATGAAACCGATCTGGATCCAGGTGCAGTCCTTGTTCCAATATCAGATATCCCAAAAGTCAAACCTGAGTTTGGACAAATGATAATTTTCCTTTAGAGACCCTTTGTCATTTTAAGTCCAAAAGTTCTAATAAATGGATGTTATCTTCTTGTGAGGAAACCTGAGAAGAAGAGCAAAGAAGTAAATCCTTCACATTCTGCTAAGAGGTGGAATCTTTAGGGAAAATTGTATTATCCAAATCAGTGTTCAGAATTTGTGAGAAATAAAAAGGGCTTTCAGCCCTGGCTGGTGTGGCTCAGTGGATGGAGCGCTAGCCTATGAACCAAAAAAATCAGGGCACAGGCCTCGGCTGAGGGCCAGGCCCCCAGTAGGGGATGTGTGAGAAGCAACCACACATTGAATGCTTCCCTCTCTCTTTCTCCCTCCTGTCCCCTCTGTCTAAAAATACATTTAAAAAAAATTTTTTAAAGGGCTTTCAGCCCTGGCTGGCATAGCTCAGTGGATTGAGCGCGGGCTGCGAACCAAAGTGTCACAAGTTCGATTCCCAGTCAGGCCCCATACCTGGGTTGCAGGCCACGGCCCCCAGCAACCACACATTGATGTTTCTCTCTCTCTCTGTTTCTCCCTCCCTTCCCTCTCTAAAAATAAATAAATAAAATCTTTAAAAATAAATAAATAAATAAAATCTTCCAAAAAAGGGGGGCTTTCAGTAAAACCCTGAGACATTACTGTTCAGGTAAATTGTTTTTCTTCCCAAGTGAAAGCAATAAGGTACTGGTTAACTTCATCAACTGGGATACTAGAGAATGCACTACATAAATCAGTTCCCATGAAGAACTTACTTCCAGTTGGGAGAGATGCTAGCCACATGTGAGGGTTAGGAACAAAAGGGTGTCGAGGGGTAACAATGTGGGTTATTGCTTGAAGGTCCTGGACAATCCTCCACCCCCACCCCTTTGCCTTTCTCACAGGGAAAATATGAAGGTTACAGGGACTAGTGTAAACAATAATAAGGCTTTGAGTTATGTAATCTACAATTCTAGGCTTTATATATTTAAGGGCCTCTCTACCTATAAGATATTCATTAATTTGGGGAAGAGGTTTTGAAATATCAATTTCAAACATAATCGGAGTTGCCCTGCAGATTCTGTTGATGTCAGTTGAAGACTACTCCCATAAAGAAAATGGCAATTGGGCCAATAGGGATAATTGATCAGTTCTCTTGGATTCAGCTACTGTACTTTCAAAAATGGAACAAGTGAAAGGTATTGAAAAGCCATTTCATTCACCTAATTGGCCATTTTGACAGTTAATGCCAAGCTATTACATTGGTTCCCCTCTTGGGGGAAAGGATATTCCAGCATGATAGACAATTCTCTTAGGAAGTCTCTACCTAATGAATGGGTAGAGGCCAAAGAACTAAGGACAAAACAATGTATATCCCTTAATAAGCCCAAACAAAAAGATAGGTTTAGCCCTTGCTGGTGTGGCTCGGTGGATTGAGTGTGGGCCTGTGAACCAAAGGGTCTTGGGTTTGATTCCCAGTCAGGGCACATGCCTGGGTTGTGGGCCAGGTCCCCAGTGGGGTGTGTGTGGGAGGCAGCCACATACTGATATTTCTCTCCCTCTCTTTGTCCCCCCTTCCCTTCCCTCTAAAAATAAATAAATATTAAAAAAGGTAGGTTCAGAGATATGAATCTGTTGAGGTTATTTGAAATCCCCACGACTTGAACTGTTTTATTACTCTGAGGCACGGTCTGTTTTTAATGACCGTGGGGCTGAGCAACGAGAGTGTAGCAACAGTCTCGATAAAAATGGAGATAGTTTCCCTTGCAATTTGAAAACAAGTTCCTCAAAGCCAATTAAGAGACAGGACTGGAAAAAGCACCTACAGCTTCTCAGAACATCATCACCGGGGATCAGGAGACCCTTAAAAAGGCTGGTTAGAAAGCTTAGAGCATCTGCAATGCTGAAACTTATAGCAATCCCTTTTCCAGTGTTCTGGCTCTTTGCCACAATGGCAAAAGTTTGGAGTCTTTCAGTTTTGCATAGGGCCTCTGATTTACCAAGGCTGAAAATAAAAAAAAAAAATCTTGGCAATGTTACTTCTAGATGGTTCGTCCAGGATATAGGCAAGCTGATTGGCCAAATTAACCAAAACTAGGTGTACATGGTTTCCCACTCCATCCTGGTTCTCTTAACTAGGAGGAAAAGATCTCTGTTCAACCCATTCACAAAGAAAGAATTAAAAGTTACATGAGTGGAGTCAACGTCTGAAGGAAGACCAGAATTTTCCTTTAAAAAGCCTTTTATAATACTCAGGAAGAGATGACTGTCTGTCTCTTCCCAATAGGATGTAAGCTCCAAGAAAAGTTTGACAGTTTTGTTTACTGCATGGTCAAAGGTGAGCCTCCCTCTGGCTCAAAGCAAGCAGGAGTGATATCAATATTACCATGGAATGAGCTGAAACGCTTCTAGTCTAGGATACCTGAAAGTTCATGGGTAAAGGCATAGCTGGTGAACACAATAGTTTACATTAAGTTTTGGCCTTTCTCCCATTAAGACATAGTTCCATATTTTGCTCACTGCTGTATACTTAACCTCTAATAGAGCATTAGAACTAGGGTGAAACTTTAGTCTGACTAGTTATAAAACATAACTGAAATTTCAAGGAAAAATAATCACTCGGGAGGGTTGATGGGAGGACCTAGGACTTATGAAAATTCTCACACTCTATGTAATCACAAGAACAGTACATGCAAAAACCCTACGGGAAGAATTCTCCAGGGGTGGGATTTTCCCCTAGCCTTTGTCCTGGATTCCTGTGATGAGACTGTTAGGTTGGCTAGTGTCAGACCTGCAGGTTAAGGGGATGTGGTGGGAATCATTACTCCTAAACCTTTCAAGTCTTTGGTGGTGGCACTAACCGCTGCAATCCTTTCAGGAATGCAGTGTTTTTCTTAATTTACTAGTTTCCTAAGTAAAGGCAGTTCTACTGGCCTCCGCTTACTTTTCTCACTTTTATATTTCTCACCTCCGTCTCTTCCTATTTTTTCCTTTATTTATTTATTTATTTATTTATTAGAGAGGGAAGGGAGGGAGATAGAGAGAGAGAGAGAAACATCAATGTATGTGCGGTTGCTGGGGGTCATGGCCTGCAACCCAGGCATGTACCCTGACTGGGAATCAAACCTGCGACACTTTGGTTCACACTTTGGTTTGCAGCCCGCACTCAATCCACTGAACTACGCCAGCCAGGCGTAGTTCATTCCCATTTTTTTCTTTTTAAAAAATTTTATTTATTTATTTTTACAGAGAGGACAAGGGAGAGAGAGAAATATCAATTGGTTGCCTCTCACGCACTCCCAACCCAGTCATGTGCCCCAACAGGGAATCAAACCAGCAACCCTTTGGTTCGCAGATCGGTACTCAATCCACTGAGCCACACCAGCTGGGGCTGTCTCTTCCTATTTTTGTAAAATGGTTTGTATCTCTGGTGGTGTGCTCTTGCTCAGTTATTTGTCTTTTGTGCATCTAGTCTAAGTTTTCGCTTTATCATTAACTTGTGAATTACATAAAACATTTCATATATTAAATAGCTCATTGTAGGGTGATAGCAACTTATCTTTGAATGCCATCAAAGTTCCATTCTTTGGCTCCTCCCTTATATACTGTTCATATTACAATTTGCCTCTTTTTATGTCATAAATTTATTAACAACGTATGGTATGTAAAGTTATTTTTACTACATTTTTCCTGGACCCACCAGGGTTCTTTGCCCCCTATCCAATCTGATTCTTTCCCTAGGTTTTCCAAGGCTAGAGTCCACCCTTTCATGTCACCATTTTTGCTTCTACTGCACATGCCTGAATGTAGAAGCTCCTCCTCTTGCCCATCTGGACTTCTATTGTACATGTCCAAACTTTCCGTCACGTCATCTGGCTTCTACTGTGCATGTGCTCAGTGGAGGAATTTCTCCTCCTCCTCCCTCCAATAATACAATACCCAGCTGGAAGCACCCCTGGGAGGCTTTCCTGCCTGCTTGTAGGATCAAGACTCTTCAGCTGTGGTCCCCTGGAGCGTGTGAATGAGTCTGTAAATGCTATAGCTTCCTACTAAATCAAGCTTAATGGAACACTGTCCTGACAACTGATGCAGCTTTCCAGGTTATTATATATTCTATTTAGCTCCTTAGTTTAGTAAGCTCAGGGCCTGATTCCCTTTGCGTCCCCTCTTTATTAATGACTAGCTAACTACCTATGCCAGTAACTGGGGAGATGAGGTGGTGTCTGGGTCTCCAGCAGACGCCCTTCTCTCCCAGGTGGACTAAATCCCCACTGATTTTCACCACCAGATGCTATGCCTGCTCCTCTTCCCATCTCTGTTGCTCTGGGCTGGGGATCCCTGTGTGGGATCGAGACCACATGCTCCCGAAGGGAAGAGGTTTGCAGCTGACTATTCTTCACCTTCACAAGTGTGTTGTGTACTTTTACATGTTTTCATGCCACCTTTTGGCTGAAAGAACTCATTTCAGCATTTCTTGCTATGTAGGGCTTGTGGTGTCGAGCCTCCTCATTTATTGTTTTAGAAAGCGTTTATTTCTCCTTCATATCTGAAGGATACATTTGCTGGATAATGTTTTCTTGGCTGGAAATGTATGTCTTTCGACACTTAGAATATGTTTCTGTATGGTTTCTGCCGAGAAATCTGCTGATAGCCTAATGGGGGTTTCTCTGTAGGTTACTTCATTTTTTCCTGGCTGCCTTTAAGATTCATTCTTCATCAGTGATTTTTGACAGTTTCATTACAGCTTGTATTGGAGAACCTCTTCTGGATTGGCAAACTAGGGTGTTCTATGAAATTTGTGAATTTCTATGTCCAAATCTTTCCCTGGACTTTTGGCATTTCCCAGCTATTGTCTTTGAAAAGTAAACTCTCTGCTCTCTCTCCCCTTTCTTCATATGGAACCTTAAATATTCTTTTTTTTTAAGATTTTATTTATTTATTTTTAGGGAGGGGAGAGAGAGAGAGAGAGAGAGAGAGAGAGAGAGAGGGAGAGAGGCATCAATGTGCGGTTGCTGGGGGTTATGGCCTGCAACCCAGGAATGTACCCTGGCTGGGAATCGAACCTGGGACACTTTTGGTTCCCAGCCTGCGCTCAATCCACTGAGCTACGCCAACCAGGGCTGGAACCTTAAATATTCTTATAATTTGCCTTTCTGATGGAATTCAATAGTTCCTATTGGCTTCTACACTCAATTTTTAGTTCCCTCACCTATTCTAACTGTGGTATTTCTATATTTCTATCCTCCAAGTATTTTTTTTTTATTCTTCCACCTGGTCTATTCCACTACAGATAATTTCTATTGTGTTCTTTATATGGTTCATTGAATTCTTTAGCTCCAGAATTTATGTTGGGTTCTTTTTTATAATTTCAATCTCCTTGGTAAAGAACTCTTTCTGTTTATTAATTTAATTGCTTATTTTATTGGATTGTCTCTTTGAGCTTACTTGTAGCTCATTCAATTTATTCATAACAGCTATTTTGAATTATCATTTATGTTGCAATGTTTTGTGCCTTCGAAATCAGTTGTTAAAGAATTGTTATTTGCTTTTTGTGATATATCACTTAATTTTTTATACTGCTTGAACCTATGCACTTTTTTATGTCTTTTACTCCCATCCCAGCCCACCCCCAGTCCTCCCCATCTCCCTCCCATTTCCACCCCCCCCCTAGTTTTTGTCCATGTGTCCTTTACTCTTGTTCCTGTAAACCCTTCCCCTTTTCCCCTGAAATTCCCTTCCCTCTCTCCTCTGGTCACTGGCAGCCTGTTCTCTGTTTCAGTGTCTTTGGTTATATTTTGCTTGTTTGTTTGTTTTGTTGTTTAGGTTCCTGTTAAAGGTAAGATCATATGGTATTTATCTTTCACCTCCTGGCTTATTTTGCTTAGCATAATGCTTTCCAGCTCTATCCATGCTGTTGCAAAGGGTAGGAGCTCCTTCTTTCTTTCTGCTGCATAGAATTCCATTGTGTAAATGCTCCATAGTTTTTTGATCCATTCATTTACTGATGGGACCTTAGTTTGCTTCCAACACTTGGCTATTGTAAATTGTGCTACTATGAACATTGGGGTGCATAGGTTCTTTTGGATTAGTGTTTCAGGGTTCTTAGGATATAATCCTAGCAGTGGGATTGCTGATCCAAAAGGCAGATCCATTTTAAGTTTTCTGAGAAAATTCTATACTGGAATTTTCCATGGTGGCTGTACCAGTCTGCAGTCCCACCAACAGTGCACTAGGGTCCCCTTTTCTCCACAACCTCTCCAACACTTGTTGTTTGTTGCTTTGTTTACAATGGCCATTCTGACTGGTGTGAAGTGGTATCTCATTGTCATTTTAATTTGCATCTCTTTGATAGCTAGCGATACTGAGCATCTTTTTATGTGTCTCTGGATCCTCTGTATGTCCTCCTTAGAGAAGTGTCTGTTCAAGTTCTTTGCCTATTTTTTAATTGGGTTGCTTGTCTTCTTAGAGTGGAGTTGTGTAAGTTCTTTATATATTTTAGAGATTAAACCCTGGTCTGAGGTATCATTCGCAAATATGTTCTCCCATACAGTTGGTTCTTTTTTTATTTTAATACTGTTTACTTTAGCCATGGAGAAGCTTTTTATTTTGATGAGATCCCATTTGTTTATTCTTTCCTTTATGTCCCTTGCTCTAGGGGACATGTCAGTAAAAATGTTGCTGCGTGAAATATCCGAGATTTTCCCAACTATGTTCTCCTCTAGGACTTTAATGTTGTCATGGCTTATATTTTAATCTTTTATCCATCTTGAATTTATTTTTGTATAAGGTGTAAGTTGGTGCTCAAGTTTCATTTTTTTGCACATGGCTGTCCAGTTCTCCCAACACCATTTGTTGAAGAGGCTATTTTTACTCCATTTTTTGTTGCTGCCCCCTTTGTCAAATATTAATTGACCATAGAGTCTTGGGTTTATTTCTGGGCTCTCTGTTCTGTTCCCTTGGTCCATGTGCCTGTTTTTATGCCAGTACCAGGCTGTTTTGATTACAGCGGCCTTGTAATACGTTTGGTATCAGATATTGTGATCCCTCCTACTTTGCTCTTCTTTCTCAAAATTGCTGCAGCTATTCGTGGTCGTTTATGGTTCCATTGAACCTATGCACTTTTGCTTTTGCCTCTGAAGTAACAGTAATCTCCTTAACTAAGCTTTTATTTCTTCTTTGGTTTATATAATTCACCAGGGTGGCTATTAGAAGCCTTTATTTTGTATTCCAGGAGGTGGCTCTATAGCTTGTTTGTGGTTTTTCCCTTGCTTACTTACGGTGACCTATTTTCTGAGCACACTCCCTGAGTACTGGCGCTTGCTCTGTGGATACACTTCAGAGCATGCACAAAGAGCCAGCAGAAGAATGGGAGAGATGTATGGAATTAGCACGTGGGGCTTTGGGGATTCCCACAGGCCTGATGTTGGTTCTTCTAGTAGGGTACTCCTAGAGGTTTGTGGACTAACTCACCACCAAAATCCTGAAGCAGACAGCAAGAACCGTATTCCTTTAATCCTCTTTAATATTATCTGCTTTCTTCTATTTCTCTTCCCTTTCAATTATGGCGGTCCCTCCTCAGAAATGAGGGTGCTGCTGAGGCAAACAGGCTTCTACATCCATTAAATGCAAAACTGTGGTAGCTGGGCAGTCACTGACTGCTTTCTACCATTTATTTACTGTTTATCTATCTATCTATCTATATTGTCATTCAAAAACAGTTGCCTCCATTTCCTCCCCACCAATTCCCCCGCCCCAACCCTCCCCACCTCTCACTCTCAATCCTATCCCCTTGGGCTTTGTCCATGTGTTCTTTATACATGTTCCTTGATGACCCTTCCCCTATTTTCCCCCATTATCCCCTCTCCCCTCCCCTCTGGTTGCTGTCACTTTGTTCTTTACTTCAGTGTCTCTGGTTTTATTTTGCTTGCTTGTTTGTTTTGTTGATTAGGATCCACTTACAGGTGAGATCATATGGTATTTGTCTTTTACTGCCTGGCTTATTTCACTTAGCATAATGTTTTCAAGATCCACCCATGCTGTCACAAAAGGTAGGATCTCCTTCTTTCCTTCTGCTGTGTAGTATTCCATTGTGTAAATGTACCATTTTTTGATCCACTCATTTACTGATGGGACCTTAGGTTGCTTCCAGCACTTGGCTATTACAATTGTGCTGCTATGAATATTGGGGTGCATAGGTTCTTTTGGATTGTTATTTCAGGATTCTTAGGGTATAATCCCAGCAGTGGAATTGCTGGGTCAAAAGGCAATTCCATTTTTAGTTTTCTGAGGAAATTCCATAGTTTTCTATAGTGCTGCACCAGTCTGCATTCCCACTAACAGTGTACTAGGGTGACCTTTTCTCCACAACTTCACCAGTACTTGCTTTTTTGTTGATTTGTTTATTCTGACTGGTGTGAAGTGGTATCTCATTGTGGTTTTAATCTGCATCTCTCTGATGGCTAGTGATGCTGAGCATCCTTTCATATGTCTCTGGGCCCTCTGTATGTCCCCCTTGGGGAAGTGTCTGTTCAGGTCCTTTGCCCATTTTTTTTATAGGATTGTTTGTCTTCCTGGAGTGGAGTCGTGTGAATTCTTTATATATTTTGGTGACCAAAGCCTTGTCTGAGGTATCATTTGCAAATATGTTTCCCCATATGGTTGGTTCCCTTTTCATTTTGCTGACATTTCCTTTAGCTGTGTAGAAGCTTTTTATGTTGATGAAGTCCCATTTGTTTATTCTTTCCTTTATGTCCCCTGCTCTAGGGGTCCACCTTCTTCACAAGAGAAGTAAGTTACTGCTTTCCACGTCCTCTGTTGGAGAGGTTGCTGCTGCCCTTGGCAGACAGCTTATCCCCCTGTAATGTGGCTTTGGCAAAGCAGCAGGTCTAGCTGAGACCCTACCTTTCCTCTGCTTTCAAATTAGTCTCCATTCCACTCTGACAGTGTACTGGAACCTCCCTCAAGTCATGCCAGGCTTCTATAGATGCTCTCTTACCCATGGATGTGTGTCCAGGTCAGCACTCTTCAGTTTTGTTTTTTTTTTCACCAACCATGGTGGCATTGGGGTAGTTTCTCCAACTCCCTTTAAGCTTTAGGTCATAACAAGGTCTTGTTTGTGTATTTTCAGATGCACAGTTGGGCAAGAGTCCTTCCAGGTCCTTTGGCATAGAATGCTGAGGTACATGGGTTCATATATGGAGGTCTAAACAATTATTTAAAAAGGGGGAGACAGAGAGCAAACAACTTATGCCACCATGATACACTGTTTAGCTTATTTAAAAAAAAATAATTGATGTGTAAAATTTGATTTTTGTGCTGTCAGGTTTTTGAACCAATCACTTCCAGGTTGCAGTGAAGAAATAAACAGCCTATAGGTCAGTATGCAGAGGTCATCTTTGGCTAAATTATGTGAAAGTCCATTCTTTGACCTCAGGTTTTTAATTTTTTTTCATCTTTAAAAATTTACTGTTGTTCAGTTACAGTTGTCCCTCAGGTGTCTTATAATCTAAATTATATTTAATTTCATAATGCCTCAGTTTGGAGCCAGTAATAAATTATCTTTAGGACTCTGAATCCTATAAGAGCACAAACTAGGATTTCAAAATCAATTTGAAGCTAGTCTGGCCATTTCTTGAGGAAAAGCTAAGAAAATACATCAACCAAAACCCCACAGATTTTGACTTGTTCTGTGTGTTTAGTCTCTATGGTAAAATTATGCGCCATTTGGTGCATGTTTCTGTCTATCTGTAAAACATGGTGAGTATTGTCTATCCACATGCAGCACGTGTTATTAGTGCACAGAACTCTCCTTTATGAGCCAGGATCTAATCTAAGGCTATGGTGATACACCTGTGGATGTATTAATGCTGGCAATGTGTCAACAATGTCCAAGGTAGGAACTTATCAATTAAGGAAGAGGCATAGAAACAGTATAGAGGTTAATGTAAGTGGATGTCATCTTTTACTAGAAGTAAAGGTCTGGTTGTACTATGGGTATTTAGTTCCATCTCCTGGGTATTAGGAGCAGGTCCAGGTTTGTTCCACAGTATCTGTAGTGGAGCAAAGTACATGGTAATTGGATAAGTATTTCTCCTGTCAATGTGTTACTGAATACAATGTTAGTGAAATCTTTAACTTCAAACAATTTATCTAAGTTATTTTGAGTGTCATCTATTAATGTGATATGGGTGGAGATACTATAATAAATTTACAGGTATTTTTTCTAAAACAGACAATGTTATTCTCTGTTTTTTCTTCAGATCATATAAATCTTTCCCCTTTTAAAATAGTTCATGCTACTTGACTGGGAGTCATAGCAGCTCTACCTAATACACAGAAACAAACACAGGGAGGTTGCCAAATTGAGGAGAAAAAAATATGGCCCAAGTGAAAGAACAGATCAAAACTCCAGAAAAAGAGATAAACAAAGTGAAGATAAGCAATCTATCAGATGCAGAATTCAAAACACTGGTTATAAGGATGCTCAAGAAACTTAGTGAGGAACCTCAGCAGCATAAAAAAGATCCAGTCAGAAACAAAGGATACACTGATTGAAATAAAAAACAATTGACAGGGAAACAACAGTCGAGTGGATGAAGCTGAGAAACAAATCAACGATTTGGAACAAAAGGAAACAAAAAACAACCACTCAGAACAACAAGAAGAAAAGAGAATCCAAAAAAAACAAGGACAGTGTAAGCATCCTGTGGAACAATTTTAAGCAATCCAACATTCGCTTCATAGGGGTGCCAGAAGGAGAAGAGAAAGAACAAGACATTGAAATCTATTTGAAAAAATAATGGAAGAAGACTTCCTTAATTTGGTGAAGGAAATAGACATGCAAGTCATGGAAGTGGAGAGAGTCCCAAACAAGATGGATGCAAAGAAGCCCACACCAAGACACATCATAATTAAAATGCCAAAGGTTAAAGATAAAGAGATGGGAAGTTGGGTGTGGGAGAATTAGAGAGTGGTGAGGGGATTAAAAAGTACAAATAGGTAGTTACAGAATAGGCATGGAAATGTAAAATACAGTATAGGAAATGGAGTAGCCAAAGAACTTATACATATGACCCATGGAAATGAACAAGGGTGGGGGGATTGCCTAAGGGAGTATGGGATGCTAGATGGAAGGGGGAAAAGGGGGAAAAATCAGGACAATTGTAATAGCATAATCAATAAAATAGAATAAAAAAGAACTTACAGGGGCGTTACAGAGACTGTGTTGAGCAGGAGGTGCACACACTGAGTGCTTTACCCACACCTCCTTCCACTCTGCTGCCTGTTCCTTGTGTGCACTCCTAAGTGCATCCAGGAGATCAAGCTCAGAGGGCACAGGGATCATGCTCAGAAAACAGACCATGGGCATTAGGCAAGGGAGAAACCACAAACTTAATCTATAGTGCCACCTTCTGGAAAACAATAGCCATCCTGGTGAATTGTAAGAACCACAGAGACAAAAGGTTTCGAGGTTTGACCATGGGAGAGAAAGAAGAGTAGAACAATTCCACCTCCACAAACACAGAGGAAACATCAGATAATAACAGTGTCATTGAAGGTAACACCACATCTGTTTAAGGCAATGAGCAAGAAGGTGTCTGCTATTTAAAAAGTAAAAGCACTAACACATAACTACAAGGAAAATTTAAAAATCAACAAAATATGGAATCATAAAAAGAAAATAATTCTTCAGCAACTGAGCTTAAAGGCATGGAATATAGCAATATAACTGATAAAGAATTTAAAATAGTAGGTAAAAAACTCAACAAGTTACAAGAAAACTCAGAAATACAATTTAATGCAATTTGGAGTTAAATATATGAACAAAATGAGTTACTTAAGCGATTCAAACTATAAGAAAAATAAAGAAATTGTGGAGCTGAAAATTTCAATAAATTAGATGAAAAATACAATAGAAATCATGTATAGTAAAGCAGAAAAAAACATATGTGACTTGAATGGCAGGGAGTTTGAAATAACACAGAAGAGAAGAAATAACAAAGATTTAAAAGGAGAAAAAAAAGGCTACATGAGCTATGAGAGACCATAGCAAGACAAACATCAGAATAATCAGGGTATCAGAAGGAGAAAAGAGGGAGAAGGGGGAAGAGAGTTTATTTAAAGAAATAATAGCTGGGAACATCCCAAACCTGAGGAAGGACATGGACTTAGAAGTCCACAGAGCTCTATTTTCTCAGTGCTTTCAGATCTTGTCCAATGCACATTATAATTAAACTGTCAAAGATCAATGAAAAAAGAACCTTCAAGGTACCAAGAAAAGAAGAAAGTTACTTACAAAGGAACCCCCATTAAGCTGTCAGTAGATTTCCCACTTGAAACACTACAGGCCATGAGAGAGTGGACTTATATGGGTATATTCAAAGTGTTGAAAGATAAAAATTTCCAGCCAAGAATAGTTTGTCCTGAAAATCTGTCTTACAGATATGAAATGACAAATGATTACTAGAACTACTGGGGTGATCACATTGTAAGGTGTAAAATGTCAAATCAATATATTGTACACCTGAAACTAATATAACTAATATAATATTGTATACATACTATAGTCTATATTAGGAACTCTATATTAGGATTGTAAGTTAACCATTCAAATATGATATAAAATTTAAAGAAAAAACTAGTTAAAATACCAACACCTGCCATAAATTGTTAACTAATAAACAACATAAAAGAGGTTATCAAAAATATAAGAGGGAAGAATAAAAGAGTAAAGCTTTTATAGGTGAAAAAAGATAAGTTGCTATCAGCATAAAATGTACTGTTGTATCTATGAGATGTTATATGTAAACCTCATAGTAACCACAAGCCTAAAATCTAGAGTAGATTTGTAAAACATTTTTAAAAAGTGGAAACAGAGCATACCACCATAAAAACCATTAATTTACAAAGGTAGGAAAAAACATAAAACAACCAGAAAGAAATGAATAAGGTGGCACAAGTAAGACCTTAAATACAAATAATTACTCTAAATGTAAATGGACTGAATTCACCAATCAAAAAACACAGAGTGACTAAATGGATAAAACAAACAAACAAAGTCAAGGGGTGACTATATGCTGAGAAAGACCCACTTCTGTTTCAGACCCACACATTGACTCAGTGAAAGAATAGAAGAAGATATATCATGCAAGTGAAAACCAAAATAAAGTGGAGGGAGTTATACTTATGTCAGAAAAAAAGGTTACTTTAAGCCAAAAATGGTAACCAGGTACAAGGAAGGTCATTACATATCATGAGGGGATTGCTCCATCAAGAAGATATAACAATTATAAACAAAATCACGCCCAACATTGGAGCACCTAAATGCATTAAGCAAATAAAACAGATATGAAGGGAGAAATAGACAACAATAGTAGGGTACTTCAATACCCCACTTTAAACCATGGAATGATCATCCAGACATAAAATAAACAAGGAAATGGTGGACTTGAACCGCACTTTAGACCTAATTGACCTAACAGACATCTATAGAATATTTCATTTGACAAGGACATAATACACATTCTTCTCAAATACACACCGAATATTTTCTAGAATAGAACATACGATAGGACCCATAACAGGCCTTAGAGAATGTTATTTTATTTCTTTTATATTTTATTAAATTTATTGGGGTGACATTGGTTAATAAAATTATATAGGTGTCAGGTGTACAAGTCTATAATACATCACCTATATATTGTATTGTATGTTTACTACCCAAACTCAAGTCTCCTTCCATCTCCATTTATCACCCCATACCTTCTTCCACTTCCCCTCACACCCCTTCCCCTCTGGTAATCACCATGCTAGGGCCCTTTTTAACTTTATTGTTGTTGTTTATACCACTACAGATGTCCCCCTTCCCCACCAACTTTGCCCCCTTCCCCAACTCCACCCACCTCATGTTCTCTATGGTCATCACCTCACTGTTGTCTGTGTCAATGAGTCTTGCATATATGTTCTTTGGCTAATTCCTTCACCTTTTTTCATCTAGCCTCCCTTCTCCTCGATGTCTGTAGTCTGTTCCATGTATCTATGTCTCTGTTTCTATTTTGTTCGTTAATTTATTTTGTTCATTAGATTCCATGTGTAACTGATAGCATGTGGCATTTGCCTTTCACTGACTGGCTTATCTCAGTTATTGAAATCATAACAAGCATCTTTCCACCACAGTGTTAGGAAACTAGATATCAACATGAGGGAAGCTCAAAAACTGTAAATATGTGGAAACAACAACACACACCTAAATAACCACTTTATCAAGGAAGAAATAGAAAGGGAAGTCAAAGATTATCTCAAACAATTTAAAATGGAAACACAATATACTAAAACCTATGGGATGCTGTAAAAGCAGTACTGAGAGGAAAGATTATAGTCATAAATGCATATATGAAGAAATGAGAAAGCTCACAAACAATCAACCTAACTTTACACCTTAAGGAACTAGAAAATGAAGAATGCATTAAAGCTGAAGTTAGCAGAAGAAATCAAATAATAAAGATCAGGGTAGACATAAATGAAATAGAGACCAGAAAAACAATATAAAGTGTCAATGGCACTAAGACCTGGGTTGTCAAAAAGATAAACAAAAGTAACAAACCTTTAATAAGACAAACTAAGAAAAAAGGAACAGACAAATAAAATTAGAAATAAAAAAGGAGAAATTACAACCGACACCACAGAAATGCAACCTGTTAGTGGGAGTGTAAACTGGTTCAGCCATCATAATAAACAACATGGAAATTATTCAAAAACTTAAAAAGACAGCCCTGGCTGGTGTAGCTCAGTGGATTGAGTGTGGGCTGTGAACCAAAGCATCACAAGTTCGATTCCCAGTCAGGGCACCTGCCTGGGTTGCAGGCCAGGCCATGGTCCCCAGCAACCGCACATTGATGTTTCTCTCTCTCTTTCTCCCTCTCTTCTCTCTCTAAAAATAAATAAATAAAATCTTTATAAAAACTGAAAAAGACACTCTTCAGTTGAAGAAAAATCAACAAAAGGAAGATCATCAGTGGTGATGGATGACTTCCCAGAATGAGACCATGGAAAGCAACTACTGCACTCAGTGGCTGGAAACGGGAAGGGGAAGCAATTCAAATGGAGCCAGTGGTGGTGGCGGTCATGAGTGGGGTGGGGCAGGGCAGCTCTACACACACCAAGTCAAAGAGAAGTCAACACATTCCTTTAACATTTATTTAATCAAACTAAAGGCAAAGAGTTAAACTAAGAGTTGTAAAGTAGGTAGGCTCAGAGTTTCTCTGTAAAGTCAATTGGTCTTTTTTTTCTCAGAAATGATGCAGGGTCAGGAAGGGGGGTCGATGTATCTTAAACCAGGAGGAGGAGTTGCCACATGAGCAGCATGAATGAGTTCTGCAGGTACTTGGGGGCTTCAAAATGCATCTTCTTCCTAGGTGCTGGTAAACAGTCTCAAGCGTTACAAACCACAGATCAACAAAGCCTCTGACAGTTGGTCACCAGAGATGGGCAAGGCCAGTTGATCCCAAAGAGGGAACTGGCACATCGAGCAAGCCGGGGCTGCCTTGCCCAGGGTGAGCAGGTCAGCTCTCTGAGCTTTTGCACAGATTCTCACTCTGGGTCGAGCCCCTCTCTGGGGATGTACAGGAAGTTACAGGCCACATATATGGGGAAGACCACATCTTGGTTCTCCAGGTTCACTACCTCCAGCTCTTCATCTCTTCCCGGGGAAAGCACCTGGTATTCTGTGCTCTTCCTGAAGGTGGCTCTTCCAGTGATGTCCAAGGAAACCACACACAGGCGGAAGGCAACCTTTCTCTGCCACAGTAAGCTGATACCGAGGCCATGGGACTTGTTCTTGGCACTGCGCTTGAAGATGATTCGCCGGTTGGTGTAGCACACCACCAGGTCCCAGCCAATGCTAAGGCTGGCCCACTGCCAGCTGCACCGCACTTCCTTAGGGATGTGGTGCCCACACCTCATGCTGTACACAGGGAAGTTGGGCACATGGATGTCGGTTGGCCCAACTCCCATGCTTTGCTCGGCCTGGACCACAGCAAGCCACTGGTCTTTGTATACTGGGGTTAGCCACGCGGCGGGAATCAGTGCATCCTGGTTAATGATACGTGTTGATGGCAGGTCACAGATGAGGTAGGCCAGTCGCAGATTCTGGAACACTGGCACGAATGCTCTGCCCTCCTGGGTTTCCAGGAAAGGGGTGCCTCCTGAATCCCTCTTGGACCTGGCAAGCCACAGGTTGGCGTCAGGCAATAAGGCCCTGCGGGGGCCTCTCCATCCCGGCTGCAGCTGCAAGTACATCCACTTTTTCAGCATGGCGTACACATCCATCTCCACTTCCATCACTAAGAGCTCTGAAGAGGCAATGAGCTCTTTCATGATATCTGGGCTGACTTGTCGTAATAATAGCTCCTCACAGTGGTGAGTCATCAGATTGTCCAGCAGCCACTGGAAGCACAGGGTCCTGATGTTTGGGAGGCCATAGCTCTCAGCAGAGTGGTAGTAGCTGCATACGGTGTAGACAGTGACAGTCTCCTCCATGACTTCCCCACACTGCTGAATCAGCTCATCCAGCTGCAGCATGCAGGCTGTGGCCAGGATGGACACAACGTGCCTGGGTGGAATGAGCACGGAGCTTTGGTACAGGGATCCTAAAACCTCGTGCAGGGCCTCACTGTCAATGTTCTCATCAGGCATCTGCAAGTCTATGGTATTCATGGTTGCTTCCCTCCACGCACCACTGAACATGCTCGCAAAGTATCCAGACTGGCACAAGTAGACCTTGTGCAAGTTCCACACCTCCCCTAGTGCACGGATCTGCACATCGCTGCCTTCCCCCATGAGGAAGAGTTTCTCATAAATGGAAGGTGAAATGCCTCTGGCGCGCTTCCGGAGGCGCCCTTCTGTGTGAGGACTTCCTGAGTCCATCTTTCGTTTGAAGCCGCCCTGACTGGTGGAGGGTCCGGCCTCTTCACTGTCTTCCTCCACCTCGTCACCCGCTGCTGCAGCTGCCCCAGCCACCTCCTCCCCATCGGCCCCTGGCTGCTCTGGGGCACGTCTTCCACCAAGCCACCATGGCATCCGACTGCTTATTCCTCCCATGGCCGGTAGGTACCACCGAAGCACGTACCACAGACAGGACCCCTGTCACTGCAAAGCTTCCCCAGGTACTGGCTCAGCCCAGAGTGCTTCTGCGTACAGCGGACTTCAGTCTGCTGTCCCGCCCCCTAGGAACCCACGCGAGAGCTCACGGGACCAGGAAGACCACGCTGCATGCATGTCCTCCTGGGATTATGACTCTGGCGCCCCCTTCATGTCCTGGTGGTTTTATATTCGCCCTGTGGGTGCATTTCCGTGTCCTTTCAAGAACACCCATCGGCCCACCTAAATATTGCGTGAGCATTGGGGAGGGATTGTATATTTTTCCTTCATGGAAATACATGCTTCATTTATTCAGGGAATACTGATAGAGCATCCAGTGTGAGCCCGGGTTTGTGCCAGGCACTGGGAGTGTGAGGACAAGCACAACTTAGTCGGGTTCACGGTGAACCGAGTTCACGTAACAAATGACTAGAATACCCTCGGAAATTTGGGTAACTCTGGGAGCATGGAGGAAGGATGTCAGGGCCGTGTCCTGGAGAGGCATTGGCACCTGAGGTAGAAGGCTGACCTTCACTCTGTGACTTTAAAAGAGACTTAAAGGTCTTTCAGGCTCAGTTTCCCCAAGGACAAGGAATTAAGACGCTTCAAAGCCAGTCAATCTGCAAAGTTCCTCCCTGGAATGACACCTGGATGCCAGCTTTGTCCTCAGGGCACCAGGCACCGAACTTCCCTCATTAACTTCTAAGGCATTCTCATCCCCCCGAGGCTGTGACCATGGTCTGCCGATAAAGGAGGTAACTTCTGCCCCAGGCTTTGCTTGGCTCTTGCACTTCTCTTTGTAAATAGTGTTTCTGGTTATAAAACCATTTTAAACTCTGTGTGCCGGTGGGGGCGGGGGGGTTGTCTCCAATTCTGCTGCTTTGGGGCTTTGTTTTAAATAGATTCAGTTTAGGGAAGAGCACAAGTTCCCAGAATACCTTTCAACCTCATTTATGTTCCTCCCTCTCCACCTATTTGGACATCTTGAGTCCTCTGCTTCTTGTATTTTTGTTTCTTGCAAACAACTACCCATTTCTCAATGTCTGAGATATGGTTCAAAGACCACTTTTTCTCAGACCTCCAAGGAATGGAGGCATACATCTTTCCTCAATTGTAATCCTGTTATGCCTTGATCAAACATTTATCCCCACATGGCTACAGGATTCAAGATTACCAGCACCAGGTGCCAGGCCAAGCACATAACAAATTCACAAGGAGGGAAAATGAAGAATGAATGAAATGGTTTTTCATTTGTCAAGAATGAGGAATATTAAATACTGCACAGATACTAAATGCTCTGAACAAATTTGTGTTGCTGAGGGAGTCTGACCCTTTTAATGGCAAGGCAAGTGCATTATGAGGGAAAATACAAACATCTTCTGAAGTAGTAGTATGGTTTATTGACCATACTACTCCCCCCACCAAAAAAAGCCAAAACCAAAAACCCCAAAACACCACAGCTGTGACACGGGGGAGCCTTTTAGGTCACTTGACACTGCCTGAATAGAATGTTTCCCACATTTGTACATTGCAGTATAACATTATGTTTCATTTTACATATTCTGCATGGGACTCTACAGAGGGGGTGATTAGGAAGGTCTAAGTAAAGTCTGCTATAGGAAAATATGTTGAGAGTGTACAAAAGAGAGGGATATACATAGCTTAAGGCCTCAAGCCTCCAAAAGTGATCCGCACCTATAAGAGAAAAGGTCATTCCCCAGAGGCTCTGGAATGGAGGCAAGCGGGATTCCTTGACTGTGCTGGGTGTGGGTGAGTGATGAAGGAAGCTCTGCTCTCTCAAAAGCAGATGGCTCTGAGCCACACACCCCGGGAGAACACTGAGATGAAGCATGGGTTGACATGCTTGACAAACAATAACCACATTAATTTAAAAGCAATTGCAGTTGCTATAAAATTAAATATGAAAAATTAGCTTTCCTTTTTGCAAAAGGGAAAGGTGTTTCTAATCAGTCTCAGTTGTCTCACTCAGTTCCTAATGAAACCAGAAGAGACACTGGAGCTTGTGGTGCCTGTCACTTCCCAAACCCAATAAGCATAGACAGAGATTGAATCTTTATGGGCACTTTATTCAGAAGGCTGGTGATCTGAGAAGATGGTGGGTTCACACCATGAAACAAACCGTCTTAGATTTTCTTTCCAGGCGAATGTTTTTATAATGGAATAAACAAGGTGCAGTGAGGGGCTTTGAAATTCAGGGAGAATTAGTTGAAAAAAACGGCAGCGTTCTTGTCCTGGGCAGTTAGCTGCTCCCAGCAGTGGGTGGTCCTCTGTCTCTCCCTGGAACACAATGGCCCGGATGCCTCCACTTGTCCTCAGGCAGTGTCTTTAGCAGTGCTCTGGTAGGACGGCTATTTCTCCCAGGAGCCAGGGTGGGCCTTACCTGTAGTTTCTGAAACAAAAGCTTTAACACATACATTACTTATTAGGCTTATAACTATTACCTTAAACTAAAATTTTCCAACTCTTGAGTCCCCTATCACTAAGAGACATTTTTTCAAGTATGGGAAAGCCAAAGGAATTAAAAAGAGTGATATGTGAGGATTCAGTCAGCGTCAGGTGATTAAAGTCATAAGAAGCTGTTCTAGCATGACTTGCACAGGAATTCAGTAGACATGGGATGTACCAGAATTCCACACTCCTACCATCCAGCCGAGTTGTCACTAAGTTCGCAGAGCCGTGCAGCTACTACTGCTGCTCTGCAGAGACCTATAGCCTCAACAGCATCAGGACCATGTGCCTGCACGTGCTGTTGGACAATGGGATGACCCCGTGTAGTGAGGAGCTGCTGTGAGAAGTGTGCCAGTAGACACAGGAATGAAACAGAGCTTATGGTCTGGGCAACCACTTTTTCAACTGAAACTACTGGGGTCACATGGTTCACAAAGCCATACAAGGTTTCAAGTGTACCACTCAATAAAACGTCATCTGCACACTGCATTGTGTGCACATCTCCACAAAGTCTCTTCCTGTCCCCATTCCCCTGCTTCTTGCCCACCTCCACCCCCTTTTCCTCTGCTTATCACCAGCCTGTTGTCTGTCTTTCTGTTATACATACAGGGTCCGGCACAAATAAGGCCCCTTTTATTACAAAAATCTCTCATTACAAAATCCTAAGCGTGTAATTCTGTAATACAACAATATCACAAGCACGCTATATGACATTTTAGGTGAAATGATCAAACTAAAACTATAAATTATTACACACATATTAGTACCCCACCAACCACACTCAAGCCAGCATTACTTCTGGTGGACTCTGTGTGTACTTGTGTGTGTGTGTGTGTGTGTGTGTGTGTGTGTGTATTTTTGCTTAATCCTTTCACCTTCTTTCATCCAGTTCCCCAGTGCCCCTTCTGTCTGACAGCTGTCAGTCTCTTCCATGTTTCCATACCTGTATTTCTGTTTTGTTTATCATTATTTTGTTCATTAGGTTTCACATATAAGGGAGATCATATGGTATTCATTTTTCTCTGACTGGCTTATTTCACTTAGCATAATAATCTCCAGATCCACCCATGCTGTCGCAAAAGGTAAGATTTCCCTTTTTACGACCAAGTAGTATTCCTCTGTGTAAATATACCATAGACAACCAGGAATATGCTATAAGGCAAGGCTCTTATTTAAAACTGAAGGAGTGTTAAACTTTTCTAAGGAGTGGAAAGAAAAGTAAAAATAGAACATAAGTATGTATAAGAAAATGGCAATAAATATGAACCTACCAATAGTCACTTTAAATGTGAATGGATTAAATATACCCTTAAAGACACAGTGCAGCTGAATGGATAAGAAAACACTACCCATATATGATCTGTCTATAAGAGAACTACTTCAGATTGACAGACACACACGGACTGAAAGGAAAGGGGTGGGAAAAGAATATGGGGGGAAAGCTGGCGTCATAAAACTTATATCTGACAACATAGACTTCAAAGCAAAGGCAGTAATAGTGGACACAGAAGGACATGACATAGCAGTGAAGGGATGAGTGAAACTAGATAATATAACCCTTGTAAACACTAATACACCCAACATAGGAAGCCCAAAATATATAAAGTGAATCTCGATAAACATAAAGGTAGAGATTGACAGTAATACAGTCATAGGAGGGGCCTTTCCCACTCCATTGACATCAATGGATGGATCTTCCAGAGTCAAAATCCACCTCCCCACAAAGAAAAATCTAGGCATCCCTAAATGGTGCACTAGCCTAGATGAATTTAATGTATATTTGAGGAACATTTCACACCAAAGAAGCAGACTATACTTTTTTTTCAGGGAATGGAACAAAGTCCAGGATAGAACATATGTTATACCACACAAAAAAAATGTGTCTGAATACATTTAAGAAAACAGAACTTATATCAAGCACCTTCCCTGACCACAATGGCATGAAACTAGAAATCAATTACAAGAAAAAACAAAAAACACACAAACAGATGGAAATGAAATAGCATGTTACTAAATGTTGAATGGGTTAATGATGAGATAAAAAGGAAAACACCTACATTTTATAGTGTGATAATTTGAAAAACTAAAAAATGTACAATTAGCCCTGGCTGGTGTGGCTTAGTAGATTGAGTGCCAGACTGCAAACTGAAAGGTCACCAGTTAAATTCCTGGTCAGGGCACATGCCTGAGTTGCAGGCCAGGTTTCCAGTGGTGGGCACATGAGAGGCAACCACACATTAATGTGTGCCTCTTACTTCCCTCTTACTCCCTCTTACTCACTTCTTTCTTCTCTCTCTAAAAATAGATAAGTAAATAAAACTTTTAAAGAATTCAGAATTCAAAAACTATGTCATACACCCACAGACACACTATACCCTTATGTGCCTGTCAGAATGGCTAAAGTTAAAATGTCACTTCTAGGAAGTGCTGGCAAGTATGTGGAGGAACTAGAACTTGAATATACTGCAGGGGTGGGGGTTACAGAATGGTACAGCAACATTGGAAAAGTATGTGGTGATTTTTTTAAGACAAATCTAAGGCCATTCAGCTTGCTCTAAAGAAATAGATGTAGAAAAAGCATTTTACAAAATTGTACATCAATTTGTGATAAAATTCTTTTTAAATATATTTTATTGATTGTGCTAATACAGTTGTCCCATTTTCCCCCCTTCACTTCCCTCTGCACTGCAAACCCCCTCCCACCCACATTTTCCCCTTTAGTTCATGTCCATGGGTCATACATATAAGTTCTTTGGCTTCTACATTTCCTATATTATTCTTACCCTCCGCCCTTCTATTTTCTATCTACCATCTATGCTATTTATTCTCTGTACCTTTTCCCCCTCTCTCCTCCTCCCACTCCCCTGTTGATAACCCTCCATGTGATCTCCATTTCTGTGGTTCTGTTCCTGTTCTAGTTGTTTGCTTAGTTTGTTTTTGTTTTAGGCATGGTTGTTAATAACTGTGAGTTTGCTGTCGTTTTACTATACATGTTTTTTTATCTTCTTTTTCTTAGATAAATCCCTTTAACATTTCACATAATAGGGCTGGGTGGTGATGAACTCCCTGAACTTGACCTTATCTGAGAAGCACTTTATCTGCCCTCCCATTCTAAATGAAAGCTTTGATGGTTAGAGCAATCTTGGATGTAAGTCCTTGCCTTTCATGACTTGGAATATTTCTTTCCAGCCCCTTCTTGCCTGCAAGATCTCTTTTGAGAAATCAGCTGAGTCTGATGGGAACTCCTTTGTTGGTTACTGTCTCCTTATCTCTTGCTGCTCCTAGGATTCTCTCCCTCATTTTTACCTTGGCTAATGTAATGATGATGTACCTTGGTGTGTTCCTCCTTGGGTCCAACTTCTTTAGGACTCCCTGAGCTCCTGGACTTCCTGGAAGTCTATTTCCCTTGCCAGATTGGGGAAGTTCTCCTTTATTATCTGTTCAAATAAGTTTTCCACTTGTTGCTCTTCCTCTTTCCCTTCTGGTACCCCTATAATTCAGATGTTGGAACGTTTAAAGATGTCCTGGAGGTTCTTATGCTTCTCCTCATTTTTTTGAATTCTTGTTTCTTCATTCTTTTCTGGTTGGATGTTTCTTTCTTCTTTCTGGTCCACACCATTGATTTGAGTTCTGTTTTCCTTCCTATCACTATTGGTTCCCTGCACATTTTCCATTATTTTACTTAGCATAGCCTTCATCTTTTCATCTAATTTGTGTTCAAATTCAACCAATTCTGTGAGCATCCTGATTACGAATGTTTTGAACTGTGCATCTGATAGGTTGGCTATCTCTTTCTCGCGTGGTTATATTTTTCCTGGAGCTTTGATGTGTTCTTTCATTTGGACCATTTTTTTTTTCTTGACTCACCTGTGACGTATAAGGGGCGGAGCTTTAGGTGTTCACCAGGGTGGGGCAACCCACGTCGTTAGGTTGTGACGCTGTGTGTGGGGCAGGGGTCTGAGAGGGAACAATGGCGCTTGGTCAGCTCTCTGCCAGATTTCAGTCCCTTCTGCTGCTTCCCACAAGCAAATTGGACCCGTCTGGTGCTGATTTCTGGGTAGGTGGGTTTGTGTACATTTTAGGACCCTGCGAGTCTCTCTAATGAACTCTCCTGTGAGGCTGGGAGTTTCTCCCACTGCCGCCTCAACCCCCACAGGTGTTTTCAATTGGTGGTTTGAGGCTTTATTGCCCCGAGCTGGGGCCCTGGGTTGTGCAGTTCGACCGGCTCCCGAGTTGTTTCTCCCTGTTTATCTGCGCGTGAATGTGGGACTGCCCAGTCCGCCAGCTGCTGCCTCGCCAGGTCCACCCACTGCGGCCTTGCTAGCTGGCTCCACGATCTGCAGTCTCACTGGGTCCACCAGCCACTGCCTTGCCACGAGTCCTCTCTGCTGGACTGCCAGTCTCCGCCCCTCCTACCGGTCTGGGTGAATGTTCCTTCTTTATCTCCTTGGTTGTTAGACTTTTTTAAAAGATTTTATTCATTTATTTTTAGAGAGGGAAGGGAGGGAGAGAGAGAGAGAGAGAGAGAAACATCAATGTGTGGTTGCTGGGGGCCATAGCCTGCAACCCAGGCATGTGCCCTGGCTGGGAATCGAACCTGTGACACTTTGGTTCGCAGCCCACGCTCAATCCACTGAGCTATGCCAGCCAGGGCTTGGTTGTCAGACTTTCATACAGTTCGATTTTCTGTCAGTTCTGGTTGTTTTTTGTTTTTAAATTGTTGTCCTTCTTTTGGTTGTGAGAGGAGGCACAGTGTGTCTACCTACGCCTCCATATTGGTTGGAAGTCCATTTACGATAAAATTCTTAACAAAGTGCATTTACAGGGTGCATAACTCAACATAAAGACTATATATGACAAACTCATAGCTAACATCACACTCAATGGTGAAAAGCTGCAATCCTTTTCACTAAGATCAGGAACTTGACAGAAATACCCATTGTCACCAGCTTTTTCAACATACTACTTGAAGTCCTAGCTAAAGATATCAAACAAGAAAAAGAAAGAAAAGGCATTCAAATAGAAAAGGGAGCACTAAAACTGTCACTTTTTCAGATGGCATAATAGTATATATAGAAAAGCTATATATTAGACTCATTAACAAACCTCTTTTTTAACGATTTTATTTATTTTTTTCAGACAGAAGGGAAGGGAGGGAAAAAGAGAGGGAGAGAAACATCAATATGTGGTTGCCTCTCAAGAGTCCCTTACTGGGGACCTGGCCCACCACCTAGGCACATGCCCTGACTGGGAATTGAACTGGTGACACTTTGGTTTGCAGGCCAGCACTCAGTCCACTGACCCACACCAGCCAGGGCTAAAAAAACCTCTTGTATCTATTAAATACATTCAGTCAAGTTGTACGATACATAGTGTTCAGAAATTTGTTGTGTATCTATACGCCAACAATGAACTATCAGAAAAAATATTAAGAAAACAATCTCACTTATAATTGTATGAGTAAGTATAATATACCTTGGAATATGTTTAACCAAGGAGGTAGAAAACTTTTATCCTGAAAACTATGAGGCATTGATTAAAGAAATCGAAGATAACAGAAATAAATGAAAAAATATACTGAAATCAGGCCATAACACTGAAACCAAACCCTAATCCTTTTTTTTTTCCCTCTGGTTTTAAGTGTCCTTCAGGAGATAACAATAGGCCTTCTCACAGCACTCTGGAGACCAGCAGACCAAACCAGATCAGGCTGGTTCCAGAGGATCGAGCAGCTGCAGTTGGCATCTAAATAACATTAAGGTGATTTTAATAGCACAGCATAACCAAAATTCTTGGAACTCAAGTAGCAGACATGCTACTTTTACCACCCAGAGCCCATTAAGATGCAAGGGGTCAGTCATAAGGGAGATCTGGTTCAGGGACCAAATTTGGACACACATAGGACTAATAAATCAAACTCCACCAGATTGGAATTCCTTTGTTCTCTGTAGCTCTTTCCACATCCCTAATCTTAGATGACTTAGTTTCAAGACCACCCAATCAAACCTCCTGAATTATACTTAATAAATATCTATAACCTGTCCTTACACTCGCCTCTTAAAATTGACCCCAAGCTTTTGTTCAGGGAGACTAATTTGAGTTTCATCTCTGGTCTCCTTCTTCAGCTGGCCTGATGAATAAATCTCTTTTTCTCTGCAAAAATCTGCTGCTTTCGACTTTTTGCTTCTCTATAAGCACTGAGCATCAAATTCACTGTCTTTGTTCAGTATCAATACTGTGCTCATGGACTGAAAGGAGTAATGTTGTTAAAATGTCCATATTACCCAGGGCAATCTACAGATTTAATGTAATCCCTATCAAAATACCAATGGCATTTCTCACAGAACTAGAAGAAACAATCCAGCTTTGCACAGTGGCAGTATCGTAGCCAATGAGGTTTATCCGGGGCGCGATTATTGCTAATTGAAACAACCCTGAAATTTACTTGGAACTACAAAAGTCTCCAAAATGACAAAATGATCTTGCAAAAACAAAAACAAAGTTGGAGGTATTATGCTCCCTGGTATTAAAGTATACTACAAAGCTATGGTAACCAAAACATCATAATAGTGGCACAAAAAAACAGACGTAGATCAATGGAACAGAACAGAGGGCACAGAAATAAACTAACACATTGTCAATCAATTTATGACAAGGGAGGTAAGAATATACAATGCAAACATAGCCTCTTCAAAAGTGGTTTTGGAAAAACTGGATAGATATATGCAAAAAAAGTTTCTGGACCACTTTCTTATACCATATACAAGATAAACACAAATTGCATTAAAGATTACAATGTAAGACCTAAAACCATAAAACTTCTAGAAGAAAACACAAGTGATAAACTGTTTGACATTGATTTTTGCATTATTTTTTTTTAATATGGCTCCTGGAGAAATGACAACAAAAGCAAAACCAAACAGGACTATGTGAAATTAAATAATCTTTTACACAGAAAAGGAACCAATCAACAAAAGAAAAAGACAAATTTCTAAATGGGAGAAGATATTTAAAATGACATATCTGATAAGAGGTTATTATCCAAAATGAGGTCTGTCCAGAAGTACCCAGCCAGCCACGCACTATGAAAGGCAGAGACATTGCCCTAGCTGGTGTGGTTCAGTGGATTGAGCACCAGCCCATGGACCAAAAGGTCACCGGTTCAATTCCCAGTCAGGACAGATACCTGGGTTGCTTATGGGTCAGGTCCCCAGTTGGGGGTGTGCAAGAGGCAACTGATCAATGCATCTCTTGCACATTGATGCTTCTCTCCCTCTCTTACTCCCTCTCTAAAAATAAATATAATATTAAAAAAGAAAAGCACTTATCAATGAAAAACTGCTGAACTCTGGGTAAGAAGTGTAAGTCTGTGGCATTAAAAAAAAAGAAAGGTAGAGAGATTTATTGAAGATAATACAAGGTACAAGAAACATTGTACATAGGACAATGACGCCTCAGTCCCCTTCAAAATAGGCATTTTGGGACCTCACACAGTTCTCTCAATTGCCATCAGCTGCCCCATCGCATTTTCCTGAATCACATTGGTAGTCTGAAATTTCTTCCTTTTCAAAGGTGATATTAGTTTTGGGAAAAGCCAGAAGCCACAGGGTGCCAAATATTGGCTCTAGGGTGGCTCAGTCACCTGGGTGTTTTGATGTTTCACCAAAAATCTCTGCATGAGATGTGATACACGAGTGGGTTCCTTGTCGTGATAAAGCTGCTGATGACCAGTTGCCCATAGCTGAGGCCTTTTGAATCATCTGAATAGTTTCCATGGGAGGAATGTTCAAGCTTAACACAAAATTGGATGTAGATTCATTGCTGTACTTGCTCAGTCATTTTGAATGCCATGGCCACACAGTGCACATGCTCACTCAATGGCATCTACTGCCCCCACTGACCAGTACAGTGAAGTCATCATAGTTTGTGCATACACATTCCAGTTCACCCTCCTTGGCTTTCAGGTTGTCTTGATGTCACAAAAACCATTCCCGTTATAATAACAATAGTTGGAGTTTTTCCAGACAGACCTCATATATAAAGAACTCATTCAACTCAACATCACATAAACAATCTGATTAAAAAATGGGCGGAGGACCTGAATAGACATTTCTCCAAAGAAGGCATATAGATGGCCAACAGTCATCTAGAGAGATGCTCAACATCACTAATTATCAGGAAAATGAAAATCAAAACTAAATGTTATGTCACCCCAAACCCATCAAAATGAGTATTCTCGAAAAAAAAAGTCAATAAATAAAAAGTGTTGGCAAGGAAGTGATAAAATAGGAATACTGTACACTGTTGGAGGGAATGTTAATTTGTGCAGACACTATAAAAAAAGTATGTAGGTTTCTCAAAAAATTAAAAATAGAGCTATTGTATTACTCAGCAATTCTAATTCTGAGTATTTATGTGAAGAAAATGACAACACAAATTCTAGAACATATCTCTCACCTCCCTGATCATTGTAACATTATTGACAATAGCCTAGATATAGAAGCAACCTAGGTATTCATCTATGGAGGAATGCGTGTGTGTGTGTGTGTATATATATATATATATATATATATATATATATATATATGGATGGCATCTTGCAATTTATAAAAACATGAATGACATAGAAGGTATTAAGTTAAATAAGTCAGACAGAGAAAAGCAAATACCACGTGAGTTCACTTTACATGTGGTATCTAAAAGAACAAAAGAAAACAAAGGACCAGAAAATAACATGGTCATAGATATCATAGATACGGAGGACAAATGGAGGGTTGCCAAAAGGGAGCAGGCCAAAAGACTGGTGAAAATGGAAAAGGGGAATAAGAGGTACAAACTTCCAGTTACAAAATAAACAAGTCACGGGGATATAATGTATAGCACAAGGGAACAAGCCATTAATGTGATAACTTTGTATGGTGACAGAGGGTTAATGTGTGGTCACATCCTAAGGTATATTAATGTACAATTACTATGTTGTATACACCTGAAACTAATGTATTATCATAGGTTCCGCTATAGTTTAATGCAAAATAAATTAAAAAATGAAATTATGTCTAGCAATCACCACAAACAGAACTCAGATATGAAAAATTCTTTTTAATATACAGCCGATGCACTGGCCACTATATCTGCTGACTTCTTCATAGACTGGCAGAGTGCGCCACGAATCACTCAGCATAAGGATTTGTACTGAAACACAGTCCCAAGAGGAAGTGGGGGAAGAACTGAAGTCAAACTAAAGTTGCCATGATTAGCAAATAACTCAGATCCCTCCCAGATGTCTTTTCATGCCAAACAACGGGCGTAGATATGTTGAGGGGAAATGGTTTCTGTGATACATGTTGGTTGAACATTTTGTCTCTGCCGTGTGACTCGTAAGTATCAGGAGATAGTAGTAGACTGGTCAGCTGGGCCGTGGAGGCTTCACTTTGGGGGAATGGAGGCCGAGAAAGGCCAGACTGAGGGATCTGGAATGTTCCCTGCTCACACAGTTGCCTGACAGGACGCATGAGGTAGAGGTGACCTGGTAATTGCTGGCTGGGGGAGGGGGGGTTGAAGGTTACAGAGGCTGGCCACAGAGGCACAGAATTGAGCGTGACTATATGTAACTGAAAGCAGAAGCATTGTGCTGTTTCTCAGCTACTCTGGGATTTAGATGAGCTTAATGAAGTGCAACTGCAACAGTCCAACACGAACCAAAGGGTATCACCTAAGGCAGAACAGACAGATGCTCGAGCTGTCTCTTATATCCTCTGTACTAATTCTCTTCCCTCTCCTTCCCACCCACTGCACGTACCAGACATAACTCTGTTTTCTTGGCTGAAAAAACAAAAAGGGAGATTTGGCAATTGTCTGTGTTTGGGTCATTGAAAGCTGAGATGCCCCATGCCCAAGTGTTTAAAAAGACCAAGTTCCCTTGGATACCCTGGATTGTCCCAGAGAGTATGGGTCTGAATGCTGTTTGCACACTAAAAGCATCAACCCAGAACCCCCAGTGCCCTATGATAATTGAGCATGAAGGCAAGGGATGAGAATCATCACCTTCCTAAGTGAAAGGTGGGCCATGAATCTGAGGAAGAAAACCCAGCAACAACCCATTGCCTTCCTGTGACACTTCAAGGGAACAGCACGTGGTAGCCGATCAGCATCCCTTCATGGATCTGGCTTCTGTAGGAGGGCACACAACCACAGGTGCCAATTTGGATGTCCCTTCCCTCTTCTGTGTGTGGGGCCACCAACTCCGACACTATTATTGAGCGGTTTGAAAAGTTCTGCTATTTGGGGGTTTGTTTGTTTGTGGGGAGGTGGCCAAGGGCGTTTTCAATTCTATGTCATATTGAATGAGAACTTTATTTCCCCCAATTTTGCAAACACATTCTCCTCTGTCATAATGTTTGGGATTACTTTTGTTTGTTTTAGATCCAGGTAACTACTGATGAGAAAAAACATAAAATACAATAAAAGGTCCTTCATAGTGAAATGCAACAAGCATTTATTTGAGATTTAAAAAAAAAAGAATAGTGATTCAGGCAGCAGTGATTCAGGCTGCAATCCAAACAGTGTTCTGATTGAGAGGCGAAGGCAATGGGTATCTATGAGAAAGGAGAGTAACAATCACATCAGTGGAAGGAAGGCACTACTGTTGTTGCAGACAAGCGAGTGTAACTGATGCTAATTATAGGATGTAGGGGCGATCTGGTTGTGACATCTGTCACCCCATTGATAGCCAGGCTTGATTCAGCTGATCTGGCTGGCTAGGTGGTTGTCCCCTTCCTCCTTCACCAATCCATGTGCGTCCCTTCAGAAGCTGTGCGCTCAGTCCAAGAGGAAGACCTTCCCAACTAGAGGAGAGGACTGGTCTTTGGTCCAGGGTATACGAGTAGCTGCGCTCCCCTGCTAGAACCTCAAAACAAGCTCCCACAAACCTTCTGCAACTTTTATGTACCTTTCAGGTTTTTTCCTCTCCTTTCATCTCTTATTTTTCTTAAAGATTTAATTTATTTATTTTAGAGAGATGGGAAGGGAGGGAGAAAGAGAGGGAGAGAAACATCAATGTGTGACAGATACATCTACTGGTTTCCTGTCTCATGGCCCCTACTGGGGACCTGGCTCGCAACCCAGGCACATGCCCTGACCAGGAATTGAACCAGTGACACTTGGTCCACAGGCCAGTGCTCAATCCACTGAACCACACCAGCCAGGGTTCCTCTCTTATTTTAAAAGAGTCATTTTATTTTAGGACAAAATTATGATTTTTTCTTCCTTATCCCCCTAAAACTCATGTTTTTTAATGTGCTTTCTTATTCAAAAATCACATTTTATTTTCCTTTCAACAAAAGTGCATCTCCATGCTTCATACCATCTTCTGTTGAAAACAAAACATCCAATTTTTTTCATATAAAGTCATTTTGTTTCATCCTAACTATTGTCTATTAGTTTTGTAAAAAACATTACTTCTTTTGTAAGTCAATTTTGGCAAGGTATGGGTTCCTCGCCAAAGAAACAGCCCGCCTTTGAAAAAGTCTTCCTTTTTCCCCTCCAGTCTCTGTGGGCATTGTCTTGGTTAGCTCCTGGGTGTTTACGTTTCCAAGACATGATAAGATTTACAACTTTAAGAAACAGAAATATTGCAAGTTTTTTAGCATTATACTGGGGTATGTCAGAATTTTAGGAATTTTATGTAATAAAAGTTTTAGTGTCATTTATTTGGCAATGGCTCCCATGTAATCTAACATACCACTAAGTCTAATTATGTTAACATTTGGTCAAATAGAATCATAAGTCGTTGTGGAACAATATTTACGTTATTCACTTAATCGTGGTGAGGACTAAAGACTTTTCAGGAAAACACAGAAAGTTAAATGGTTGTGAGTAAAATTTAGCTTTTTTAACAATGAGAAGACTCAGTTACCTGAAGCATTATAGACCGAGGAGAAAGGACACGAGGAATTTTCTTAAGAATGCATAAAATTCGTGCTTTCCCTTTATCCTTTTTTATTAAGAGGACCTGGTTCCCATACCCGGTTCCAGGGAACTCCAGTCCATGGAAATGAGGCCACTTTAGATCCTGCTGGAGATGCCAGATAAGTTAACCTAAAAATAAAAGGCCTTCAAAGTCAGAGGCAACAACCATTTACATGAGATTTTTTAAAAATACAGAAGAAAAAAATAGTTCTTCAGGAAGCAGTGATTCAGGCAGAAGCCCAAATAGTGTTCCAATTAGGACACAAAGGCAATGGGTAATTATGAGAAATCGAAGGGGAACAATTGCATCAATACAAGAAAAGCATTTTTTTTTTTCTATTGGTGCAGGTAAGCTAACATGAGTGGTGCTGGTTCTCAACAATTTTTAAAAAAATTTCAGCCCAGCAGCCATCAGTCCAGTAGTCCCTATCAGCCTTCTTGTTATCACTGCAAACAGCTCTTTGGGGCATACTGTTGCTTTAGGCCCAGTCCAATGGTTATTTGACCCTGTCTTAACATTTCAGAGGTTTGTGGCATAAGACATGTAAGGCAATTCCTCTGGGAGGGCGGCTCCAGCTCCTCTTTAAAGTGTCTCTGTTTGTATTACTTTTTACACTAGGAAGCTCATGTGAGGCCCATATACATTAAGCTTAAATCTAAATTCATGGAGCGGGTGAGAAGTTGCAGATATGCTCCCCATAGCTTACCTGAATTCCCCTCTTCACAATGCATATGCTCTCTGCCCTGGTGATCGGGAGGCAGGGCTGCAGCGGTCTCCCCCTGAGATAGCCCTGGGCATGTAGCTGGGGGGCGCCTTCTATAAGACCTGGTCAAGGTTGCCAGGGACATGGGGTACCTGGGGTCTTGCTGGTGGGCAGCTTTTCTGGGGCTGCAGGGAACATGGGGCGTTGTGTCGCAGAGGTACTGGAGTCTGCTTAGGGGCCCGGCTGCTGGGGTCGCAGGGGTCACAAGGGTCACAAGGGTCACAGGACGAGGTGGTCGGCTATGCGGCTCCATGGTGCTTACTGGGGGCCAGGTGAGAGGGGCTGCTGCAGATTCTCCCTGAGTTCGCCTGGGGTGCGAGGCTCTGGGGGCCCATGGGGGCCTGGCAGGCTGGGGCCATGGCTAATGCTGACTGTAGCTGCAGTGGTGCTGGCTGAGTTGGCTGGATTGCAGGGAGCGTGGGGTGCCCTGGCGGACCAGCGGGCCTAGGCTGTAGCAGTCGCAGGGTGAGGTGGCCTAGGATGAGGGTCTCTGGGGGCGCCAAGAGAGGCAGTCTCCCTGAGGCTGCCGCTAATGCAGGGAAACGTGGTCAGGGTGCAGTGCGGAGGCCTTGCAGGGTGGCTGGAGCGCCATCTAGCGGGAGGAGGAATGTCAACAACGGTGTGCCAGCTCCTCAGATCCAAGGGAGTTCTGGCAAGTTCCCCACACATTTCTTTGACAGGCAGGTGCCTTGGGGTTAGTAAATGGATTTCCTTCGTGTATAGCAGGGGTGTGAAACTCTTTCACCGAGGGCCACATCAGCCTCGCAGCTGCCTTCAAAGGGCTGAATGTAATTTTAGGACTGTATACATGTAACTGCTCCTAAACAGTTAAGTGAGAGCTCAGCGCTGCTGCCGGGTAGAAAAAAGGTGCTGGGCAGATAAAACCAGGTGAAGGGCCGGATTGACCCACAGGCCTTGTGTTTGCCACCTGTGGTGTATAGTCTAGTTGCCCTTCAAATCTCTATATTATCACTGTGCCTTATAGCAGGCTCCTCTGCTCTCGCCAGCCACTCAAGTGATATCTCTCTCCACCCCAAGTCTCCCCTTTGGGGTGAGGTTCCCGTGGTCACCCCACGTCAGTTTCTCCTGCAACAACTCTGTGTGGTCCCTTTCTCATTTGCTGTTTAGAAGGAATTGCTCTACAAGTAGGTGTATAGTCCCTGCGTCCTACTCTGCCATCTAGGAGCCACGATATAATTTTTAATTCAAGTATCAAGCAATGACTCCTTTAACCTGGAACCAAGCCCGCCATCACCTGGGTCACCTGTTTTTCCTCTCTCAGCAGAGCACTCCCTCCAGCATGTAGTCATTGTCAGTTTTGTGTCACTCTCCACCAGACGTTGGGCTCCTTGAGAGCAGGGACCATCTTCTTCACCATGATGCAACTCCTATGCCTGGCAGACTGTCTGGCACAAGTCAGCACTCAAATATGTGCTGAATGAGTAATTTTACTGCTTCTACTCAGACTGATTGAAGATATTTGGCCATATCAAATGACAGAATATGCACTCTCCTAATCTCTTATGCTAGTCTATAATGAGCTGTACAATGCATCAACTTTAACACAAGAAAAGTACTTTGATTTTGCTATTAATAGTCCAATTTTTTAATTTGTAAAATGAGGTTTTAAAGACTCCTGTTGGCTTCAAATTTATTAACCACTCACTCCCCCCAAACCCAGCCCCTGCCTCCCTCCCACCAACCCCACCATATGTTCAAAGGAAAACCAGGATAGGGAAGTTGGAGCCTCTCTGTCTGACCAGAAAGGGCCAGAGCTGGGCTAAACCTCGCTTGTGCAGCCTTCTGGGAATCCTCCACAGGCCCCCCTGAATGGACTCAACCAGGAAGCCCAGATGGAAACTATGGACTAGATGTTTCTCTGCAGCTCCAGAGGCACGCCCAACAATAATTGTACCTGCTTCCATGCCCATTTTTTTTCTTCAGCTTTTTCCCTAGCTTTATTGAGATATAATTGACGTACAACATTTTGTAAATTTAAGATGCATGATATGGTGATTTGATATATGCATTTATCATGTCATGTTTACTAAGATAATTAACACATCCTACCCTTGACATAATTACCATTTTGGTGCTGTTGTCGTGTTGAGAGCACTGAAGCTGTACTCTTTTTTTCTTGCTCTTCAAATCTTCATTTATTTTTTTATTGGTGTTCAGTTATAGTTGTCCCACTTTTTTCCCCATTGCTTTCCTCTGCCCCGTCCCCCCCACTCCCACTGTCAATCCCCCCAGTGTCTGTGCCCATGAGTCCTCTATTTGTGCTCTTATAGTAACTTTCAAGTATACCAAAGAGGATCTTTACCTAAGTCAGCATGCTGTAGATTAGGTCCCCAGAACTTATTCATCTCCTAACTGAAAGTGTGTACCTTTGGACCAAGATCTACCCATTTCCCCCACCCTCTACCCCTCATGTCCACTTTCTTATAGATACCTAAGAGGTATTAGATCAAATCCACTGAAAGAAACTATTTCCAGAGGAGGCCAATTCTATGGGGGTGGGGGGAGGGGGGAGGATGAAAAAGGAAGTGATGGGGACACTTCTTCCCTCTCCGTGTATTCTCATCCTTTACAATATCTGGAGAAGTTCAATCCCTAAGCCCAGGTTTAGTCTTCAGTATGATGTTTGCTGGAACTGGTTCTGATAAAAGGACTCAGCACCATTTTGTACTGGCAGGCTTTAAAAAAATCAGACAACAGTGATAACAGATAACAGCAAGGTGAAATGATTTATTGAGAAAATGACCACTCAGGTGAGAAATACCACACAATATGAGATGATTTTCAAAATCAGATCATCTTTGTTTCTACATTACACACAAATCTTTAAAATGCTGCATCTCATTCATCTGGGGATGTAGAATCATAGCTGTGATCCTGGTCAGATAATTTAAAAGAATGGAATCAGAGGCGTGTGTGCCTGTGTGTGTGTGGACACCACTAAGGCAGATGGTAAGAAAGAGGAGTTTAGAAATATACAGATCTTGTCATTTACCCTCAACCCTTGAGAAAGGAGCATGTATTTTTCTCAGGGCACAAACCTACCAGACAATATGCATGTTTGGGCAGTATGACGCCGAAGAGCACCATCTCCTGGAGGGGACATCACCGGCTGTCCAGACCTGGGAGTCCCTGGGAGGCAGCCAAGCCGATAATGGGCCTGAGCAGCAGAGGAGGCTCTTGCAACTGCGGCTTTCCCCTTGGAGGCGCTGGTCTTCTGGGCGACACAAGCAGGTTTCCCAGCAGGGCCCTTCCGGATCTCACCCTCTCCTCCTTTGGGTGTCTGGCCTTGTTCGTCAGGCGGCTGCTGCAGGCGATAGCAACCCCAGGGGTAGTTGGGGCAGTGGCATCCATAGCGTGGTAGGGACCCCTGCTGCAGGCGGTGGGCAGCGCTCCTGCTGCTGATCTTTACTGCTTCCAGCTCCTGGGCGACGTCGGGTGAGGGCTTCGGATCAGGGGCAGTGCCTCGGCCCCTTGGGCGGCTCAGACGGTAGCTGAACCCACGCCCCCGGCGCGGTGGTGCGCCCTCGAGCCCTGCGGATGGCGCTGACGCTGGCACTGGCACTGGCGTAGGCGCAGGCGCAGGCGAAGGCGCAGGCAGGTGCACGGCCCGCGGGCCATTGGCGGGAGCGAAGGTGGCAGGGCTGCAGGTGGCGCCCGGGGCCTTGCGGAAGGGCGGGAAGCGCCGCTGTCGCTGGGTGTGGGGGTTGCTGGTCAGGCAGTACCTCTGGCCCTTGGCTGCGGCGAAGTCTCCTCTGCCGGCCTTGCCATCCACGACGTCCTCTTTGGCGCCCCTGGTACCACAGAGAGGTTGTGGCGCTCCAAGGTACATGTTGAAGAAGCAGCAGCCCTTCGCAGGGGCAACAGCTAGCCGGGTCACGTTGGCAGCATGGGTGCCCCGCTCACCCTGCAGCACGTCGAACTCCACAGCCTCCCTGGTGCTCAAGCCACGGCGGCTCTTGCGAGGACCGCTCCGGACGATGGCTGAGTAGTGAACGAACACTTCTTCCTGCGTGTCGTGCCTTCTGATGAAACCATACCCGCACTTCACGTTGTACCACTTGACGGATCCGCTCACCCTCTGGGCGATGACTTTCTTGGGCGCCTTTCCCTGGGTTCCTGCTCCTGCCGTGGCTTCCAGGGTCCGGTGTCCACCTGCGTCGCTGGTGACTCGGGCCCGGGGACAGCCTCCACCTTCCAGGTACAGCAGGTCTTCCAGCCAGGCTTGGCGGGAGACTGAGACGGCCACCCCCCGGCGTCTGGCCCCTGCAGCCTCACTCAGGAGGCCATGCTTTCTCTCCATTCTCAGGAGTGAGGGCAATCTGCCTGCAGGGCTGGGGGCACTGCTAGAGGCAGAGGACTCACTCTAGGACAGTCTCCGGGCAGAGGGACCGAGGACTCTGGCGCTGTGCTCTGAGACTCTTGCGAGTGGCCTGGGCGTGTCCTGGAAAACAGGGCGTGGCTTCAGGGTGACCTCACAGCGGGGCGTCCGAGAGGCGGCTCCAGCGAGGGGGCGGGGCCTAAGAGCTGTGCGCCTCATGAGCGTGTGGCCACCTCCCTGAGCTTCTGGGTCGTGTGGCCACCTCCCGAGCCTCTGGGTCCCTCTTGGCCAAGGGGCATGCAGGAAGCTCTAGGAACGGTCTTCCTGAAGACGTGCCTGCTTGTTTGAGTGCGTGCGAAGAGGGGACACATTTTCCGTCCCCTTCTGTTGCTTGGGGAGATCCACAGCCTTCTAAGGACACCCTCTCATTGCTCTCTGGGGAAACCATGGTCCTCCTCCAATGCCTTGCAGGCCCTCTGGGGGGGGGGGGAGGCATTTTGTGTGATTCGGGCAACATGGCAACCATATGAAATGAAGACCCAATCAAAGGAGCCTGCTGCCTTTGGGGTCTTCAGTTTTTCTTGTGTGTTTTGTCTTCCTGCACAGGGACACAGGAAGCCCGCCAGGGCTAGAAGGTTAGTAGTGAGAGGACGTTACACTGGTACAGGTTCATCTAGACTAGTGTGAGGTTTGTAAACCAGAGAGCCTGAGTGGGAACCCTTTTGTGGCTCCAGTATTGTGGAAACCCTGTGGAAGTAACTGTGTTCTAGTCACCTACCTAAAGCAAGTAGAGCTCGGCCAGAGCTCGGGCAATTCTTCCTTGTGTTTCACTGTAGATGCAAACCTTTTTTATTTTCCAAATAGCTCTTTGATCTTCACCCTAAATGGAGCTTCAGATTTAATTATATAGACACGTGAAGAATTCGGCTTCACTTCAGTGTGTTCTATATGGGAACTTGGTGATGCTGTGACGGAGCCCTGACCCTGCCAGAGTTCTTGTCTACGTGTCATCTCATTGCAGCAAGCAGGCTTCCCTAAGCCCGGGTGGGAGTGTGCTACCTTTGATTCTTACTCTGACTCAGTGCCAGCACAGCATACCTGCTAAGGTGCAGCTAGCTTTCTGAAATCAGCCTTTCCGCAGGGATGGCAGAGCACGCTCAAAGAGTACAATATAAGTCATCAGAAAACTCAGTTTCCACTTATTAATGAGAAAAATGAGCCACGTTGTCCTGGCAGTTTTGAGTTTACAGAAACCCCTCACATCTGGTGCATTTGATCCCTGCAACAACCCACTTTATAAGGAAGTGGGACAGCTACTGTTTTTACTTCACTTTGACAGATGAGGAAACCAGGGCCCAGAGAAAGGAGGTTGCTTGCTTATGTTCAAATATTTAGTGTGAGGTGAACCCTTAAACTTACCTCAGATAAAGTTCACTCCCGCTCCAGGTTTCTTGCCACCATGCTTCACTGGTCTGCACATACAGTTCCGTAACCTGTGTCATCTGCCGTCAGAGACTAGCAACCACCTTCAGAGAGGTCATGGTCTCATACAACCCAGCAGAGAACCCAAGAAACACCGTTCGTGTGGCTCATCTCTCTCCCCTGTGTCCTGACTCCCAGGCATGGCACTCTCCAGGGGCAAAAATTGCCTTCCTATCAATTAATGAGCACCCCCTGTTTCCCCCCAGCCCTTCGCCACACACAATAACCTTTTGCCTGAAGGCCAAAAGAAAGCAAACCCTTCTTACTGTACACTCAGGAACCATTTCTTCACCATGCTGGTATAATACAAAGTGGGAAAAAGGTTCTTGGTTTTTATTTTACTCTTTAAAAAAAACACTTCTGTAGGCATCATTTCTCACTGTTTTTCCAACAAGCGTGAGAGTGTGGCACACTACTGTCCATATCCTCACATCACAGAGAGTAAGGCAGGGGAGCTGGGCAGGGAGCAGCCAACTGACCTACCCGAGGCCACCCATGAACTGAGTGCAGAGCCGAGATAATACCGCTGGACCTTCCAGCCAGCCCTCTGATCCCTAGTCCACCGTGCTCTCCGTGGCCCCATGAGGCCACTTCCTGATGCAGTCAACAGATCTTTCTTTCATATCCTGACAGCTCTCCTTGCTGCTTCCCACATTTACCATGCCCATTCCCATCTCTGTGTCTGTGTTCACTTTTCCCTCATTCTCCTAGGAACAATTTCTCCTCTCTCCTGGCTATGTAAATTTTACCTTTCTAGTCCCAGTTTGGCAATTCCCTCCCACCCCCCATTCCAAATGCACAAGTCCACCTCGATGTCTTCCTTCTCAGAAACTTAGTTACACTTACAGCCTGATGATCAATGACGACCCTACTTCTTCCCTATGTGTAAGGTTTTCTGTCTCACGATTATTCCCAGCTGGATTCTAAGGCCACTGACGAGTGAATGGTTATTCCTTCTCTCAGTTTCCTCTCTGAGTATCATTCTGCCTGGGACAGTGCTGGCTGTATGAAGGGCCACCACACATGCACACTTGTGGGTTAAATCTGTGTCTCCTTTTCCCCCTCAAAGTGGCCGCATCCTTGAATTCCATACAGTTGCAGGCACTGTGCCAGGCGTGAAGGAGATGCTAAGGAGATTCACTGAGCTGGACTGCACATGTCCTTTTGAGTTGCCTGTTGTTGTTTTCATGATGCACAGGAAAGTGCTTTGGAGCCATCATGGAGATCCATGAAACTTTCCTGGTTTGGGTGCATTTTATGCAAGAAGAAAGGCTTTGTGGAAAAAAATATGATATGAATTACTAGTTCAAGTTTAAGGTTTAATTTGCTGAGCCTTTCGTATTATTTTTATTGAAACCATCAGGTTCTGCTTATCTCTTTTTCTCTATTTTGCACTTCATACATCCTGTGAAGCACAGTATTTTATTCCTATTATTCAAGAGTTGGAGGTTAATTCAGGTTTAAAGTATACTGTCTGATCCATGGGCTTATTGCTTAAAAATAAAATCTCGGCTGCCGCAGCCACAAAATAGAACTGAACGCCAGACAGCAGAGTCCATCCAGGCCCACGACAAAAGGTAATAACATTAAGCTGAGGAGTAAAGAAGTTGGCAGTCTCACGAGAGGACAAAAATGCTTCAGGGCCTCTTTTCTTACCAGTTCACTGGCGGTTCCTGTTTGAAAGGTCAGTGGACTAAACACAAAGCAGAACCTCATCCATCTTGTTCCTTCTACAACCACCCCATTAACGCCAGCCTCTCTTGACTGCTGCTTACTGTCCAATGCAACAGAAAGCTAACAATACAGACAAAAAAATAGAAGGACATCTAGAAAATGGAACCGAGCATGCCTACCCTTGCAATGCCCCACATCATGCAAATGACACACAGTAAAAGTCAGGGTAGCTCGTTAATAAGTGATTTAAAATATGGGCAGTGTTGCTATCGTCAGTGCACCCTCTGCTAAGGTTTTCAGAGCTAAAAATCATTTGGAAGAGCTAAGAATCTTAAGTTAGAAGGTCTGGGTTTGACTCCTGGAATGGCCTAATGTTGTCTGTTTAGCCTTGAGCAAATCACATTGCCTTTCTGAGATGTAGACTTGTCACATGTAAAAAGAAAATATAGATGCTTTACCTATCTAGTTCACAAAGGTGTGGTGGCAATTATGTAGAATACTCCATGTGAACAAAGTAAGTTATGTAAACCATAGGCCATGAACATCTTGCCATACAACACTATCTGTGTTAAAAAGAAACAGATGAAGAGGGAATAAAAAAGAAAAGACTGAAAGAGAAATAGTGATGGTTAATTTTATGTGTCAATTTGGCTGGGCCATGGTGCCCAGGTATGTAGTCAAACATTATTATGGACGATTCTGTGTGGGTGCTTTTGGATGAGAATAAATTTTCAATCCATAGACTTTACATGAATTGCCATCTAGAATGAGGGTGGGCCTTATCCAATCAGGTGAAGGTGAGAACAAAACCAAAAACTGACCTCCTCTGAGCACAAGGGAATTCTGCAGCAGATGGCCCTTGGACTTGATCTGCAATGTGGGCTCCTCTCTCTGTCTCCAGCTTGACAGCCTCTGGATATAAATTGCAGTCTCGGCTCTCCCTTCAGTAGCTAGTCTGTGAGCGTATCCTATAGATTTTGGACTTGCCAGTCTCCATAATTGTACAAGCCTATTCCTTGAAATCAATCTGCCCCTCCAGGCCAAACAATTAATAAGGGGTACTACTCCAGTGTTCTTCGTTGGTTGAGACACACAACATGACAAAAATGACCACAGCTATTGGCAACTGGTGATTGGCAGCTTCATCAGGACAATGCACCCACTCAGGGATCACATCTCATGCAGAGTTTTTTGGTGAAACATCAAATCATCCAGGTGACTCATCCCCCTCCAGTGAAAACTTCTGGCTTTTCCCAAAACTAATATCACTTTTGTGAGGGAAGATATTTCAAATAATTGATGAGAATCAGGAAAATATGATGGGGCAGCTGATGATGACTGGGAGAACTGTGTGAGGTCCCAAGGTGCCTACTTTGAAGGGGACAGAGGCATCATTGTCCTTTGTATAGTGTTTCTTGTATCTTGAATCTTCTTCAGTAAATGTGTCTATTTGTCATATTACATGGCTGGCTGCATACTTTCTTGACAGAACTGCATGGTGCTGTTTCTGCCATTGCTTAGGTTCATGGGCCCAGGATTCAAGGTGTGGAAATGGGTGTGGGACCACTCACTGTCACAACCCAGTAACACAGTAGCACAAAGTTGGCTTCCTATCCACATTACCTGATGGTCTGCTGGGCTAGAAGAGGTCTCAGTTCCAAAGGGAGGGATGCTTGCACCCAGATGCACAACAACGATTCCATGGAATTGAAAGTGCAGACTGCCACCCGGCCACTTCGGATTTCTGATGTCCCTGAATCGACAGGCGAAGAAAGAAGTTATTGGGCTGCCTGAGGTTATTGATACTGACTGTCAAGGGCAAGTGAGACGGCCTGTCCACAAGAGAGGTATGGTAGAATATGCCCGGAATGCAGGAGATCCCTGAAGGCATCCCTCCGTAATAACGTGCCCTGAGACTAAACTCAATGGAAACTCTAACAATCAGATTAGGCAGGGTTACTAATGGCCCAGGCCCTCCCTTCAGGAATGAGGACTGGGCACCAGGCCACATAAAGAACCATGACTAGCTGGGGTGGTTGCTGAGGGCAAAGGGAATATGGAATGGGCAGTAGATGAAGGTAGTTATAAATACCTGCCATGGACATGTGACCAGCTTCAAAAAGGGAGACTAATTGTTATGAGTATTTCTTGTTTTGTTATGAATATGTTCCTAAGTAAGCTCCTGTCTGTCTACCCAATAAAGTTTTCCTCCTTTGCTATCCCCCTATTTTGTAACATAAGATATATTGACCTGGTATCATATTATTTAAGCAGTGTCAAATTTTCACCACAGTAAGTTAGGGCAGCAATTTTCAACCCTTTTCATCTCATGGCACACATAAACTCATTACTAAAATTCTGTGGCACACCAAAAAACATTTTTTGCTGATCTGACAAAAAAATACATAATTTTGATTCCTTCACACTGGACAGCTATTGTTCTTTAGCTGTTGTCAATTTTTGATTTATCAGTTTACAGGAAAAGAGTTCAGTGCCCTTGACTAAGTAACCAGGTATTGCGTGTCTTAAAAATTCTGGTGGCACACCGGTTGAAAAAATCTGAGTTAGAAGATATCAAGAAGAGAGTAAACATCACCCAAGGACTTTGCCTCCTCTCGTTGTGAAAAGGGTAGGGTGTGTTCATTTGTGCACAGGATAGTTGTAGCCTCATAGGTGGAAGTATGACTTTGTCATTGTCTTTATTTGGGGATTCAGTACAGTGTAAGGAGATGCACGTGGGTACCAAAGTGATAAGGGGTGAACTTCTGATGGTTAATCCTATGTGTCAACCTGGCTGGGTCACTGTTCCCACCTGTGTGATCAAAGTTTATCCTGGATGTTTTCTGTGAGAGTATTTTGGGTGAGTTTTTACATTTAAATTGGTGGACTTTGAGTGAAGCAGGTTGCATCCCCTTAATGCATGATTAACTTAAAGGCTTCTTGAAGAAGCCTTCCCCTGATCAAGAAGGATTCTGTATGTCAGCTCTTTTCTGGTGTCCAGCTTGCCAGTGTAGCCTACAGGGTTTGAACTTGCTGGTCTCCTGTTTTAAAATGTACCAGGATTTGTTTCACTCGCGTGTGGTAAGATGATGGAAAGGAAGCCACTGCCTTTGAACGAAGAGTGCGTCACTCACAGTTACTCAGAGAATGAAAAGCATGGCACAACACCCACTGCTGTAAGAGATCACTTGCAGAGAAAAGCAAAGAGTGAGGAGTTCGGACCAGGCCTTTATTACTATGGTGGCAGGACTTAGCTAGGTGGAGATGTCTCCTGTTGGGCTCGAAGCAAACACAAATATTGAGGCTTGTGGATGGAGGGTTTCTATGAAGATCCAAGGGATAACTGGTACGTGATGTTTGATGTGATCAGTTGCCTGCTCCTACTCTTTTCAGTCTCTGTGTCCTGCTGCTCCCTCCAGTCCCCAGGCAACCACTGATCTGCTTTCTGTCCATCTATATTAGCTAACATTTTCTGGAATTTCACATAAATTTAATCAAAGAGCATATACCCATTTTTCTGACTTCTTACCCTCAGCATATTGAGATCTGTTAATGCTACAGCATGCATCAGTAGTTCACTCCTTTTATTGCTACAAGCATTCCCTTATGTGGAAATGCCACAGTCTGCTTATCCATTTGAGTGTTGGACATGAGGGATGTTTCCATTATTTGGTGATTATAAACAAATCTTCTCTGAACATTCATATGCAAGTCTCTGATTGTACATATAGGTGTGCCTTTGTCTTGGGTAAATTCCTAGCACTAGTATGTTTGAACCGTGTAATAGCTGTGTGTGTGGTAGTTTAAGAAACTGCCTGCTATGATCCAAATGCTTGTCTCCCCCATGAATCCATATGTTAAAATCCTAATGCCCAATGTGATGGCATTGGGAGGTGGGGCCTTTGGGAGGTAACTAGGTCATGATAGGGAAGGCTTCGTGAATGGCATTAATGCCCTTGTAAAAGAGGCTCCAGAGCGCTTGCTCTCCCCTCTACCACCTGAGAACACAGTGAGGAGATGCCTGGGACCAACCAAGAAGAGCCCTGTCCCCCAACCAGGACTATGCTGGCTCCTTTATAGTGGACCTTCCAGCCTTCAGAGCTGGAAGAAACACATTTCCGTTGTCAGCCATCCAGCCTGCATTATTTTCTTTAGAGCAGCCTGCATGGACTAAGACAGATCAGCCCACACTTTTCCAAAGTAGCTGTACCATTCTGCATCCCCCTGCTCCTGCAGTATATTCAAGTTCTAGTTCCTCCGCATCTTTGCCAGCACTTCCTAAAAGTGACATTTTAACTTTAGCCATTCTGACAGGCACATAAGGGTATAGTGTGTCTGTGGGTGTGTGGTACAGATTTTTCATTCTAATTTTTAAAGGTTTTATTTACTTATATATTTTTAGAGAGGAAGGAGGGAGCAAGAGGGAGAGAAACATCAATGTGTGGTTGCCTCTCACATGCCCCCCACTAGAAACCTGGCCTGCAACCCAGGCTTGTGCCCTGACCAGGAATCAAACTGGAAACCCTTTGGTTTGCCGGCCAGAGCTCAATCCACTGAGCCACACCAGCTAGGGCTAATTGTACATTTTTAGTTTTTCAAATTATCACACTATAAAATGTAGGTGTTTTCCTTTTTATCTCATCATTAATCCATTCAACATTTAGTAACATGCTATTTCATTTCCATCTGTTTGTGTGTTTTTTGTTTTTTCTTGTAATTGATTTCTAGTTTCATGCCATTGTGGTCAGGGAAGGTGCTTGATATAAGTTCTGTTTTCTTAAATGTATTCAGACACATTTTTTTTGTGTGGTATAACATATGTTCTATCCTGGACTTTGTTCCATTCCCTGAAAGAAAAGTATAGTCTGCTTCTTTGGTGTGAAATGTTCCTCAAATATCCATTAAATTCATCTAGGCTAGTGCATCATTTAGGGATGCCTAGATTTTTCTTTGTGGGGAGGTGGATTTTGACTCTGGAAGATCCATCCATTGATGTCAATGGAGTGGGAAAGGCCCCTCCTATGACTGTATTACTGTCAATCTCTACCTTTATGTTTATCGAGATTCACTTTATATATTTTGGGCTTCCTATGTTGGGTGTGTTGGTGTTTACAAGGGTTATATTACCTAGTTTCATTCATCCCTTCACTGCTATGTCATGTCCTTCTGTGTCCACTATTACTGCCTTTGCTTTGAAGTCTATGTTGTCAGATATAAGTTTTATGACGCCAGCTTTCCCCCCATATTCTTTTCCCACCCCTTTCCTTTCAGTCCGTGTGTGTCTGTCAATCTGAAGTAGTTCTCTTATAGACAGATTATATATGGGTAGTGTTTTCTTATCCATTCAGCTGCACTGTGTTTTTAAGGGTATATTTAATCCATTCACATTTAAAGTGACTATTGGTAGGTACATATTTATTGCCATTTTCTTATACATACTTATGTTCTATTTTTACTTTTCTTTCCACTCCTTAGAAAAGTTTCTTTAACATTCCTTCAGTTTTAAATAAGAGCCTTGCCTTATAGCATATTCCTGGTTGTCTATGGTATATTTACACAGAGGAATACTACTTGGTCGTAAAAAAGGAAATCTTACCTTTTGCAACAGCATAGATGGACCTGGAGATTATTATGCTAAGTGAAATAAGCCAGTCAGAGAAAAACGAATACCATATGATCTCCCTTATATGTGAAACCTAATGAACAAAATAATGATAAACAAAACAGAAATACAGGTATGGAAACATGGAAGAGACTGACAGCTGTCAGACAGAAGGGGCACTGGGGAACTGGATGAAAGAAGGTGAAAGGATTAAGCAAAAATATACACACACACACACACACACACACACACACAAGTACACACAGAGTCCACCAGAAGTAATGCTGGCTTGAGTGTGGTTGGTGGGGTACTAATATGTGTGTAATAATTTATAGTTTTAGTTTGATCATTTCACCTAAAATGTCATATAGCGTGCTTGTGATATTGTTGTATTACAGAATTACACGCTTAGGATTTTGTAATGAGAGATTTTTGTAATAAAAGGGGCCTTATTTGTGCTGGACCCTGTATGTATAACAGAAAGACAGACAACAGGCTGGTGATAAGCAGAGGAAAAGGGGGTGGAGGTGGGCAAGAAACGGGAATGGGGACAGGAAGAGACTTTGTGGAGATGTGCACACAATGCAGTGTGCAGATGACGTTTTATTGAGTGGTACACTTAAAACCTTGTATGGCTTTGTGAACCATGTGACCCCAGTAGTTTCAGTTGAAAAAGTGGTTGCCCAGACCATAAGCTCTATTTCATTCCTGTGTCTACTGGCACACTTCTCGCAGCAGCTCCTCACTACACGGGGTCATCCCATTGTCCAGCAGCTCGTGCAGGCACATGGTCCTGATGCTGTTGAAGCTATAGGTCTCTGCAGAGCAGCAGTAGTAGCTGCACGGCTCTGCGAACTTAGTGACAACTCGGCTGGATGGTAGGAGTGTGGAATTCTGGTACATCACATGTCTACTGAATTCCTGTGCAAGTCATGCTAGAACAGCTTCTTATAACTTTAATCACATGTCTCTGACTGAATCCTCACATATCACTCTTTTTAATTCCTTTGGCTTTCCCATACTTGAAAAAATGTCTCTTAGTGATAGGGGACTCAAGAGTTGGAAAATTTTAGTTTAAAGTAATAGTTATAAGCCTAAAAAGTAATGTATGTGTTAAAGCTTTTGTTTCAGAAACTACGGGTAAGGCCCATCCTGGCTCCTGGGAGAAATAGCCGTCCTACCAGAGCACTGCTAAAGACACTGCCTGAGGACAAGTGGAGGCATCCGGGCCATTGTGTTCCAGGGAGAGACAGAGGACCACCCACTGCTGGGAGCAGCTAACTGCCCAGGACAAGAACGCTGCCGTTTTTTTCAACTAATTCTCCCTGAATTTCAAAGCCCCTCACTGCACCTTGTTTATTCCATTATAAAAACATTCACCTGGAAAGAAAATCTAAGACGGTTTGTTTCATGGTGTGAACCCACCATCTTCTCAGATCACCAGCCTTCTGAATAAAGTGCCCATAAAGATTCAATCTCTGTCTATGCTTATTGGGTTTGGGAAGTGACAGGCACCACAAGCTCCAGTGTCTCTTCTGGTTTCATTAGGAACTGAGTGAGACAACTGAGACTGATTAGAAACACCTTTCCCTTTTGCAAAAAGGAAAGCTAATTTTTCATATTTAATTTTATAGCAACTGCAATTGCTTTTAAATTAATGTGGTTATTGTTTGTCAAGCATGTCAACCCATGCTTCATCTCAGTGTTCTCCCGGGGTGTGTGGCTCAGAGCCATCTGCTTTTGAGAGAGCAGAGCTTCCTTCATCACTCACCCACACCCAGCACAGTCAAGGAATCCCGCTTGCCTCCATTCCAGAGCCTCTGGGGAATGACCTTTTCTCTTATAGGTGCGGATCACTTTTGGAGGCTTGAGGCCTTAAGCTGTGTATATCCCTCTCTTTTGTACACTCTCAACATATTTTCCTATAGCAGACTTTACTTAGACCTTCCTAATCACCCCCTCTGTAGAGTCCCATGCAGAATATGTAGAATGAAACATAATGTTATACTGCAATGTACAAATGTGGGAAACATTCTATTCAGGCAGTGTCAAGTGACCTAAAAGGCTCCCCCGTGTCACAGCTGTCGTGTTTTTGGGTTTTTGGTTTTGGCTTTTTTTGGTGGGGGGAGTAGTATGGTCAATAAACCATACTACTACTTCAGAAGATGTTTGTATTTTCCTTCACAATGCACTTGCCTTGCCATTAAAATGGTCAGACTCCCTCAGCAACACAAATTTGTTCAGAGCATTTAGTATCCGTGCAGTATTTAATATTCCTCATTCTTGACAAATGAAAAACCATTTCATTCATTCTTCATTTTCCCTCCTTGTGAATTTGTTATGTGCTTGGCCTGGCACCTGGTGCTGGTAATCTTGAATCCTGTAGCCATGTGGGGATAAATGTTTGATCAAGGCATAACAGGATTACAATTGAGGAAAGATGTATGCCTCCATTCCTTGGAGGTCTGAGAAAAAGTGGTCTTTGAACCATATCTCAGACATTGAGAAATGGGTAGTTGTTTGTAAGAAACAAAAATACAAGAAGCAGAGGACTCAAGATGTCCAAATAGGTGGAGAGGGAGGAACATAAATGAGGTTGAAAGGTATTCTGGGAACTTGTGCTCTTCCCTAAACGGAATCTATTTAAAGCAAAGCCCCAAAGCAGCAGAATTGGAGACAACCCCCCCGCCCCCACCGGCACACAGAGTTTAAAATGGTTTTATAACCAGAAACACTATTTACAAAGAGAAGTGCAAGAGCCGAGCAAAGCCTGGGGCAGATGTTACCTCCTTTATCGCAGACCACGGTCACAGCCTCGGGGGGATGTGAATGCCTTAGAAGTTAATGAGGGAAGTTCGGTGCCTGGTGCCCCGAGGACAAAGCTGGCATCCAGGTGTCATTCCGGGGAGGAACTTTGTATATCGACTGGCTTTGAAGCATCTTAATTCCTTGTCCTTGGGGAAACTGAGCCTGAAAGAGGTTTAAGTCTCTTTTAAAGTCACAGAGTGAAGGTCAGCCTTCTACCTCAGGTGCCAGTGCCTCTCCAGGACACGGCCCTGACATCCTTCCTCCATGCTCCCAGAGTTACCAAATTTCCGAGGGTATTCTAGTCATTTGTTACGTGAACTCGGTTCACCGTGAACCCGACTAAGTTGTGCTTGTCCTCACACTCCCAGTGCCTGGCACAAACCCGGGCTCACACTGGATGCTCTATCAGTATTCCCTGAATAAATGAAGCATGTATTTCCATGAAGGAAAAATATACAATCCCTCCCCAATGCTCACGCAATATTTAGGTGAGCCGATGGGAGCTGTGTTCTTGAAAGGACATGGAAATGCACCCACAAGGCAAATATAAAACCGCCAGGACATGAAGGGGGCGCCAGAGTCATAACCCCAGGAGGACATGCATGCAGCGTGGTCTTCCTGGGCAGATATAAAACCTCCAGGACATGAAGGGGGCGCCAGAGTCATAACCCCAGGAGGACATGCACACAGCGTGGTCTTCCTGGTCCCGTGAGCTCTCGCGTGGGTTCCTGGGAGGCGGGATAGTTGAGTAACGTCCGCTGTACCCACAAGCACTCTGGGCTGAGCCTGTGCCCGGGGGAGCTTCGCAGTGACAGGGGGTCTGTCTGTGGCGCGTGTTTTGGTGGTACATATAGGCCATGGGAGGAATAAGCAGTCCGATGCCGTGACGGCGCCGGGGAAGACATGCCCCAGACCAGCTAGGAGCCGGTGGGGAGAAGGAGTAGGTGACTGGGGCAGCCATGGCAACAATTGACCAGGTAGAGGAAGAGAATGAAGAGGCCGGACCCTCCACCAGTCAGGGCGGCTTCAAACGAAAGATGGACTCAGGAAGTCCTCACACAGAAGGGCGCCTCCGGAAGCATGCCAGAGGCACTTCATCTTCCATTTATGAGAAACTCTTTCTAACAGGGGAAGGCAGTGATGTGCAGATCCGTGCACTAGGGGAGGTGTGGAACTTGCACAAGGCCTACTTGTGCCAGTCTGGATACTTTGCGAGCATGTTCAGTGGTGCGTGGAGGGAAGCAACCATGAATACCATAGACTTGCAGATGCCTGACGAGAACATTGACAGTGAGGCCCTGCACGAGGTTTTAGGCTCCCTGTACCAAAGCCCCGTGTACATTCCACCCAGGCACGTTGTGTCCATCCTGGCCACGGCCAGCATGCTGCAGCTGGATGAGCTGATTCGGCAGTGTGGGGAGGTCATGAAGGAGACTGCCACTGTCTACACCGTATGCAGCTACTACCACTCTGCTGAGAGCTACGGCCTCCCAAACATCAGGACCCTGTGCTTCCAGTGGCTGCTGGACAATCTGATGACTCACCGCAGTGATGAGGTATTACTGCGACAACTTAGCCCGGATGTCATGAAAGAGCTCATTGCCTCTTCAGAGCTCTTAGTGATGGAAGTGGAGATGGATGTGTACGCCATGCTGAAAAAGTGGATGTACTTGCAGCTGCAGCCGGGATGGAGAGGCCCCCGCAGGGCCTTATTGCCTGACGCCAACCTGTGGCTTGCCAGGTCCAAGAGGGAGTCGGGAGGCACCCCTTTCCTGGAAACCCAGGAGGGCAGAGCATTTGTGCCAGTGTTCCAGAATCTGCGACTGGCCTACATCATCTGTGACCTGCAGTCAGCACGCATCATTGAGCAGGATGCGCTGATTCCGGCCGCATGGCTGACCCCAGTATACGAAGACCAGCAGCTAGCCCTGGTCCAGGCCAAGCAAAGCAAGGGGGTTGGGCCCATCGACATCCATGTGCCCAACTTCCCTGTGTACAGCATGAGGTGTGGGTACCACCTTCTGAAAGAAGGGCGGTGCCGGTGGCTGTGGGCCATCCTCAACTTTGACTGGGACCTCGTGGTGTGCTACGCCAATCGGCGCATCATCTTCAAGCGCAGCACCAGGAACAAGTCCCATGGCCTCGGGATCAGCTTACTGTGGCAGAGAAAGGTCGCCTTCCGCCTGTGTGTGGTTTCCTTGGACATCACTGGAAGAGCCACCTTCAGGAAGAGCACAGAATACCAGGTGCTTTCCCTGGGAAGAGATGAAGACCTGGAGGTAGTGAACCTGGAGGACCAAGATGTGGTCTTCCCCATATATGTGGCCTGTAACTTCCTGTACATCCCCAGAGAGGGGCGCAGCTCAGAGTGAGAATCTGTGCAAAAGCTCAGAGAGCTGAGCTGCTCACCCTGGGCAAGGCAGCCCCAGCTTGCTCGACGTGGCAGTTCCCTCTTTGGGATCAACTGGCCTTGCCCATCTCTGGTGACCAACTGTCAGAGACTTTGTTGACCTGTGGCTTGTAACACTTGAGACTGTTTACCTGCACCTGGGAAGAAGATGCATTTTGAAGCCCCCAAGTACCTGCAGAACTCATTCATGCTGCTCATGTGGCAACTCCTCCTCCTGGTTTAAGATACATCGACCCCCCTTCCTGACCCTGCATCATTTCTGAGAAAAAAAGACCAATTGACTTTACAGAGAACCTCTGAGCCTACCTACTTTACAACTCTTAGTTTAACTCTTTGCCTTTAGTTTGATTAAATAAATGTTAAAGGAATGTGTTGACTTCTCTTTGACTTGGTGTGTGTAGAGCTGCCCTGCCCCACCCCACTCATGACCGCCACCACCACTGGCTCCATTTGAATTGCTCCCCCTTCCCGTTTCCAGCCACTGAGTGTGGTAGTTGCTTTCCATGGCCTCTCATTCTGCGAACTCCTCCAGCCTCCACTTATGATCTTCCTTTTGTTGATTGTTCTTCAACCAAAGTGTATCTTTTTAAGTTTTTTTTTAACGAACTTCCACACTGTTTACCATGATGGCTGAAGCTGTTTACACTCTCACCAACAGGGCACAAGGGTTTGCTTTGCTCCACATCCTCACCCACACTTGTTATCACTAATCTTGTTGATAATAACTACTCTTACAAGTGTTAGGTGATCGCTCATTGTGAGTTTTGATTTGCATTTCCCTGATGGTTAGTCATGTTGGGCACCTTTTCATGTGCCTGTTAACCATTTGCATATTTTTTGGGAAATGTGTCCATTTAGTTCCTCTGCCCATTTTTAAACCTGACCACTTCTTTTCATTGTTGTTATTATTGGGTTGTATGTGTTCTTTTTTTTAAAAGATTTTATTTATTTATTTATTTATTTTTAGAGAGGGAAGGGAGGGAGAAAGAGAGAGAGAGAGAGAAACATCAATGTGCGGTTGCTGGGGGCCGTGGCCTGCAACCCAGGCATGTGCCCTGACTGGGAATCGAACCTGCGACACTTTGGTTCGCAGCCCGCGCTCAATCCACTGAGCTACACCAGCCAGGGCTGGGTTGTATGAGTTCTTTATAAATTTTTTATGTTAATCTATTTTTCATACATGGTTTGCAAATACCTCATTTTGTAGGTTAATTGTTTTATTTTCAGTGCAGAAGCTTTCAAGGCTGATGTAGTCCTACTGGTTGATTGTTTTCTTTGGTTGTCTATGCTTTTGTTGTTGTACTGAAAAATCATCACCAGAACCAATGCTGAGGAGTTTCTGCCATATGTTTTCTTCTAGGAGTTTTACAATATCAGGTCTTACATTTAAGACTTTGATCCATTTCAAGCTAATTTTTGTGACTGGTGTTAAGACTGGGGTCTGGTTTCCCTTTTCCCATGTGGTAATGGCACTTTCCTAACACCATTTGTTGAAGAGACTATCCTTTCCCCATCATGATGTCCTTGGCTGCCTTATCAAATAGTTGACTACATATGTGAGGGTTTCATTCTGGGTTCTCTCTTCTGTTCTGTTGGTCTACATGCCCATTTTTTATGCCAATATCATACTCTTTTCATCACTATTGCTTTCGTAGTATAGCTTGCAATCAGGCAGTGTGAAGCTTCTGGTTTTGTTTTTCTTTCTGATGATTGACTATTCAGGGATTTTGTGGTTTTATATAAATTTTAGGATTCTTTTTGTTTCTGTGAAAAATTCCATTGGAATTTTCATAGGTACTTTATTCAGTCTATAGGTGGCTTTGGGTACCATGAGCATTTTCATGATACTATGTCTGTCAATGCATGAAAATAGAATGCCCTTTTATTTGTTGGTGCCCTATTAGATTTTTTTCATCAAAGAATTTTAGGTTTCATTGTACAGATCATCCACTGCCTTGGTTCAGTTATTCCTAGATAGTTCATTGTTTTTTATTCTGATAGGGTTTTTTTAAAAAAAGATATTATTTATTTTTAGAGGGGAAGAGAGGGTCAAACAGAGGGAGAGAAACATCAATGTGTAGTTGCCTCTCACATGCCCCACCACTGGGGTCCTGGCCCACAGCCCAGGCATGTACCCTGACTGAGAATCAAACTAGTGACTCTTTGGTTCACAGCCCAGCGCTCAGTCCACTGAGCCACACCAGCCAGGGTGGGTTTATTTTTTATTTATTTCTCAGCTGTTTCACATTTAAAGTATAAGAAAGCAATTGTTTTCAGCATGTTGATTTTACATCCTGAAAATTTACCGAATTCATTGATTAAATCCAAGAGATTTTTAGGTGAGTCTTTGGGTCTTTTCTTTATATGAGAGCCCATCACTTGAAGATAATGACAGATTTACTTTTACTTTCTGATTTGGATGCCTTTTATTTCTTTTTCTTGCCTGGTTTCTCTATACAGAATGTGAAATACTATATTGAATAAGAGTGGCATGAGTGGGTACTCTAATCTTCTTCCTGATCTTAGAGAAAAAGCTTTCTATTTTTTGCCATTGAGTGTAATATTAGCTGTGGGTTTGTTATATATGGCCTTTATTATCAATGTATACTCTTTCTATACCCAATCTGGTGAAGATTTTTTTTTTAATCAATAAGATGCTTTATATTTTTTCAAAACCTTTTCCTGTGTCTATTGAGGTGATTACATGCTTTTTATAATTCTTATATTAATGTGATACATATTTATTGATAATGTGGTATATATTTATTGATATTCATCAGTTGAACCATTCTTACATCCCAGGGATAAATTTCACTTACCATATTTTTCAGGCCATAAGATGCACCTAGGTTTTAGAGGAAGAAAATAGGAAAAAAAATTTTGAAGCAAAAAATGTGGTAAAATATTTAATAACACAAATAACATTTTGCCAATATAAATGTAAAGCTACATTTGGACTATAAGACGCCCCCCCCCCCCCATTTCCTCCCAAATTTTCAGGGAAAGTGCATCTTATAGTCCAAAAATATGGTAGTCATGGTATAAATGTTTTAATGAGTCCAACAATTTGGTTTTCTAATATTTTGTTGAGAATCTTTGCATCTACATTTATTAGGAATATTAGTCTATAGTTTTCTTTGCTTGTAGTGTCCTTATCTGGTTTTGGTATCAGGGTAATGCTCCCTTGTAAAGAGACTTTGAAGGTGTTTCCTGCTCTTCAAGCTTTTGGAAGAATTGAGGAAAAGTGGCATTAATTTTTCTTTAAATGTTTGTTAAAATTCACCAGTGAAGCCATCTATTCCTGGAGGTTTCTCTTTCGGGTGGTTTTGATTAGTGATTTGATCGCCATATTTGTTATTGGTCTGGGTGGACTTTCTATTTCTTCATGGGTCAGTGCCAGTAGGGTGGATGACTCTAGGAACTCATCTATTTCTTCCACCTAATCTAATTTGTTGGTGTATAAATGTTCATAGTAGTCTCTTATGATACCATGCATTTCTGTAGTGTCAGTTGTAATTTCTGCTCTTTCATTTCTGATTTTTTTTGTCTTTCCCTTTTTTCTTAGTTTGTCTTGCTAAAGGCCTGTTACTTCTGTTTATCTTTTTGACAACCCAGCTCTTAGTTTCATTGACCCTTTCTAGTGTTTTTCTGGTCTCTATTTCATTTACAACCACCTTGATCTTTATTATTTGATTTCTTCTGCTACCTTTGGCTTTAATGCATTCTTGGTTTTCTAGTTCCTTAAGATGTAAAAGTTAGGTTGATTGCTTGTGAGCTTTCTCATATATGCATTTATGACTATAAACTTTCCTCTCAGTACTGCTTTTACAGCATCCCGTAAGTTTTAGTATATTGTGTTTCCATTTTAAATTGTTTGAGATAATCTGTGATTTCCCTTTCTGGTCTTCTTTGACAAAGTGGTTGTTTAGGTGTGTGTTGTTGTTTCCACATATTTACAGTTTTTCAGCTTTCCTCATGTTGATATCTAGTTTCCTAACACTGTGGTGGAAAGATACTTGTTATTATTTCAATTAGTGAGATAAACCAGTCAGAGAAAGCCAAGTACTACATGACCTTACTTACATATGGAATCTAGTGAACAAAATAAACTGACGAACAAAACAGAAACAGAGGCGTGGGTATGTGGAACAGACTACAGATCTCACAGGGGAGTTTGGGAGGGGGGCTGGATAAAAGAAGGTGAAAAGATTAGCCAAAGAACATATATGCATTACCCATAGACACAGACAACAGTGTGGTGATGGCCAGAGGGGAGGAGGGAGGGGTGTGGGGGAATTGGGCAATGCTGGTTGGGAATGGGGACATCTGTAATAGTGTAAACAATAACAATAGAGTAAAAAACAACCTCAGCATGTCGATTACCTGAGGGAAAGGGCTTTGGGGGAAGATAGAAGAGTGTATGGGGGGATAAATAGTGATGGAAAGAGATGAGTTGGGGTGGTGAACACACCATACAATATACAGATGATGTATTACAGACTTGTACACCTGAAACCTATACAGTTTTATTAACCAATGTCACCACAATAAATTCCATTAGGAATCTAATGAATAAACTGAACTAACAAGGGAAATAGACAGACTCATAGATAGAGAGCAGGATGACAGCTGTTGGTAGGGGGGTAGGCAGTGGAGAGGTCAAACAAAAAGGAAAATAGACTCATGGACATAGTCAACAGTGTAGTGATTGTGGGGGGAGGAAGTATAAGGGGGATAAGAGGTAATGGAAAATACAATAAAAATAAAAGTAAAAAAGATAAAATAAATAATGAAAATAAAAACAAAATTCTCTAAGACCTGTTATGGGTCCTATCATATGTTCTATTCTGGATAATGTTCCATGTGCACTTGAGTAGAATGTGTATTCTGCTCTTGTCAGATGGAATGTCCCATGGATGTGTGTTAGGTCTGTTCTGCCTACACGGCTGAACTCAGCAGGCCTGCACTGGCCAAGTGATTCAACTGGATGGCAGGGGAGGGCACTGGCTCTGCACTCAAGGTGAGGAAGGCCGGTCCCCTTTCCAACACCACACAGTTTAGTCACTGTCTGAGTCTCTGCCAAGAGCCTCCAAAGAAAAAGAGCACTCTAAACGTCACTACAGGGTGCAGCCAGCAGACCCCTCTGCAGCACCCGAGCACAGCAGAGTGGCCTTGCCAGCAGTCAGTGGACTGAGCAGTGCACTCCCAGGCTGGTACTGTAACAATAGCGGTGCTTGTCACTGTACTGCCAGTGAAAGTGGGCTCTTTTGCTGTGTCTTGAGAAAGGAATTTTAAAGGGCACATGCATGAAGAACTTTGAACATAGCGGTAAGATCTTATTGGAGTGAAGCGAAATAATACACCCTTGGGGATGTAATGGATGGGCAGACTCTAGCAGCAGCTGCTCGGAGACTCCTAATAACCCTGCACATATTTTCTTGGTTCTTGGTCCTGAGCAAGGTGCCTTTCAAATAATCCAACCCACTTCTTGTCTTTTTCTGGGCTTGAGTTGGGCCCTCCCCTTAACCAATCCCTTTCCTGGACCCACCAGGGTTCTGTGCCCCCTATCCAATCTGATTCTTTCCCGAGGTTTTCCAAGGCTAGAGTCCACCCTTTCATGTCACCATTTTTGCTTCTACTGCACATGCCTGAATGTAGAAGCTCCTCCTCTTGCCCATCTGGACTTCTATTGTACATGTCCAAACTTTCCGTCACGTCATCTGGCTTCTACTGTACATGTGCTCAGTGGAGGAATTTCTCCTCCTCCTCCCTCCAATAATACAATACCCAGCTGGAAGCACCCCTGGGAGGCTTTCCTGCCTGCTTGTAGGATCAAGACTCTTCAGCTGTGGTCCCCTGGAGCGTGTGAATGAGTCTGTAAATGCTATAGCTTCCTACTAAATCAAGCTTAATGGAACACTGTCCTGACAACTGATGCAGCTTTCCAGGTTATTATATATTCTATTTAGCTCCTTAGTTTAGTAAGCTCAGGGCCTGATTCCCTTTGCGTCCCCTCTTTATTAATGACTAGCTAACTACCTATGCCAGTAACTGGGGAGATGAGGTGGTGTCTGGGTCTCCAGCAGACGCCCTTCTCTCCCAGGTGGACTAAATCCCCACTGATTTTCACCACCAGATGCTATGCCTGCTCTTCTTCCCATCTCTGTTGCTCTGGGCTGGGGATCTCTGTGTGGGATTGAGACCACATGCTCCTGGCGGGAGGGGGTTTTGCAGCTGACCTATCCCTCCAGCTTCTCAGCTGCTGCATCTCAGTGCAGGAGCCAGCCCTTTCTGCATCTCTACCCTTTCTACCAGCCTTTATGTGGCTTCTTCTGTAAATCCTTGGTTATAATACTTCAGTTCAGCTAGGCTTCAATTGGTTATTCAGGTTGATTGCTCTATAATTTAGCTGTAAATTTAGCTTTGGGCTGGAAGCAGGTGAGTGTAGAGTCCACCTACTCTGCAGCTCTTATAGCGGCTTCTTCGGAAACTATGAGTCACTTTTTCTTGGTGCTTTAAAAATTCCCTTTGTATGATTTTTTACGATTGATTTATAGTGTATCTCTGCATAGCCTTCTTTAAGTCCATTCTATTTAAAATCTTTTGGGCTCCATGAGTCTGAAAGTCTATTTTCTTCTACTGATCTAGGATGTTTTCAGTCATTATTTTCCTATAGAATTTTTCTGCCAATTTTCTCTTTTTTTTGTGGGGCCTCTATAATGTGTCTATGTTTTTTTATGGTATCTTATATGTCCCATGTATTTTGTTCTCTTTTTCATTCTTTATTCCTTTTTGCCTCTGACTGGATACTTTCCTATGATATCTTTAAGTTCAATGATATTTTTTCTTCTGAACATTAAGCCTGTTTTTAAAATTTCTCATGAATTTTAGTTCTTTTTGTCTTCTTCAAATCAAGAATTTGTATTGTTCTTTTTTTTATTTTTTTAAAGATTTTATTTATTTATTTTTAGAGAGGGAAGGGGGAGAGAGAGAGAGAGAGAAACATCAATGTGTGGTTGCTGGGGATTATGGCCTGCAACCCAGGCATGTACCCTGGCTGGGAATCGAACCTGGGACACTTTGGTTCCCAGCCCGCACTCCATCCACTGAGCTATGCCAGCCAGGGCTGTATTGTTCTTTTTAATAATTTTTGTCTCTAAGACTGACTATGCTTTCAGGGATCATGTCTATAGTTCATTAATAATTTGTGTCTCTTAGCTGATATGCTCATTTTGTTCATGTATTTTTTGTGTAATTTTATTTAATGTGTATCTGTTATTTTGTAAGATACTAAACTTTATTAAGACAAATATTTTTAAAAATGTTATCAGATAATTCACAGATCTACATTTCTTTAAGGTTTGTTACTGAAGGTTTATTTTCTTCTTTTTTTAAAAAAAGATTTTATTTATTTATTTTTAGACAGAAGGGAAGGGAGAGAGAAAGAGAGGGAGGGAAACATCAATTCCATGGATGTCTCTCTGGTGGCCCCCCACCAGGGACCCCTCCCACAGCCCAGTGACTGGGAATCAAACCAGTGACCCCACCTTGTTCACAGGCAGGTGCTTAGTCCACCAAACCACACCAGCCAGGGCTATTCTTTTAACTGTTCCATGTTTCCCCGGTTTTTGTATTTGTTGCAGCTTAATGCTGATGTCTGCACATGTGAAGAAACAGCTTTTTGTCACAGTCATTATAGACTTGCTTTGCCATGTAAAGAATTCCATTCACCAGCATAGCTTGACATTCTGGGAGCCCCTCTGACTTTTCTATAAATGTTTCTGTTCTGGACTTGTATGAGTATGTTTCTAATTAGAGAAATGTAGTGGTTCCTTTCTTTCTTTTTTCAGGAGCCCATAATATTTTGCTCACTCTGTTGTCTAGTGCAACACCAGGAGCCAGAATATTAGAGAAACACTCTATTCATCTTCCTCCTTCTCTGTGGAGGGACCTTAAGTTCGGAGCATTTCCATATCGAATAGAGTTATGTTAGACACAACACATCACCCACCTCTTTTCCTTTGTACTCAGCTATCCCAACAAACCTGGAAACTTGCTGAACATCCATCCAAATAAGGACTGACCATTATAGGGTTGGGGAAGGCTCCAAGGACCTCTGGACGCAGTGTAAGTAGTTGGGGGCTGCCCCTAACTTCCCTGCTTGTAACACACTGGCTGACAGCGGCAAACTGACTGATTACTGTGCACGTGGGTGCCTCTTTAAGTCAAGCTACTGGGGAACAGAAGCAAGAGTCAGGTGTTGTTAGAAGATGCTGCATGTTTTAAGTTCTCGGCTTTCCAGCAGAGTTCAGAGTCACGATTTAAGCTTAATCTATTAAAATGTAGATGTTCCCTTTGAAGTGAGCTAAAATAAGGCAATATCCTTGCCTTGCCTTGCCATGGCAGGATCTTTTGCCTGGCAAGACATGTTTCTCTTAATAAGAGACACCTGAAAGTTTTGACTGCTGGAGAAGCCTGCTACCTAAACATGGAGCACATTTAAATGGGGACTGGCCACCCCTGTGTTGGGGTGGGCTCCCTCTACCTTTATAGGCTGTGCAGGGGGTTGGGCAATGGCTGTCTGCAGGGCACCAGCTGCCAGGGAATCACCAACAAAATGTGTATCTATGCATGTGTGTATTGCCTGGGATCATGTCAACCAGGATCAAGAATAAGAGGCAGGGGTCGGGAAAGGCCAGGAGTCCCGGGCCCTGGTTTTTGCAGTTCAGTGCAGATGCCCAATGATATGCCCAAGCTACTCAAATGCACATGTTCCCTCTGAAGTGTGACCTTTGAAAAAGGTAAACATTTTTGACTTGCCAGGGCAAGGCCTTTCAGCTGGCCTCCTTGGTGCCCTCAGTAAGAGACACCTGAATATCTAGGCTGCTGGAGAAGCCTGGGACTTGACCACATAACACTTCCAAATGGGGCCTATTTCTGGGTGGGGGAAAATCTCCCACGATTCCTGGGAGTTGTGCCAGTTTTTTTAAACCACCCCTGTCTTCCCTGCCTGGAAAACACCAGCTGCCAGAGAATCGTGGATGAAATGTGAACTGTGCATGCCTGTGCTACCTTGAGTCAGGCAACCCAGGATGGAGAACAAGATGTAGATGTCAGCAGAAGCTGGGGTGTCCAGGTTATGGCTTTTCAAGCACAGTGTAGATGCCGAAATGAAATGATGAATTGATTCAAATGAGCATATTCCCATTGAAATATGAGCTAAAAATAAAGGTAACATCCTTGCCTTGTAAGGGCAGGGTATTTTTGCTGGCCTGGCATATTCATCTTAATAGAAGACACCTGGACATCTTAAATGCTAGAGACGCTTAAGATCTGACTTGGCTGAACTTCCAAATAGAAACTCTGTCTAAGTTGGGGGAGGATCTTTCCCACATGGAAGACTATGCCAGTGGTTAAGAACCATTCCAAGTGCATCCATGCTAGAGAGTGTCATGGTAAGTGAGATAAGCAGGGAAACATACAGCTTGCAGCATGTATGGCTCACCCAACCATGAATAAAGGCATCCCAATGGCTCCATGAATATTATTCTGTTTGCATGAATACCATGGACTTGCCCAGCCTTGAAAGGTCACAACACATCACCCCAGTAATTTAATATTAAAAAAAAAAAGAACCAGTTCAAGCTCCCTGCCTAGAGCTCACCAGCTATCAGAGGTTCAGAGACAGCGTGCTTACTAGACATGCATTTTATTGCCTAGGGTAAGGCTAATTGTCTCCAGTAACAAGAAGCAGGTGTGTTGAGAGCTGCCTGGGGTTCAAGGCAATGGCTCTTTTAAGTACAATACAGGGGCCGCCTAAAAAGCCTTAACCTATTCAAATGTGCATATTCCCCCTGAAGGATAAGCTAAATGAAGTTAAATGTTCTCCTGCTCAAAAACATGGCCTTTCAACTGGCCTCCCATGGTTCTCTCAGTAAAAGGTGCCTATGCCTCTTGAATGCCGGTGAAGCCTGAGAACTTGCAGGAATGCCGTGAGGTAGACTGACTATCCCCGGGGGACAGAAGGCTCCATGGACCTGTGAATGAGGTGTGAGTGCTTGGGGCCCACCCCTAAGTTACCTACTTGGAGGACACCAGCTGCCAGAGGCAAGCTGACCGGACTGACGGACTGACCGCTGCAAGTGTGGGGCTGCCTTGGGTAAGGCTAGCTGGGAACATAAACAGCAGACCTCAGGAGAGGCAGGGGGTTTCAGGCTCTGGCTTTTCTGGTACAACGCAGAGTCCTAATTAAGAGTCTTAATCTATTCAAATGTGTGTAATCCCTCTGAAGTCTGAGCTACACAGAGTTAACATCCTTGCCTCGCCAGGGCAGAGCCTTTCTGCCAGTGGGGACATGGTTCTCTTCAAAAGAGACACCTGGACAGTTTTGAGCGCTGGAGAAGCCTGAACCTAACCCAGATCATTTGAAATTGTGAACCAACCATCCCTGGGTTGGGGAACACTCCCTCCAACTTTCCAGTCTGTGCAAGTGGTTAGGGACCACCCCTAGCTTCCCACTGGGAGGCAAAGCTGCCAGGAGATCACTGTCAGAATGAGTATCACAGATGTCCATGCCACCTGGTATCATGGTAACCAGGAACAACCAGTAGGTGCTGGGAGAGGTTGGGAGTCCTAGGCTGTAGCTTTTGGAGTCCAATGCAGATGCCTACTTATAAACCCTAACCTATTCAAATGTGAATATTCAGCCTGGAGTCTGATCTAAAAGAAGGCACACATATTGAATACAGTATCTGATTTGCCAGAGTAGGGGTCCTTTTGGCTGGCCTTCCATGGCTCCCTGAATAAGAGACACCTGGATGTGTTGACTGCTGGAAAAGTCTGGGGAACTTACCACACAGCAGTGCCTGATGGGGACTGACTGTCCCTGGGTGGGAGAAAGCTCGTGCAATTTCTTGAAGCACGGTGAGATTCTGAGCACTTCCTCCAAGTCCCCTGCCTGAGGAGCACTGACAAAATATTTACTAAGCTAGCATATGCTGTTCAGGGTCTGGCAACCTAAGACCAAGAGCAAGAGGCACCTGTCAAGAGACAGGGGTTCCCAGGCCATGGCTTTTTTTAGTATAATGCAGATGCCTAAAATCCTTGATTTTTCAAATATGCCCATTCCGTTTGAAATGTGAACTAAAGCTAAACATAATATACTTGTTCTGCAAGAGCAGGGCTTTTTTTCCTGGTCGAACAGAGGTTCTCTCATAAGAGACGCATGGACGTCTTGAATGCTGAAGAAGTGTGGGACCTTACCAAACAGAATTTACAAGTGGCATGGACTACCTGTAAGTCAGGGGAGGATCCCTCCAACTTTGGAGGTTGTGCTGGTGGTTGGGAACATTTCCAGCTCCCTGACCGTGGGGCAGCAGCTACCAGCAGCTCGCTGACAGAGTGCCTACTGCACACACGTAAGCAGCCTTGTTATGTAAGGCTAACTGAGACCAGGAAAAAGCGGCAGGTCAGTTGAGAGGCCTGGGATTCATAATGCTGCCTTTCTGAGTACCAGGCAGGGGCTGCATTAACCTATTAAGCCTTAACCTATTCAAGTGTGCATGCATATTCCTCCTGAAGGCTGACCTAACTAAAGTTAAACTTTTTTTTTTCTGTGCCACAATGAGGTCCTTCAGCTATACTGCCATTGTTCTCTCAGGAAGGGACATCGGGACTTCATAAATGCTGGTGAACCCCAGAAACCTGCAGAAAAGCCATCCAAGTAGAGGCTGACTGTCCTCAGGCAGGGGAAGGTTCCAAGAACCCCAGGATGCTGTATGAGTAGTTGGGGACCACCCCTATGTCACCTGTTTGGAGGGCATCAGGTGCCAGAGGTAGGCTGAGTGAGTACTTCTCATGTGGGTGCCGCCTTGAGTCAGACTAATAGAGTCAGGTTCTCTGGGAAGCTGAGGGTTTTAAGCTCTGGATTTTCCAGTATCATGCATTTGCCAATTTAAAGTCTTAATCTATTGTAAATTGTAAATTGAAACCTACATAATTTTATTAACCAATGTCATCCTAGTAAATTCAATAAACAAAGTCAAATTAAATTAAAAAGTCTTAGTCTATTCAAATCCACACATTCCTTTTGAAATTGGAGCTGAAAAGAAGTAACTTCCTTGCTTTGCCAGGACAGAGCCTTTATACTGGCCGAGCATGATTCTGTTAATAAGAGAAACCTGGATGGTTTGACTGCTAGAAAAGCCCAGGATTTAACAAAGAAGACTTTTAAATGGGGGCTGACTAACCCTGGGTTGGGGAAAGCACCTGCCGCCTCTCTAGGCCATGCATGTGGTTGGGGACCGCACCTAATTTTCCTGCATGGACACCATCAGCTTCCAGAGAATCCCTGAGTACATGCTGCCCATACACATACCACCTGGGGTGGTGGTATCTGAGGTCAGGAAAAAGAGGCAGGTTTTGGGAGATACTAGGAGTTCCAGGCCCTGGCTTTTGGAGTCCAATGCATATGCCTAAGTATAAAGCATCACCTTTTTAAATGGGCGTACTCTCCCTAAGGTATCAGCTAAGCTGAACATATCTGCATTGCCAGTGTGGGGCCTTTTGGATGACCTGTTATGGCTTCCTCAGTAAGGGACACTTGGGCATCTGGACTGCTAAAGACAAACAGGACGTTCCTTGGAGTACTTCCAAATGAGGCCTGGCTATACATGGGATTGCGGAAGACTTCTTGCATTTCAGCAGGCTGTGTAGGTGGTTGGGGACTGCCCCTAGTTTCTCTGCCTGGAAAGCATGAGCTGCCAGAATTTCCCTAATGGTGTACTGTGCGTGTGAGTAGAGCCTTCAGTCAGGCTAACGGGGACCAAGAACTAGAGGCAAGTGTTGCGAGAGGCTGAGGTTTCTAAGCCCTGGCATTTGCAGTATAATAAGAAGCCAAGTTAAAAGCTCTGACTTACTCACATGCACACATTCCCCCTGAAGGGCTGACCTGAAATAATCAATATTTTAGCTTTTCCAGGGCAGGATCTGTGCACTGGCCTGCCATGGTTCTCTAGGCAACTGGACCTCTTGACTGCAAGAAAACTTTGAGATCTTACAGAGCAGTGTTTCAAATAAAAACTGGCTATCACTGGCGGGAGGAAAGTTCCCAGGACCTCTGGAAGTTGCAGCACAGGTTGTGGACTGCCCCTAGCTGACCTGCCTGGGGGGTGGCATCTGCCAGAGTTTTGTTGATGCTGCACAGGCACCTATTTCCCTGGGACAGAGTAACCTGGACCAAGAACAAAAGGCAACTATAGAGGTGGAAGGGGCCCATGCCTGGCTTTTCTATACAATGCAGATACTTCATTAAGAGTCCTAACATAGTTAAGGGTGCACATTCCCCCTAAAGGCTGAGCTACATAAAGTTAAATTTTTAACTTTGCCAGGGTGGGGTCTTCATCTGGCCTACCGTGGTTCCCTCAATGACAGATACTTGGACCTCCTGACTGCAGGAGAAGCCCAGGTCTTTAAAGAGCAGCATGTCCATATCATGACCAAGTATAGCACAGGGAGGGAAGGCTCCCATGACCTCTGGTGTCTGTGTGGGTCGCTAGGAACCACCCCAGCTCCCCCGGCTGAAGGGCACCAGCTGTCAGAAAATTGCCGGTGGACTGGGTACTGTGCACAGTGGATGTAGCTTTATGTAAGGCTAACAGGGACCAAGAGCAAGAGGCAGGTGCTGGGAGGAGAGGCTGGGGTTCCTAGGCCCTGGCTGTTGGAGTGAAATGAAGCAGCCAAATCAAACGTTTCAACTAGCAGACAGGTCTAAGATGGAGCCTGTGTAGGAAGATGCTGGTCTTGCCTTGTTATAGGAGCACATAGAAATATACACCTATGTGTAGAACCGTTGCTGCCGAGAGACAACTGAGGGCTGATTAAACAGCTTCTGAACAAATGAGAAGAACACCAAAAAGAGCAGGCTGGGTAACTGGGATCTCTCCGGGATCCCGGCTGCTGGTGAATGCTGTTGTTTATGTCTCCCTCCACCACCACAGGGTTGTAGCAAAGGCTTCATCCCAGTGCTCTGGCCTACCGACAAGATCACCACAGTTGTCCCCAGCCATACTGCAAAGAGCCCATTTTGGCTTTAAAACAACCAGAGTAATAGGGCAGGATCAATAGGGCTTCACAACAAGCAGCTGGCCTCCCTACTTGGAGCCACAGCAGCCGAGCAAGCCAGTGCCCTCGGTGCTGTAAGTGCCCACCTGGCTCCAACTGGCCTGACAAAACCACCCAGCACTCACAGCCTACAGAGATGCTGCTACTATGCAAGACCACCTTCTGTACAATAAATGAGAGAGAGACCTACAGAAAAGGCTGGGGAGTGGTGGGGCTCTTTGGAAACTGTGGGACTTCTCCAGGTTGGAAGGGCTGGTGAGCACTATTGTATATGTTCCTCCCCACCCAACTTGCATGGGCAGGAGCTCTATCCAGGTGCTCTGGCCTACCTGCAAGGTCACCGCAGTGTGTTCCCAGACATGTTAGTTGATCTCATTTCAGCTCTGAATCTAGGGAACAAGTAGGATCCACAGGGCATGACCAAAGCACCTGGCCTCCCCACCGGGAGCCACTCCAAGTTGCTAGGTCACTGCCCCTGATGTCATAGGCACCTACTTGGCTCCAACTGGCCTACCCAAACCACCCAGCACACACAGCATACACAGATGTCACTTCTTCAGAAGGCCACTTTTTCAAGACTGGGTGAGATACCTATTTTGTCTAATTCATAGAAACGGGGGATTACAGCTTCTGAAACCATGCAGAGTGGTTCCCAACAGCTAACAACCATATGATTTCATTCATATGTGGAATATGAAACTGAAAGCAACAAATGAACAAACAAGAAAAACGAACAAAACCTCATAGACACAGACAACAATATGGCAGTTACCAGAGGGAAGGGGGTTGGGGGTAGTAAAAGGGGTCAAATATATGGTGATAGAAGATGATTTGACCTGAGGTGGTGGTCACACAGGGCAATATGAAGATCATGTATTATAGAAACGTACACTTGAAACCTATATGATCTTATTAACCAGTGTCACACAACAAATTTAACTTAAAAAGAGATAAAATAGGAGAGTTGAATGGACCTCTGGAACAACATCAAGCACAAAAACATGTTCATTATAGTGCTCCCAGAAGAAGAGAGAATAAAAAAGAAACTTTATTTGAAGAAATAATGGCTGAAAACTTTTCTAACTTGGGAAAGGAAACGGACATACAGGTCCAAGAAATATAAATAGTTCCAATGATGAACCTAAAGAGATCAACACCAAGACATACTGTCATTACAATGGAAAAAGGTTAAAGATAAAGAAAATTTCAAAGGCAGGTAGACCAAAACAACTAGTTAAACAAAATAGTCCATAAAGCTGTCAGCTGATTTCTCAGGAGCACTGCATAGACCAGAAGGAGTGGCAGGACATAGTTAAAGTGCTGAAAGGAAAAAAACCTGCAACCTAGAATAATTTACCCATCAAGGTTATCATTCAGTATTGGAGGAGAGAAGATGGTGGATAGGGAAATGCTTTGAGACAGAAAATCTAAGTTGGAGGACTCACCCTACTCCATAGTAAACTGTAATACAAGGCTGTAGTAATTAAAACAGCATTGCAGTGGTATAAAAACAAACACATAGATCAATACAATATAACAGAGAACCCAGAAATAAATCCATGCTTACATGGTCAATTAATCTATGACAAAGAAGGTAAGAATATACAATGGGATAAAGACAGTTTCCTCCAATAACAGTATTGGGAAAACTAGACAAGTACCAGCCAAAAAATGAAAGTGACAACTCTTTTACACCATATACAAGAATACATTCAAAATGTATTACAAACTTAAATGTAAGACCCACAACCACAAAACTTCTAGGAAAAAAAAAAAACCCAGGGAGTAATTTTTCCTCATTTCTCTTCAGTGTTTTTGGGCTATGGTCTCCTCAGGCAAGGAAAACAAAAGAAAAAGGTAAACAAATGGGACTACATCAAACTAAAATGTTTTTGCACAGCAAAGAAAACCATCAATAAAATGAAAAGACAGCCTACTAAATGGGAGATTATATTCAGCAATGCTACATCGGATAAGGGGCTAATATCCAAAATTTATAAAGAACTCATACTACTCACACCAAAAATGAAACAATCTAATTAAAAAATGAGCAAGGGATGTTAAAAAATACTTCTTTAAAGAGGATCTACAGATGGCCAATACTCATAAGAAAAGATGCTCAAAATCATTAAGTGTCAGAGAAATACAAATTAAAACCACAATGAGACATCACCTCACACCTGCCAGAATGGCTACCAGTAATAAATTGACAAATGACAAAGGTTTCTGTTTATACACATCCTTGCCAATTCTTGTTGTTTGTTCATTTATTGATGATAACTCTTCTGACATGTGAGGTGGTATCTGTTGATTTTAATTTACATGTCCCTGATGATTAGTGACAAGAAACCCTTGTGCACTGTTGTTGGACTGTAACTTGGTGCAACTAATATGGAAAATAGTATGGAGCTTCCTCAAAAAATTAAAAATAAAACTGCTATATGACCCAGCGACCCCTTTATGGGTATTTGTCCAAAAAAAATCCAAAACAATTATTTGAAAAGATATAAGCCTATGTTCATTGCAGCATTATTTATAATAGTCAAAATAAGGAAGCAACCTAACTGCCCATCAATAGATGATTGTGTGAAGACAATGTGGTACATATATACAATGCAATAATACTTGGCCATAAAAATAATGAAATCCTATCACTTGCAGCAACATGGATGAATTTAGAGAGTAAAGAAAGACAAATACTACATGATTTTACAATATTTGGAATCTAGAAAACAAAAAACATACAAACAAGAAAAACTCATAGATAGAGTTTGCCTGATGGTTGGGGTTTGGGGGATGGGTGAGAAAGGAAACAGGATTAAGAAGCACAAAGTGGCAGTTACATTTTTTTTTGGTATCAAATTCTATGAGTTTCTTACATATTTTGGATATTAACCCTTTATGGCAGGGTGTCAAACTCATTTTCACCAGGGGTCACATCAGCCTTGCAGTTGCCCTCCAAGGGCTGAAATAACTTTAGGACTGTATCAAATGTAACTACTCCTTAACTGTTAAGGAGCTAAAATTACATTCGGCCCTTTGAAGGCAACCTCAAGGCTGATGAATTTGACACCCCTACTTTATGGGGTATATCATATGTATTATATGGGGTTTGGCAGAAGTAAGGCTTGGTTGAGTGTGGTTGATAGGGCATCTGAATGTCTTGCACAAGATGGACAGCAGTTTGAACACTTCACCTAAAATATCATATGGTGTGCTTGAGTATGATACTGTTATGTTACACAAATACATGCTTATGATTTTGTAATAGAAGATTTTGTGGACTTCTGGCCAAGATGGAGGCATAGGTAGATACACTGTGCCTCCTCGAACAACAAAAAGAAGGACAAGGACAACAAATTAAAAAAAAAAAAAAACAGAACTGCCAGAAAATCAACTGTATGGAAATCTGACAACCAAGGAGTTAAAGAAAGAAATATTCATCCAGACTGGTAGCAGGGGCAGAGATGGGCAGTGGGGCAGAAAGGACTCACAGCAAGGCAGTGGCTGGAGGACCCCGCAGGCAAGGTGGCGGCTGTGGCTGGTGGACTGGGTGGTCCCACATTCGCGTGCAGATAAACCAGGAGGAACTGTGGAGAGAGAACATGCAACCCAGGGCCCAGTGGCGGGGAAATAAAGCCTCAAAAACCTCTGACTGAAAAAAACCTGTGGGGGTTGAGGCAGTGGGAGAAACTCCCAGCCTAACAGAAGAGTTATGTTGGAGAGACCCAGAGGGTCCTAGAATGTACACAAGCCCACCCACTTGGGAATCAGCAACCAGAAGGGCCCAATTTGCTTGCAGGTAGTGGCAGAAGTGACTGAAAGATGGCAGAGAGATGAGTAAGCTGCATTGTTCCTCTTGGACCCCTCCCCCACATATAGCGCCACAATGTAGTGATGTGGTTGCTCTGCCCTGGCGAATACCTCAGGCTCTTCCCCTTACTACATAACAGGTGTGCCAAGACAAAAAAAAATGGTCCAAAATGAAAGAACAGATCAAAGAAGGTCAAAGCTCAGAAAAAATACAACTAAGTGATGAGAGATAGCCAACCTATCAGATGCACAGTTCAAAACACTGGTATTCAGGATGCTCACAGAATTGATTGAGTATGGTTGCAAAATAGAGGAAGAAGTGAATATCTATGCAAAGTGAAATAAAGAAAAATGTACAGGGAATAAACAGTGACGGCAAGAAAACCAGGACTCAAATAAATGGTTTGGAGTAGGAAAGAGGGATAAACATTCCACTACAACAAAATGAACAGAATTCAAAAAAAAAAATTTAGAAGAGGCTTAGTAATCCCCAGGACAACTTTAAACGTTCCAACATCCGGATCCTAGGGGTGCCAGAAGGAGCAGACGAAAGAGCAGAAATTGAAAACATAATGAAGGAGAACTTCCCCAATCTGGCAAAAGAAATAGACTTTCGTCCAGGACATCCAGGAAGCCCAGAGAGTCCCAAAGAAGTTGGACCCAAGGAAGCACACACACCAAGGCACATCATTATTACATCAGCCAAGATTAAGGCTAAGGAGAAAATCTTAAAAGCAGCAAGAGAAAAGGAGACTCTTAGTGTATAGTATGCACTTTGTCAGCAGATGGCTGGGCAGCAGGTGCCCCTTCAGGCAGGGGAGCTAGAAGCAGTCTCCAACTACCCACACAGCCACATGAGATCATGGGAGTCTTCCCCAAAGCTGGTGATATCAGTCTTTATTTGGATGTACTCCTTGATAAGATTCTGGACTTCTCCACCAGCTAAGAAGTCCAGGTTTCTTTTATTGTTGAGGGAGCTCCTGCCCCCCCAACCCACCCCTGCTCCCCATTCTCCCACCCTGCTACCACCATGAGCAGTCTCTATCCCTAACCATCCAGTAGATTTGGGGCTTTAATTGTACAGCTGCCTTGTTCCTGAAGAACCAGTGCATGGGACCCACAGTCTTTCCCAATACCTGCCTCCCAGTCTGATCTCTGTGAGTTTATTTTTGCAGAGTGGCGCATGTGTATTTGAAGTACTCATCCCACCAGTAGGCCTTCAGCAGCTGGGGCTATCAGGAAAGAAATATGAGGGCATTTTTTAAACTATCTTCATGGTTTACCGAGGTGCCAGGTAGCTCACCCAGGCAATGATTAGTTCCCATTCGGACATGCTGCCTAGTGGGGTTACAGCTTCTCCAACAGTCCAGACCTTCAGTATCCCTTATTGAGGGTAACCAGGGCCAGCCAGCCCAACTAGCCATTCTCTTGTCAGGCAAAGAATCCAGAGTTCTCCAGCTCACACCATCAAGGGGACTATCTACATTGGTAGGTTGGTGCTTTCAATTAAGGATGTGCTTTGTACCCTCAAAAGCCAGCACTAGAACCCCCAGCCTCTCAAGGTATCTTTTCTTGTCCATATCTTGGTTTCCTTTACTTATGGTGGCTCATACATACATAGTACAAACCTTGTCACTTGGCCTTGGACAGCTGGGGCTGTCCAAGCAAGAGAAGTTGGGGATGGTCCCCACTCACCCACCCGGCCACCACTGGTGGAGGGAACCCATCCATGCTTGGTGACAATGCTGCCATTTGGGTCCCAAGCTTCACCAGTAGTCAGGATATCCAGGTGTTTACTATTGGGAGGAACTGTAGTTGGCAGCTAATAGGCCTCACCCTGTCAAGGAAAGGCAGTTTGGCTTTTTCCTGCTCATACTTCAGAAGGAATATGCACGTTTGAGTATTTCTGATGGCTTTTAATTAGGCAACTGCCTTGTACCCAAAGAGCCAGTGCCTTAATTTTTGGTCCCTGTTACCCTGACCTGCGGAGGTCCGTGCATGCATAGTACATACCTTGTCAGCTGGCTTATAGAAGCCCAGGTCCTCAAGGCCAGAGGAACTTGGAGGCAGTCCTGAAACACTCCCAACAGCTTCCAGCAGCTGAGGGAAATCACCTCTCATGGTAAATAGTCAGCCACCATTTTGACATGGTGTCTTGTGAAGTCCCAGGTTTCTCTAGGAGTCAAGACATCCAACTGTTTATTATTGAGGAGAATTGGAGCCTGCCAACCTAGTGGCTTCACTTTGGCAAAACAAGGAAATAAAGTTGTTTCCCAATTCAATCTTTAGGAGGAATATGTACATTTGAGTAAGTTAGGGCTTTTAATTTTGCATCTCTCTAGCACCCAAAGAGAGAGTATCTGGAATCTCTGGCCTTTCCCCTCTCCCATTTCTTGTTCCTGGTTTCTGTTAGTCTGACCTGTGGAGGCCCACACTTGCAGAGTGCACATCCCAGTAGCCAGCCTAGGGTAGCCTCGGCTCTCCAGGCCAAAGGAGCTGAAGAGTAGTCTCCAACTACCTGCACAGCTTCCAGAGGTGGATGGAGCCCACCCCCTGACAACAGTCAGTCTCTCTTTTTGAGGTCCTGTCCAGTTGGTTCCCAAGCTTCTCCATCAGTCAAGATGTGCAAGTGGATTTAATTGAAATGAACTGTGCCTGGCCAGCCTCACAGAACCCTGCCCTAGCCAGGCAAGGCAGCTCTTCCTTTTTTCTACTCTGCCCTGCAGGGGCAATATGAATATTCACATTTGAGTTGGTTAAAGTTTGTAACTGGGCATCTGCTTTGTGCTCCCAAAATCATGTGTCTGGGACCCCCAGCCTCTTCAGACATCTTTTATTGTTCCTAAACCTCAGCTTTATTATGTGTGGTGGCCCATGTATGCACAATATGTACCCTTCCAGCAGCCAGGGGTTCTCCAGGCAAGGGGGGCTGGGTTCAGTCCCCAACCATTCTCACAGATTCTAGAGGTAGAGGGAACCTTCCCTTCCTGCCCTGTGACGGTCCCATTTGACTTGGTACAAGAAGGGAACAACTTACTGCCACAGTGAGGATGTCTAGGTGTGTTTTATTGGACAGAGCTATAGCCAGTTAGCGCAGCTAGCCTCACCCTAACAAGCAAGGCAGTTCAGGTTTTTCTAATTCAGCCTTCAGAGAGAATATGCACATGTAAGTAATTAGGCATCTGCCTTGTACACCAGGAGCCAGCGTCTGGAACGTTTGTGCTCTTCTAACACCTGCCTCATGTTCCTGGTCAGTCTGACCTGTGCCAGCCTATACATGGGCAGTACAAATCCCTTCCATTGATTTTGGCAGCCAGTGCCCTCAAGACCAGGGGATTAGGGGTTGTTGCTTTTAAAAAAAAAAAAAAAAAAAAGATTTTATTGCCCTGGCTGGCGTAGCTCAGTGGATTGAGCACGGGCTGCGAACCAGGCATGCAGGTTCGATTCCCAGTCAGGGCACATGCCTAGGTTGCAGGCCATGGCCCCCAGCAACCGCACATTGATGTTTCTCTCTCTCTCTCTCTCTCTCTCTCTCTCTCTCTCTCTCTCTCTCTCTCTCTCTCCCTTCTCCCTCCCTTCCCTCTCTAAAAAATAAATAAAGTCTAAAAAAACTTAAAAAAAGATGGCTATCTGTTTAAAAAATTTATTTATTTTTGACAGAGGTGAGGGGAAGGAGAAATAGAGGGAGAGAAACATCAATGTATGGCTGCCTCTCACACATCCCCCCCCCCCACTAGGCACCTGGCCCAACAACCAAGGCATGTGCCCTGACTGGGAATCGAACTGGTAACCCTTTAGTCATAGCCTATGTGGAATCACTGAGCTACACCAGCCAGGGCTAGGGGGTTGGTTCTTAAGATGTTATACCGCTTCCAAGGATGAAAGGAGCCTTCCTCCATCGGGTGATAGTCATCATTTGACTTTCCCCACTGCAGGGTCCCAGGCTTCTTCGCCAGTCATAATGTCCAGGTGTCTCTTATTGAAAAGAACTTGGCTGGCTAGCTTAGTCAGCTCCTTTTCTTGATCAGGAAAGGAAGTTCACAATTTTCCAGCTCAGCCTCAGGGGATATATATCCACATTTGGGGAGTTTTAGGGTCTTTTAATTTGGCATCTGCCTTGTATCCCCAGGAAGCCAGTGCCTGAGACCTCTGATTTCTCTCTACACCTGCCTCTTGTTCTTTGTGTTCTGTGAGTCTGACTGGCCATAGCATGTGCATGCACAGTACACACCCCATCAGCCATCCAAGAACAGCCTGTACCCTCAAAGCCAAGGATCTAAGGGCAGTCCCCAACCACCTTCATAGCCTCCTGAGGTGGAAGAAACCCACCCCTGGCTGATCTATCTGCCTAGCACTTCTAGTACTATGTTAGGAGTGGTGAGAGAGGGCACATTTGTCTAGTTCCTGATCTTAGAAGACAATCTTTCAACATTTAGCCATGAGCATGATGTTAGATGTGGGCTTTGTCATTATATGACCTTTCTTATGTTGGGGTTTTGAAAGTTTTTTATCATGACTTAATGTTGAATTTTGATATTTTTTGACTTATAAACTGATTTTAACCTTTAGTTCCATTAATGTAATGTATCACATTGTCTTTATCTGTGTATGTTGAATCATCTTTACATCCCAGGAATAAATCCCACTTGATCTTAGTGTAGTTACTTGTAATCGGCTATTGAATTAATTTTGCTAGTATTTTGTTGAGATTTTTTTGTCCCTGTATTCATTAGGGAGATAGGCATGTAGTTTTCTGTAGTGTACTTACATCTGTAGTATCAGGGAAATGATGGCCTTATAAATGAAATTGGGAGTGATTTCTTCTCTTCGTTTTTGAGAAGAGTTTGAAAATGATTTGACTCATTTATGATTTTCTTATTTTTGTTGAGGTATAAATAATGAGATGAAGATTTTTCAGATTTTCTCACTTAACAACTTTTAATATTCAATGTGGTATGATTAAAAAATGCTTAACATGTTCTACATAACATCCCCATGACTTATTTATTTTATAACTATAAGCTTGTACCTTTGACCTCCTTCATCAATTGTACCAACATTCAAACCCTGCCTCTCTATGGTAACCATGAACCTGTTCTATATCTATGAGTTTGGTTTATTATTTATTTTATTTATTTTTTTTTATTTTAAAAATTTTATTTATTTATTTTTAGAGAGCAAGGAAGGGAAGAAGAAAGAGAGGGAGAGAAACATCAGTGTGTGGTTGGCTCTTGTGAGCCCCCCACTGGGGACCTGGCCCATAACCCAGTCCATCTGCTCTAGACTGGGAATAGAACCGGCGGACCCTTTGATTCACAGGCCAGCACTCAACCACCCACCCACACCAGCCAGGGGAAGTTTGTTCTTTTAATTCTACATATAAGTGGGATCATATGGTATTTGCCTTTCTCTGTCTGACTTATTTCACTTTGCATAATGCCCCCATATCTATCCATGTTGCTACAAATGGCAAAGATTTCATTCTTTTATGGATAAACAACTATTCCATTGTGTGTGCAATCACATCTTTATCCATTTATCTATAGATAGCCACTTCTGTTGTTTCATATCTTTGCTACTATAAATAATTCTGCAATAAGCATGGCACTGCATAGATCTTTTGGAATTAGTATATTTACTTTCTTTGAATAAATGCCCAAGACTGGAATGCTGCATCATATATTAGTTCCATTTTTAATTTTGGGGGAACCTTCAAGCTGTTGCTCCCTGGTCAAGGGAGTAGCCCACACACAAGATGATTTCTCTAGGCCTTTGCCCAGGTAGCAACTTGTAGTTGAGTCAATTATAAATGAGGAAACCTTGAGGAAAGCTGAGATAATGGACATAGCGGTTTCCGCCTTAAACTATGGAGAACTCATGCACCATTTACCAAAACAGCATCTAGAATAGAGGTCTGTGAGAAAAACACCTCCTCCCTTCAACAGAGGCTAACAATCATGGCCCGCACTTGCTTTCCATGGCCCAAAGGCTTCCTCTCATGGCAGATCATTCCAGTAAAGCTTGTGATCGGTGCAAAGCATTCTTTTGACCTATAAACACCATGGAAACCACTCCTTTAGCATTTACAAATGGCATGGAAATCTATTGGTGACATTAAGGTCCAGAGTTTAAATTGCCATTTCTTTTGTATATCTACAATCCAGAAACAGGTTAGAGGAGGAATAAAAATGCATATTTAATGATGAGATGTTTGCTCCTGAATATGAGCATTATATAAGGAGCTTATAATTTCTGTGATTTCTATGGTCAATACATTTATGAATTGCCTCTGCAATAAGAAATTAATGCTTACACATTCAAAGAAAAGTGACACCAATTAAAAAGAACCTATGCACCCCTGTGTTCATAGCAGTGTTATTTACAATAGCCAAATGCTGGAGTCAACCTGAGTGCCCATCAGTAAAGGAGTGCATCAAAAAAACTGGTACATTTACACAATGGAATACTATGCAGCAGAAATAAAGAAGAAGGAGCTCCTACCCTTTAGGAAAGCATGAATGAAACAGGAGAGCATTATGCTAAGTAAAATAAGCCAGGCAGTGAAAGACAAATACCTTATGATCTCACCTATAAGTGGAACCTAATGAACAAAACAAACAAGCAAGCAAAATATAATGAGAGACATGGAAATAAAAAACAAACTGACAGTGACCACAGGGGAGGGGGGAGAGGGATAATGGGGGAAAGAGGGGTAAGGGTCTAGTCAAAGAACTTGTATGAAGGACCTATGCTAATGGAAAACAGCATGGGGATTGAGTGAGGGATTGGAGGGGCAGGGTGGGGGGAACAACAGGGGAAAAATTGGGACAACTGCAATTGAAAAACAATGAAAAAAGAAAGCAACATGCAGAGTTATAGACTTAAGGGAAATATCATCATTGATGTATGAAGCTCATATTCTCCAAAGTCAATGATTAACTAATGTCTGAGGTAGTTATATTTTTCTAAATAAAAACTAATATGTGAATCAAAGATCACAGAATAATTTTAAAAATATAGCACTAAAAAATTCTAATGCACATCTTGTCATCATATTAGTCTCAACCATGATTAGGAGATCAGGTTTTTGTGGAAGACATAGGTGGGAGCAAATCTTTGTTCTTCCACTCACTAGTTAGGTAAACATTTTGTTTTAGAGTTCCAGACCTCATTCCAAACATTATAAATCTACTAAATCTACTTGAGAAAAAAAAGTGGCACATTTTAAATATATTAAAAGAAGGTTGATTGTTTTGGCTTTGAAATAAAAAGGAAAGAATACATGATGCTAATTTTTAAGAACCACCTGAGTAATCCAAGTAGTATATGCAAGGGCTCCTGCAAGAATAACAACTGATGAAAATAAACCAACACCATAGTTCATAGAACTTTACCAAGATAAATTTGAAAGGCCAGTTCAGTGTGTTTGCATAAATGCAACACTACAGGCCCAATAGTTTAGAATATTATTAGAAAAAATATGTTTCTTCCAAGTAGCAATTGTCAATAAGTTTAAATAATGAGGACTGTCCTGAATTGCATTAGGCACTGTCATGAGTAGTTTTCTGTTGGCTGACCAGGAAAGAGGAAAAAAATAAAACTGGGTAAATTGAAATCTTACCAAGTAAATCATAATAATTACTTTAATTAAATTATTAATGTACTTTTAAAATATTATGTTCTCTTAACACCAGCTTTACTACAACAGGGAGTGTCAAAAGCTATTAAGAATTTCTGGAAAGCAGGTATAAGTATTTTTAAATGGTGGCCTTATTCTAAACAAACAGGAAGAGCCCAATGGCCAACTGTAATGACCTGAATGATAGCTATTAGGAAATATACAAGTGTAGAATTAGAAAGTAGTCTATATAAGATGAAAAATCAACAGATTTTTTTAAAATCAAGAAATGTTTAATTCTCAAGGGAATTCACAGTCTCAAAGGAAGTAAATGAAAAGAATCTGCCTGCATATTTGTTATCAGTTATTCATGTTGCTGCTGGCAAACATATGAAAAGCTTTTCTGTGAAATTCCCTGGAAAGCACAACACTGGAATTTTTCTTCATGTTTTCATTTTACCAGTGGAAGGTAATACACAGACTTTTGCAATATCATCACAGACAATTGTTTTCTTTGATAATGTGTTTGTTATTTGTATGCGAGAGATAGTTTGTAGGCCTGTTTTCAAAGCCAGTAGTGTCAGGGTAAAGCAGAGAGATGAACTTGGAGACAGCTCTCCAAGATACTTTCCTGAATTTCCACACCAACGAATAGAATCTGTATCATGCATATTCAAAACCAATCTCATTTTCCTATTACTGTGGTTTGTTATCTTACAGGTAATATGAAAAGGCTCTTCTAGACTTACAGTATCTGGAATTGTCTCCCAAGACATGCTCACGTTGCGAAAACCTGGAGCTTCTCTTTCAAGTTGGATTGTCTGTAGCATTGCCAGTTCACCGAGCTCTCTTTTCCACACTATGTCCAATTTTCCCATGTCTGTTAATCCTCTAATGGCACCAGATTTCTCTGAAAATTCCTGCTTGATCTGAAAGTGATACAAATACTGGCGTTCTTCCATCGACTGCAAAAATGTTCTTGTTCCAAAGGTACACTCATCTTCTCCAGCCCAATTCACATGATTTAATTCTGCTGCAGTGTACATTTCAGGTGGCTGTAAGGAAACCTTTTTTATAAAAACATCTGAAGGTGAAATGTTCTTAATCTGGACTTCAAGAAATAAGTCACTCATCTCTGAATTGTAAAACTTGGTTTTAACTTCTAATGGTGTACCCGGAGAAAACAAACACAGTTCCCTTAAAAACATCTTTCTTACTCACTGTTGAACAGACACTGAATCCACAGGGACATCTCTTCCAATGTTCATTCCTCTGTCATGGATGACATCATCAATGTAACAATTGAATGAAGATTCTGCCACAGTAACCATGGAGACTGAAATATGTAAAGGCTGAGTACTTGACTGAAGACAGTATTTTCATGATGATTTTGACAACTTAATTGTAGTCATTTGGATTTTTCATATAAATTAAATATTTGTCTAAAAAATGTATGTCTAAGAATTTTGATGAAGTCAACCTTTCCCCCAAACACTGACAATTCTAGTGGAGAGACACTTGTCATGAGCTGGTTAGAGAAATTGCCAGGTACATCACTATCTTCACATGTGACTGGATAGTTAGTTAATAAAGTTTGCTTAGTAGACAGTATCACAAAGATCTCCTGTCTGAGTGGATTACCTTGCATTTTGACCACAATTTTGTCCCATTGTTTTAAAAGCATCTGGTATAGTAAGTTGATAAGACACAGAGACAACTGCTTTTGATAGAAACATTTATTACTTACAGTTTCCAAAAGGATGGGACATGTCATGTCAGACAGGGCCACATGGGAATGCACCAGAGTTGGTCCAGAGGCAGGAGTAAGGGGAATACATTCATGAAAGTTTTTATTGAAATTTCTGTGGGAAAGGCAAAGCAGAGAAGGGTAAACAGATTATAATTGGCTGGTTTGAATAAGATCATGGTGCTTCTTGTTGCAGAGTCTTCCCATAGGTGCCTTGTACATGTTCCTGAGGTGATATTGGGGCAAGGCAATAGTGGCTTAACCTATGAGAGCTCCATAAAGGAGAGAGTTGACTGATATGGGCTCTGGACTGGTTGGCGTGCATGTGAATGGAATTATCACAAGGGAGTCATATGTTACTTAGAATAATTACATTGCCCTGGTAGGGGCAGTCTTTTATGGCCAGCAAAGCACTGAGATGTCAAAACATTATAAAATACAGAATGTAAAAAAAAAGAAACATGAATAACCCTGGCTGGTGTGGCTCAATAGATTGAGTGCCAGCCTGTGAATCATAGCGTTGTCAGTTCAAATCCTAGTCAGAGCACTTGCCTGAGTTGTGGGCCAGGTCCCCAGCAGGGCGTGCATGAGAGGCAACCACACACTGACTTTTCTCTCCCTCTCTTTCTCCTTCCCTTCCCCTCTGTCTAAAAATAAATAAAATCTTTAAAATAAAAAAATGTGAATAATATACCCAGTGGATATATTCACTGGGGATAAGAGGTATAGGCAGGACAGAAGCAATCCAGAAGGATGCTGCACAGAGGAAAGACCCTGGCCTCAAACAACTCCTATATCAGTCTGGGTCCAACATGGGAAGTAGAACTAGTGTGAAATGTAGATGATTAACACATAGATAGATGGACAGATATTTATTATAAGGATTTGGCTTACATAAATATGGGGGCTAGCAGTCCCTAAAATGCTGTCTCTGCATCTGATATATGTGGCTGAAGCTCATGGGGCAGGAAGGAAGAAAATATGAAAAGGGAGGAATTCCATGAACACAATCTGGAAGCCAACAGGGTGGACTGATGCCCATGTCCATTCTCAATACCTCTGAGTTTGGTGGTGATAGTATCCTGCCTAGGCCAGGGCCCTTCGTCATGGAGCTACAGTATAGCACACATAATTGACCCAGCTGTTGTTTCACCCTGAGATGGGTCAGCAGATAAGCAGTAACATGTTACAAGGCCTGCTACCTCCCTTCCACCTTCTAAAATTTTAGGAGAATCTTCCTTGTGGCCCACCCTAACTATAAACATATAACATATGAAATTCTGGGAAATGTAGTTCAGCCTAACAAAATAGATACATTATAGAATCCATTGATAACCTCCATCCCCGCCATCATGGTCACTATGTTCATGAACCCACTGGGAAATGAGAGAAATTACATAATGAAGAGAAAGTCCTTTCCCTCTAGTACCACCTTCTTGAACTGTTTACTTTATCGGTTATTGTTCAACCAAAGAGACAGAACAAGTAAGCAATATGTAAATATTTATGTGGAATTGTTGTAGAGTCTAGTTAAGCAGTCCCTGTGATACTCTGTCTAAATCGGATTCTGTAGCTCAAAGTCCACAAGGCAGAGAGGTAATCAGGAAAAGAAGACAATAGGTAGGCTAAACCATAAAAGTACAGGCTGAGATTTTGCAAGGAAATAAATGTCCATTCTTGACCTGGGTGAAGAGGGTAACACACACAGCCTTACCCAGATCAGCTTCTGTTTGATGGCAACAAATTGAGTCAGCAGATCAGCAATAATTTGTACGTGTTACAAAAATAATGGAAGTGTCTTTCCTGCCTTCCTAAATCTCATCATGCTCTCTTGTGTAGCACAATCTAACTGAAAACACATGAGAAAGATAATTCTTGGGCATGTAGTGAAGCCTAGCTACGTCGACATATTACAAAGTCATCGTAATTCTTTTACAACCATCTTCTTCAAGTCATGTTTTTCATTCCCTTTGATAATCAGACTTCCTTTTACTAAAACTATTCCTTAAGCATCTCTCAAAAATCTATGAATACAACTACTCTTTCTTCCTCCCAATAAAGAATACACAAGTGCTTTCCTAGAAACTGACAACTGCTAACAGAGCCTCTGGAAAAAACAGCCCACACTATAGTGGAATCATTGGATACTTCCCACACACAGAGGGCTATAGATGCCAAGAAGTACATAAACTAGTGTAAAATCTTACTAACAAAATAGTAATGAGTCATTCCCAGCATTTATGTATGTATTTGTATGGAGAGGATTATGTGACCATGCAGAAAGGTATGGAATGATTCACTTTGGAAGTGTCAGACTGGAGGTATAGTCATGGTGGGGGAAGGTACAAATAAAATAGAAAGTGCTATCAAGGAAAGAATGAGCACTTATTAGTTAGTATATACATAACAAGACATTTTAAAAGAACATCACTAACATGGCTATGGTTAACTCCTCCCTGCTGAGCTCAGTTACATGGAAGTTTCTCAGGGTGAGAAAATCTCAGTTGATTATTATTCTGTCTGCATTTTCATCCTCATTACCTAAATTTTTAAAAAAGCTTATATTTTAATAAAATCAGCTGTTTTAGAAACAAAAATGTCAATGTCTATAAACAAAATCTGACAAAGTAAAAAATGGAGAAAAAGGTGTACTATATAAAACAGACAAGTAACATTTTCAAACAAATTTCTCAAACAAAGAGAAAAATAATCCAGAACAAAACTATGCAAAAGCGAGTAGAACATTTACTAAGGATGAAAACAAAACAGTCAGTACACATGAGAAATATGCTTAAGAACAATTATCAGGATTCCAAGATGGCTGCAGAGTAGGTAGAAGCTACACTCACCCTCCTAGCCCCAACCTGGATTTACAGCTAAATTACAGAGCAAGCATCCAGAATAACCAACTGAAGGACAGCTGAACTGAAGTATTATAAGCAAGGATTTACAGAAGAAGCCACACAGAGACTAGTAACAAGGGCAGAGACATAGAAAGGGCTGGACCTCAGATCCATGTGCAGCAGTTGAGAATCTAGAGGGATATCTTGGCTGCAAATGTCCCCCCACAGGAGTGTGGGTTCTCAACCCCATGCCAGGATCCCTAAACCAGAGCCCCAGAGCCAGAAAGAGGAACCCACATAACATCTGGCAGTGAAAATAGCAGGGACTCTGTCTGCCTGGAAGAGAAGGGAGTCTGTTAGAAACCAAAACCAAGGTGCTCTCTTAAAGGGCCAATGCATGGAATCTTGCTGTGGAAAACTCATCCAAGGCTCTGCTAGAGGGAAGGTGACTCAGGGCACGCTAGAATCATTAAGAGAAGGTCTGGGTAGAGAGATCTGGAGGACCAGCCATTCAGCTTCTTGTACTAAGTATCTATCCCACACCACTCTCGGATGCCACCTTCTCAGGGTCAAGCACTCATATTGTGACAGTACCAAGCTGGGGAGTATACTACAACAGTCCCTGGACTATGGGCAACAGTACCCTGCCAAGCTTGAGTCTAGCAGAAAAGACTGGTGGCTGAACCCAGTAGGGACCTTTGGTGTACTCCTTTTCTGGAGAAGCTCTTAGGAGACACTCAGACAGTTACTGAGCTGAGTAGTTTTGGAACAGGGGCCATACTAGCTTCACACATGTGTGCAACTGGCTCTGGCCCCCACCTACTGGGGATTCTCTTGGCCTGTCCTTTTAAGTCCCAACTCCAGGTGATCCTGCCCTGCTGAGCTCAGTCCCAAGGGATGAAGGGAGTGTTCCTCAGATCTGGGACCTATGGAGCACATCTCCACCAGAAGCTCTTTTCTGGGACACAGACAGCCACTGGGATGTGTGGCTGTGGTGGGGGGTGGGTACTTTTTTTGCCACTCCTGCAGGCTTATTGGTGCCACTTACAAAGATAGGCTCTTTTAATCTGTCCCCCACCCAGTTCCAGTGACCCCTTCCTGCTGAGCTCAGTTACGTAGAAGGAAGTACTACTCAGAGCTGGCATTTTGGAGCACAACTCCCCCAGAGTCTCAATTTTGAAAAATATTTTATTTATTTATTTTTCGAGAGAGGGGAAGAGACAGAGAAAGAGAGGAAGAGAAACATCAGTGTGTGGTTGCCTTTCACACACTTCCAACTGCCTGCAACCCAGGCATGTGCCCTGACCAGGAAATGAACTGACGACCTTTGGGTACACAGGCTGGCACTCAATCCACTGAGCCACAGCAGCCAGGGCTCAATTTTTTAAGCTTTATTTTTATTGTTGGCAATATTACAGATGTCCCCATTTCCACCTCCACCTAGCTCCCAGCCTTCTTCCTTCTGGCCATCATCACACTGTTGTCTGTGTTTTATATATGTGTTTTGGCTAATCTCTTTACCTTCTTTCATCCAGAAACTCCCTCCAACCTCCCCTCTGACAGCTGTCAGTCTGTTCCCTGTGTCCATCCCTCTGCTTCTATGTTTGTCAGTTTATTTTGTTTATTAGATCTACATATAGATGAAATCATTTGGTACTTGTCTTTCTCTGACTGGCTTCTTTTACTTAGCGTAATAATCTTCAGGTCCATCCATGCTGTTCCAAAGGGTAAGCGTTCCTTCCTTTTTACAGCTGAGCAGTATTCCATTGTGTAAATGTACCACAGCTTCTTTTTTTATTTACTCATCTACTTATGGACCCTTGGGCTGCTTCCACATGTTGGCTATTGCAAATAATGCTGCTATGAACATAAAGGTGCATACATCTTTCAAATTAGTGATTTGGGAATCTTATGATACATTTGTAGAAGTGGAATCACTGGATCGAGAGGCAGTTCCACTTTTAGTTTTCTGAGGCATCTCCATACTGTTTTCCACAGTGGCTACCCCAGGGTGACTTAAGCTATGTATTGTTTGGTTAGGAAAGAGAGGTATAAATCATTTGCTCTCAGGTGTCCTTGCAATTCACCAGCTGGCTGTAAGTTGCTCAAACTATTTGGCCTTATTTAATTTCTTGTCTCAGTTTCCCTATTCCACTTGCCCAGGAATTCTCCTACTTTTTTACCATCCTGTCACAATTCCATTGCTAAAAACAGGCCTTTCCTCTCCCTGATACCGCCTGTGTCTTGTCTCAGCAACCCCACATAATACTTGGAGTACATTGGGAAGTGAGTTTCTAATTTCCAGTAGTGCTATGGTGAGCTCTAATGTCATAATAAAAACCCAACTCCCACTTCCAGAATATCCCACAATGTATGTTGTATTCCAAACCATGAATGAATCCGAGGACACCTTGATTTCATCTAATGTGGGGGAAAGGATCAAGTGACAGAGATAAGTCCTCCAGTCCTGTTCCCACAAACCTCATTGAACCTCCCATACATCATGACCCTATAAGCATATAAAAGCCAGCACCAAAACCTGCTGATGCCCTAGGTTAGTGGTTTTAATACTATTATTCTTCAAACAAGAATTGCATGTGGAAATTCAACACATACATAAAAAGTATAAACTGGGGCACTCTTGTTAAAATGAGGAGTTTCCTGAACCACTTCCACTGAAGCCCTAGCACTCCATAAAGCACAATTTATTTATTTTACCCCAAGACTGGAAGGTTTTTATTTTTTCACTATGTATGTAGAAGATAAAAGTGCCATGAATCCTATTCTGAATGGACAAAGGCACCTCATGGATATTTGTTTAGAAGCACAGATATCAGTTACACTGATGACATTTAGAACATGGCAACTGGGGCACAGGATCATCAAAACCATCAGCATTACTGGTTGCTTTTCAGAGGTTATCCTCACAACATGGTAACAATTTCCATTCTGAAGTCCTACAAAACCACTACATTCAAACTACTTCTACATACAGGGTTATATTACTAGACCACAACAATTTGATAACAATGTGAATAGCCACATAAGTCCCCAAGTGACATAAAAAATTACAATGAGCCCTGGCTGGTGTTGCTCAGTGGATTGAATTCCAGCCTGCGAACCAAAACATCGCAAGTTCAATTCCCAGCCAGGGTACATGCCTGGGTTGCAGGCCAGGTCCCTGGTAGAGGGGGCCCAAGAGGCAACCACACATTGATGTTTCTCTCCCTCCCTTCTCTCGCCATCTCTCTCTAAAATTAAATGACTAAAATCTTTTAAAAATTACAATGGCATTTTGTAAATGTTCTTAACTAAAAGCAACAAGAAGGCCTCAACAACTCAACTTCCCCAGTGGGTAGAAATGGAAAAGGAGATGCATAGGGTCTTGCCTAAAAGCAGTGAAATGAAAAACAGATAGCATTAACTTTCGACAAACACAAGCTTTTATCTGGATGGAGAGACACACTAAAGTTGCAGTACTCTGTTAATAGTTCTAATTTAAAACACATATTGGTGAGCCAGAAAAGTTAGGGAGAGTCAGGGGGCATCTCTTGCTTCCTCTCCACCAGCTCCCGGGCAGCCCTGTCTTTCCAGCTGGCTCTGGCTTCTGTTGCACTCCCACATGAGTACACCCCCGTTATTTTGTGTCAGCTTCTCCCTAAGTCCTGGGGAGCAGAAGCCAAAGGCCTTGCATGGAATGGGGCCTGGATATTGTCACACCCAAAATAAGATGGAAACAGCCACAAAAGCCTGGGAAGGAGAATTGAGGGGCAGCTAAACTCTTATACTTGCAGGATCCCAGGAGCGTGATTGGACCTGGTACAAGAAAGTAGAGTTGGACTAACATTAGTCTTAGCATAAACAAACCGATGAACTATCCCCACTTCTGGGGGCTCACACCTCCTGGATCTCTGCTCAGCAGTCCTGCACTGTCCCCCTTTGAAGATTCTAGGTCTTGCTGAAGGGGGAAGGGAATGAGAGCAGAGGGGACAAAGACAGGCAAATTAAACAAGAAAGCCTGTCTCCTCGGCTGTTTATTAAAAAACCTTGCTTTTTCAGGCATTTCTTTTGTTTCTGAGGGGCTGCTTTAAAGAAAATCAAAGATGTGAGCTCTGAGCAGGTGTTTCCCCAGCACCTGCAACCTGGAAGCCTAAAAACAGTTAAAGACCAGGGAAGCTGGCTTCTGAGGGAGTCCAATGACTGGGGCTCAGGAAGGTAGGCTTCTGGGAGAGACCCAGGCATTTTCCCTGCCTTGAGCACATGCCCAGGTATGCCAGCACAGCAGGGTTCCTAGTGTTTGAGGGATCTCCTGCATTTGCACCTGGCCCACTGGGATCCACAGGCAGCTCTTGAGGTCCTTATAGACCTGGAAGCAGGAAAAGGGTTGGTAGCAACCTGGGAAAAACTGATAAGGGTGATAGCTAGACATTGGTAAGGTACAGACAGCACAGACCTTCACAGATAGCAGGCTGTGAGGTAGGACCAACATGAGCAAGAGCAGTGTGATCACAAAGAATGTGTTACCCACTGCTTCATGTCCTTGACTTCACCCATGCCCAACAGCTGTTTGCTGTCTGCATAGCCATTCTGCCAGATACCCAAATAGTCCAGTAGCCTGGGTTAGCCTGGCCCGTCATCCTGAAGCTCTGGGGTGCTAGAATGTCCAAGTCTGTTGACAGCCAGCACAATGTATCTACTTCATCATGAGTGGAAGACTCAGCTGGACACATCCAATGTGCAGAATCAGCATAAATATGAAGCCCAGCATGTTGTGGCCTTGAAGAGGCACTGGTCCTTCTAGCAATGACTTGTGAGTGCCCATCTTGAAATGGGTGGGAAGGCCATTTGATCAAAGATGGGCCAAGAAGATGATAGAAGTACATGTCCACAGCATTGGGTGCTGGGATAGACACTGTGGCATGTGATTCCCATGATGCATGAAGGCCACATGGAAACAGAGGAGCTTGGCTGTGAAGACCAGGATGTGGAGCTACATCCACTGAATGTCCAGAAGGGCCAGAGTGCATGGAGGAGAAAGCAGATGACAGAGCACTACTGTTGGTCTAAGCAGAGGTCCACAGGAGGTAGAAGGGAGTTTCATGTAGGTAAGGGCCAGGTCCCAGAGTAGGACTTAGCCAGACTGGAACCCATAAGGCCTAGAAGGGGCCTCTGTAAGCCACCTTGCTAGGCCTCTCCTGGCTCTGTGGGGCCTATCCCTCATCAGGTAGTACTGCAGGGGATTGGGCCACAGGTCCTCTTTAATCATCTGGGCAACCCTGTCAGCCTCTGGGAGCCTGTGCTGTGAGGTTTCCTTGTGATCCCTGGTGAGTGTTTGGCAAAGACAAGAAATCAGTTAGTCTACATATAAAGTCTCCTTCTTCTCTTCTCTCTTTTTCTCTTTCTTGTGAAGGTTTCTTTAATATTTTTTCTTTTGGTGGCAGTATTGCTCCACTAAAACAAACCCCTTCCTTCCTCCCACCTTTTGCTTTTGAAAAACACCTACAACTGAAACAAGTGTATTTTACTTTCAAAAACTGACTTGCTTATGGGTCTGGGATTTGCATCTAAGAGAGATTTCCTGGAAACTATCTCTAATAATTCTCTGCTCAGGTTTTCTTGATTATATAGGAAAAGAAGGTCAAGCAGATCCCATGATCTCTTCTCCGCTCCTTTTCTTCTTCTTTTTTTTTCTTTTCAATAACTCCATGGTTGTAAAATATACACCTGCTCATTATAGACCATTTGGAAAATACAGAAAAGTTTAATGAAAAATAAATATCATCCACAGCTCCACAAATATGAGAGAGAACTACTGCTAACAGTTTGAAACCAGTCTCTCCAGTGTATTTTCTGTGTTAACATTTTAACATAATTATAATGGCATGGTACATATAATTTTATATTTTCGTTTTTATCACATATACCATAATCATATTTACTGCTCTTTAAATTATTTTTACATTTTTACTGCTCTTTAATTTAAAACACTTTTAAATATCAATCTTTTAAAATATTTTATTTATTTATTTATTTTTAGAGAGATGGGAAGGAAAGGAGAAAGAGGGGGAGAAACAACGTGTGGCTGCCTCTCTTGCACTCCCTACTGGGGACCTGGCCCACAACCCATGCATGTGCCTTGATCGAGAATCGAACCAGCGACCATTTGGTTTGCAGGCCGGCACTTAATCCACTGAGTCACACCAGCCAGGGCTAGATATCAATCTTAATGCCTGGAATATTTCCTCTTAAATGAGACATTTAGATTGTTTCTGAACTATCATGATTTTAAATAGAATTTGTGTGAAAGGAATAAGCTGGATGTTCCCTTTTTGAAATGGACAAAATGTATCTTTGAGGAAATAGAACAAATGACAATAAGCTTCTACCTTTTATTGAAGAACAATAATATTTCAGGTATTTCTTCATACTGCCTCAAAACTCACCTATTTAATGAAGAGAAAAAAATCTTCTAAAACTTTTTGAAAGCTGAAAAAAACACTTTTAAACAAATCTCTTTAATGATGGTATATTCTGAAACAATCTAGCTGTAAGTCATTGAAACTGATACTCTCCATCCTATGATAGGACCATGCCTTTCCAAAAGAGCTCAAAACCATGGGTGTGGCATTTTTGCTCATGTTTTTATAGGAAACTGCTCTTCTCCTAGCCAATAAAAAGTATCCTCCTATGCCCAGGAAATTTTGGAGATGAGGGCCACCTTTAAGGAATAAGATATTAATTGTCCAGTGTCTGGCACCTGGAGCAGACCCAGCTAATCAGAAGGTTTAATCCACTACGTATTCTCTGGGGTTTTTTGGCTGTATTTTGTCCTAATTTAATGCAAAAACTGTCCAAATTATCAAGCACCATGACTCTATCTTCATTATTTGTAAGGATCTACTTGGTCTTCTATCACTCTTCTGTATATAGTTCACAAATTTCCACTTACTATACCATATTCAGATGTCCATCCCAGACAGATGAGGAAAAGGAATAGTTAGTAGAGGGAGGGCAGTATTCCCACTATTGCCACAATAACCAATTGCAATACCTGGTACAATGGAATATGTGTGTCTTTGTGGTGAGTATGTATGCAGTGTATGTGGTGTTTTTGTGTACACACAAAAACTATAGCCATTGGACCACAAAAATTACCCAAATAGGACTTCTGGCCAAGATGGAGGCATAGGTAGACACACTGTGCTTCCTCGCACAACCAAAATAAGGTCAGCAACAATTTAGAGACAAGATAACAACCAGATCTGACAGAAAATTGAACTGTATGGAAGTCAGACAACCAAGGAGTTAAAATATACACATTCATCCAGACCAGTAGGAAGGGTGGAGTTGGGCAGCTGGGTGAAGAGGGGTCGAGGCACAAAAAGTGGTGGCACCGGGCATGTAAGTGATCCCGGGTGCAGGACCGCAGCGGGCGGACTCAGGGTGTGCAGGCAGCTGGCACACTGGGAGGAGGAGAGAGGGGGGAAAGGTACAGAGAATAAGTAGCATAAACGGTAGGTAGAAAATAGACAGGGGGAGGGTAAGAATAGTATGGAAAATGTAGAAGCTAAAGAGCTTATGACACATGGACATGAACTAAAAGGGGGGAATGTGGGTGGGAGAGGGTGTGCATTGTGGAATGGAGTGAAGGGGGAAATGGGGCAGCTGTAATAGCATAATCAATAAAATATATTTAAAAAAGAATTACCCAAATAGTTACCCAGAATGGTTCAGAACATTCCAAAATGCAAAGAAATACTAAGTCACTTTAGTTCCTGGTTCACTTGTCAGTTAAAGTTCTCTTTAACTCAGTCATCCTATGTCCTTAGTAAATGTAGAATCTACCACTCCCAGATCATAACATGTATATAATCAGAGCTACATTACTAAAAATATTTCTGGAAAGTCTCTTCTTTTTTCATACTATACTTGGATGAAAAGTAGGGCTGTTTATCCAACCTCTGTCTCCCTTCCTATCTCTTCAAATAAGTTCACTCATCCTTTGATTTAAGGCTATTGGCCATTGGAAAATGACAAGAAAAAAAAACAACAGACTTGGACATTGATAAGTTTAAGATTAAACAAAATTACAAAAATCCTCACCTAGTCTTCCTGAATGTTTTTCTACTAATGCCATCCAAAAAGGCTTCATTGTACATTTGTTTGTTTGTTTGTTTTATCCACAAACTTCCACTCCAGTCCAGGTATTCACTTTCTCTAGATTATGTAGACTCTTTTTTAATGAAGTTACACTTTGTTAGACTTTTGGTCTGAAGAGGCAGTAGAGAATAAATATTTAAAGGACATGCTTGCAGACTGATCTCAGTCCAAATTCCAACGCCAACCATTTAATATCCATGTGTCTTTGTGCAAGACACATATTAATTTTTGCACCTGTAAAACAGGGTAGACTTTATTACTTTTACATTTCCTTCTGTGTTAAATTCAGCACTCAGTGTGGACTGTGAAAATCTAGAAAGTCTAAAATGTCAGAAGTGAGGAGAGTGTGAGGTAAGCTACTAAAGCATGGAAAAGTTTTGTAGAGAATACAGCAAAATCACTTGCTTACAACATTAGCCATGTCTTCTGACTTCCTCAGACTTCTTGACTTGCTTTTCCATTCATTATTACTCTATTGTTTGATCAAATATTGTGTAATTGTTGAACAAATATTTAAAATAAATGAGTGAGACAGTTGTCAGCATGAAAACTGAGAGCAATCACAGACCAGGTTGTATAAGAAAAAGACAATATTGCCACAGATAAAAGCTGAAGAGTCTTTGAGCTTTGTAGTCTGGCTTCAGTTTTTCTGAAAGTTTATTAACCCATTCTAGGCAAAATCTTCAGTGAACCCCAAGAAATTTAGGCTCACTAATATGGGCACACATGGCAGGGCAGACACTGGACATCAGACAAGGAGCAAGCTGGACCCACCATGGCCAATGTCCTCTCAGGGTCTGGTTGAAGCAAAACCTTTTATTTGGAAGTTTATTTGTCAGGGTGTGGTACTGACTATAACCAAATTTCAGAAAATTAACACAATAAAATTTTATTTTAAACACATATTACAATCTAATGTAGATAGGCAGGGTGAGAGTTCTAGGTCATCATTTTCAATTGGTCCAGACAGCATGAAGGGGGAAATAGAAACTTCAAGAGTACTTAATCTAGGAAAGTCAGGTATGCAGAAGAACCTGGGATAAACCCACCTAGGTGTTCTGCTCTCAGATTACAAAAATAAATGGTCTCATGGCAGCAGGAATCTTGACAAGTCTGTCCTGAATTCTACTGCACCAGTCTAGACTGGTTGCCTTCTATACTTGGTGAAAAGCTGGGATCTTCCTTCACCATCATCCTAGGGCTTACCTTTGACCCTTTCATGTGTTGGATTTCCAGTTTCGTATATCACTATGTTTCTCTTTTTTATTATTTAATTTTGGTGGGGTACATCTCCCAGTTGCTACATGAGAACTGGTACATGGTAGGTAAATTTTTTCAGACCTCATATATTAGTTTGCTGGGGCTGCCATAGCAAAATACTATAAACTGAGTGGTTTAGCTGACAGAAATGAGGTGTCAGCAAGTTTGATTCCTTTTAAGGACTGTGAGGAAAAAACTGTTCCAAAGAACCGTCCTATCTTCTGGTGGATTGCTGACATCCTTTGGTATTCATTGGCAGTAGGGATATTACCCTTATCTCTGTCTTCATGATCATATGGCATTCCTATTGTGTGTGTATCTGTGCCCAAATTTTCCTTTTTTTATAAACACATCAGTCATATTAGATTAAGGGCCCACCCTATTCCAGTATGATGTCATATTAACTAAAATTATATCTTAACAACGCTATTTCCAAATAAGATCATGTTCTGAGGTACTGGAGGTTAAGACTTCAACACATGAATTTCAGGGAAAACAATTCAACCCATAACACTTGCACATCCTAAAATGTTTTTATACTACCATAAATTTGGTCATAAATTCAATGTTGGTAATATTTTTCCTTCAAAATTTTGGAAGTATTTTAAAAATATATTTTATTTATTTACTTTTAGAGAGAGGGGAAGAGAGAGAGAAAGAGAGGGAAATAAACATCAATGTGTGGTTGCCTCTCACACGCCCCACACTGAGGACCTGGCCCACAACCCAGGCCTGTGCTCTGACTGAGAATCAAACCAGTGACCCTTTGGTTCACAGACTGGCACTCAATCCATGAGCCGCGCCAGCCAGGGCAAAAATATTGTTTTTTGATTGTGTAGCACACAGGTGGGAAACACAAGGCCCCTGGGCCGAATCCAGTCCTCCACCTTATTTTATCCAGCCTGGTACCTTGTTTCTACCCAGCAGCAGTGCCAAGCTCCTTGCCCCTAGTTAAGGAGTCGTTACATTTATATAGTCCTAAAATTACATTGGTTGCCTTCCCTCTGACTGATTCCCAGTTAGGACATATGCCTGGGTTGCAGGCCACGGCCCCCAGCAACCGCACATTGATGCTTCTCTCTCGCGCGCGCTCTCTCTCTCTCTCTCTCTCTCTCTCTCTATCTCTATCTCCCTCCCTTCCCTCTCTAAAAATAAATAAATAAAATCTTTTTAAAAAAGACCTTCTAATTCCTAATTTTTAAATTTGTGGCCTGTTTGTGTCTCTCTGGAAGCTTTAACATATTTTCTTTTCTTCAAGCATGCTAAAAGTTTTAAATGATCTCACTAAGTGTTGATCTGTTTCCATCCATTGTTATGGGCACTTTGTGGGCATTTTCTAGAAAACCATGGCTTTCAGTCCTGGGATATTTTCTTGAATTTGTTAATGATTTGATCATCTCTCTGTCTCTATTTGCATTGTTTCCTCTCTATGAGACTCCTATTATATGGATGTTAGATCTTCTCTATTGGCCCTCTAATTTTCTTATCTTTTTCTCCTATATCTTATTTCTCCATTGTTTTGTTCTATTTTCTGGAAGATTTCCTAACTATCTTCAAAATTTTCTATCAAGATTCTCTAAAAAATTTTTTTGCTATCATGTTTTTTAATTTCCATGAGTCTTTTTGTTCTTGAATGCTCCGTTTGTATAATATACTATTCTTGCTTGTATATCTTCATGTATAATTTCCATTTCCTTTTCTCTTTGTTAGTCTTCTTAGCTTTTTCATAAGTCTTAGTGGTACACTCTTAATTCTTTTTGCTGACTGGGATATCTGAGTCCAAATTTGTGACTCGTTAAACATGAAGACTATTTTAAGGTTTTATCACTGCACTGTCAGTATAGTTATAACCTTTATTTAAATATGGTCATATTGCACCAAAAATACTTTTCCAATCCCCTGATAAAAAAGGCAAAGGCCTATTTTCTAAGTTTCTGAGAGCACAGTGGAGTAAGAAAGTTTGTGGAAGGTAGTCTGTATGCAGTACTGTCCTCAACTAGATCCACAACTATACCTGATGTCATTCAGACTAGATATATTTTGTTTTACCCTCCTCCCAAATAAATGTCCAGGCTTCTGCCAAGGTGGAAGAGTGGAGTTGTCTAGCACCATGGCAATATACACTAGGAAGAGAATCTAGGGCTCACAACTGCTTGTTAAATAGTTTTCAAGTAATAGTACTTATTTTTGCCTCCCTCATGATAGACATTAAAGCAATACAGCAATAATTCAGCCTCATTTCACTTTGCTATCTTCTCTGGAGGTTAAACACAACCATGTCAGTTGTTTTGTCCTTTAAATGTAAGCAGAGGTCATTTCCAGACCAGACAGAATGTTTAAGAGTAAATATATGACTTACCAAGTTACTTTTTCCCTGCTATGGCAGTTATGGAAGTACGGGGATTGGCAAAAGTAGGTTAAAACTAATACTAACTAACTAACTAAAAAATAAATAAATAAAACAAGAATAAACTGTGTTTGTGTACTCAGAACTGTTCACCTACTTTTGCTCTCCTGTGTATGTTTCAAGATGGAGCCCCCATAAGCCTCATTCCCTTAGTGATTATACTGTACATGTTGTATGAGCAATGAAGAAATATTTTGATGCTTCAAATCTGTGAAGTTCTGGTTACCACAGTAAAATCTACCCTATTACTTACAGACTGTCCTTCATTCTTACTGCCAAATTAATTGGTGTGGAGTTTCTTGGAGGCCTCCTGAGTACATTCAGGTGGACTATGGTGTCAGAGACTGAGCTGTGTGGCACTGGGGTGAAAGCCATTCTCCCCACCCCTGCATACCTGATCAGTATCATTGTCTCCAGGCGATCCACCAGCCCAACATTCCAAACTACCAGTGTCCCTGTGCTGCCAAGTTCACGCCCTGCATTGGAGGTAGCTGACTGCTATCAGCCTGTGCCCACAGTGCAGACTTTCTTGGAAGACTCTCAAAAGTTCTGGGAAGACCTGAGCAGAGACTGAGTTGTAGGGCTTCAGGGTAGGGGCTATTATTCCTTTACATGCCTGACCAGTATCTCAGTTCAAGTTCAGAGCTGTCCCTTCACACAGCCAAACCTTAGTTTATTTGGGCTGGATGAGTTCTGCTGTCTTCACTCAGAATTCTCACTCAGACCTCACCCCACAACAATGGTCCACAGGCACCCAGAGGTTGGGGATGGCCTTGTTGTACCTGGAGGCTTTTGTGGAGTGACCTCGGACCAAACAATGGCACCAAGCTTAAATATGTATTAATCCAGTGAATATCACTTGCCGCTACCCAGTTACTCACTGAGAACCAATGTCACTCAAGTCGCATGCCACCAGAGACTCTTTCAGCGACTGAGCATGGAAAGGCAAAGGTGGATCTTATAGTGAAATGGGTCTTTTGCTTACCTGACTCTGGACTCAGTGATAGTGGAAGCCAACTTTGGTGTACAAGTTGGCCCCTCCTATGTGTACTCAGGCTCCCCAGAGGCAGCCACAAACTGTGGATCACTTTGTATCACCAAACAGGTAGCCTAGGGCCAGTCACAGGCAGTGTCGCATATTGGTCTGCATCGCAGTCCCTTCTAAGAGGCCCCAGAACCAATACATCTGGTGGTGGGCTTCAGACCACGTCAGCACAATCCATTTAGCTTCACAAGCAGCACACACAAAGAGAGAGCTAAAAATGTACCAGAACTTTCTGAGCTGAATTTGGTACCATGGAGGTAGCCCATGTAGAGCAGCTCATAAACCGTGATGAGGGTGAATTATCAAAGTCAGTCAGCCTGAGGGTTAACCCCACCAACAAATAGGCCAACAGTAATCAAGACTCAACTACAACAGGGAAGCTCCCATAACTCATACAAGGTACATTCCTTGAGAACCTAGCTCAGGTAATCAGGGAGATTGTGCCACTAAGCCCCAGAAGATATGTACTATATAAAGCCATATACCAATGGTGGAAGACATAAATGACCTACCAAATACACAGAAACAAAAACAAAGAAGAAGCCAAATTGGGGATACAAAGAAATATGCCCCAAATACAACACAGGAGAATTTCCCAGAACAATAAATAAATAAAATGGAAGCAAGCAACCAACAAATACAGAGTTCAAAAGAGTGGTTATAAGGATGATCAAGGAACACAGGGAGAGAATGAACTCAGGGTGAACTGAAAAAAGACATAGTAAAGTGTGAAAAAGAATATAGAAACAACAAAAAAGAATCAGTCAAAAATAAATAATAAAATATCTAAAACAAAGTGTACACTAGGAAGAACAAATACTAGACTAAATGAACCAGTGGGTCAAATCAGCAATTTGGAAGACATGGTAGCAGAAAACAACCACAGGAGAATACATACATAAGTACATACATACATACAAATAGTTTAAGGAATCTCTGGGACACCATGAGGCATAATAACATCCTCAGTAAGAGGTACCAGAAGGAGAATAGGAGAACAAGGGATTGATAACTGATTTGAAAAAATAATGATTGAAAATTGTCCTAACCTGGTGAAAGAGACAGACACACAAGTTCAGGAAGCTCAAGAATCCCAAACACATTGGACCACAGAGGCCCACACCAAGACACATCAAAATAAAAATAACAAAGGTTAAGGATGAACAGTGAATTTTAAAGTCAGCAAGAGAAATGTGGTTAGTTATTCACAAAAATATCTCTCATGAGACTGTCACTTGATTTCTCAGAAACATTTCAGGCCAGAAGGGATTAGCACAAAATAGTCAAAGTGGTAAAAAGAAAGGACCTAAAACTAAGACCACCCAACCCAGCAAGGCTATCATTTAATATTGAAGGAGCAATAAAGAGCTTCCAGGACAAGAAAACACTAAAAGAGTCCATTATCACCAAACCAGTACTAGAAGAAATGTTAAAGGTCTTCTTTAAGAAGAAAAAAATAAAAACAGAAGAACACAGTTATAAAGAATAAAATGGCAATAAATACATACCTATCTGTAATTACTTTAAATGTATATGGTTTTAATGCTCCAATAAAAAAATATGGATAATATAGAGTGATATCAGAGGAATCTGGCATGACAGCTACCCTTCATCTTTTCCCCTAAAATTTCAACAACTTGAATAGCTAAACTCAGCAACACATTTCCTGCTCAGCATACAGGCACGCCTGAAAGATTCACACATAGAAGCACTTAAAGATGGACAAGTGGGAACAAACGGGAGGAGAGAAGGGAGAAGGGCTCAGAATGACTACAGACAGATGCAGCCATGCAGCTGGGAGCTCATGGCAGGCTCACCTGCAGAGAAGAGGAAGCCAACTGTGACTGGTGCTTCCTTCATCTAGGCAGAGCAGAGAGACTAGGTGGGCATTTCTGCAACAATGAGCAGTGAGAGTTGTGGCTGAGCCAAGAGACCTGGACAAGGACACAACACAGGGGTTCTGCCATGGCTGTCAGGTGGTTGGCATTCCAGAGAAAGAAAGAAGGCTACAGAGCCCTGCTGACCTGTAGACTCCCAAAACTCACTTCCTGTTGCCCTTGGTGTCAGGTTGCAGAATATATTATTTGCAAACCCCAAAACTATTACTATATAGTCACTATTTCCCCTGAGTAAATGATGCTGTCTGTATTGATCCCTAACTGGGGCACATGGAGTGGTGGTGGAGGCACACAGAAGTCTGAGATTGCCATTACCCTGGGGTCAAACAAAGTAGGCAGCGGGATTTCCCCTGACAACCCCATCCCCAAGTACCAGGGCTGGCTGTACTACTGATGGCAGCCACAGGGGTCAACTTTGGGATTTCACAGACCTAAAAAAACTAGTAATTCAGTGCCACCTACTGGAAAATACTAGAAAGACCTCTTCGGGCTATTAATATTTAGAGGTGTAGATAGAAAAGGATCCCATCAAATACCATGAATAACGAAGGTACTGAGGTAGCTCAGAAAGAAAATGAAATATTTCTAGAAAGCAAATAGGAACACAAGAAAATAAGTGATATAAATCAGGGGTCCCCAGCCCCAGGGCCTCAGACCAGTACCTGTCCATAGCCTGTTAGGAACTGGGGCTACACAGCAGGAGGTGAGTGGTCCTGACTTCCACCTCCTGTCACAGTGGGCAAATAACTAAAGCTTAGTTGGCATTATCCCCTCACCCCCATCTGTGGAAAAATCATCTTCAATGAAACCAGTTCCTGGAGTAAAAAATCTTGGGGACCACTGATATAAATGACAGAAAATTCAAGATTGCAGTTCTGAAAATACTCAATGAGACTGGGAAAATAGAGACAGACAATTTAATGCACTCAGAAAAGAAATTAATGAACAAAATGAGAACTTTGCCAAAGAGATTAAAACCTTAAAAAAGAACCAAACAGAAATCCTGAGGATGCAGAATTCAACAAAAGAGAGAGAATGAACTAGTGAGCATAGGAAAGAGAACTGACCAGATGGAGGAAAGAATTAATGATCTCAAAGATAGATGAGATCATTTGATCTAGAAATGATGCATATGGAAGAAGAAAGAGACCTCAGCATTAAAAATATGACAAACCTCTATGAGAAATATCTGGTTCCATCAGAAAGAGCTATATAAAAATAATAGGCCCTGACTAGTGTGGTTCAGTGGATTGAGTGCCACCCTGCAAACCAAAGGATCGCTGGTTCGATTCCCAGTCAGGGCACATGCCTGGGTTGCAGGCCAGGTCCCCAGTAGGGGGTACATGAGAGGCAATCACACATTGATGTTTCTCTTCTTCTCTTTCTCCATCCCTTCCCCTCTCTCTAAAAATAAATAAATAAAATATTTTTAAAAAGAATAATAGGCATACCAGAAGAACAAAGGGAATAGAGAGCCTATTCAAACAAATAGTTGATGAAAACTTCCCAAACCTATGGAAAGAGCTAGATCTTCGAATCCAAGAGCAAACAGAACAACTAGTTACCTCAATCCAAAGAGGCCTTCTCCAAGGCACATTGTATTAAAGCTGTCAAAAATTAATGACAAAGAAAGGATTCTCAAGGCAGCCAGGAAAAAGAAGAAAGTGACCTACAAAGAAAAGCCCATGAATTATCATTGGACTTCTCAGCAGAAACTCTACAAGCCGGAAGAGAGTGGAACCAAATATTAAGCTACTGGAAGAGAGAAATTACCAGCCAAGAATAATATATCTAGCAAAGTTATCCTTTGAATATGAAGGAGAAATAAAGACTTTTCCAGACATACAGAAGCTGAGGGAATTTATCACTAGATGATATCTACTGCAGGAAATACTCAAAGGGGTTATTCTATCTGAAACAAAGAATAAAAGGTCCAAACACTATGAGTAAGATCACCAAAAACACTTACAGCATAAATGGATAATTTGTGACAACAAAAACATAAAAAGGGGGTAAAGGTCTGAGTTTACAAAGGAGGATGGTGATCAAATGCATTCAAAAGAAAAATAAACTTCTTAATGAAACTCTCTTTTTTAAAATATATTTTATTGATTATGCTATTACAGTTGTCCCATTTTCCCCCTTCATTCCCCTCCACCCCGCACACCCCCTCCCATCCACATTCCCCCACTTTAGTTCATGTCCATGTGTGATAAGTTCTTTAGCTTCTCCATTTCCCATACTATTCTTGCCCTCCCCCTGTCTGTTTTCTACCTACCGTCTATGCTACTTATTCTCTGTACCTTTCCCCCTCTCTCCTCCTCCCACTCCCCTGTTGCTAACCCTCCATGTGATCTCCGTTTCTGTGGTTCTGTTCCTCTTCTAGTTGTTTGCTTAGTTTGTTTTAATTTTTGTTTTAGGTGTGGTTGTTAATAATTGTGAGTTTGCTGTCACTTTACTGTACATGTTTTTTATCTTCTTTTTCTTAGATAAGTCCCTTTAACATTTCATAAAATAAAGGCTTGGTGATGATGAACTCCTTTCACTTGACCTTATCTGAGAAGCACTTAATCTGCCCTTCCATTCTAAATGATAGATTTGCAGGATAGAGCAATCTTGGTTTAGGTCCTTGCCTTTCATGACTTGGAACACTTCTTTCCAGCCCCTTCTTGCCTACAAGGTCTCTTTTGAGAAATCAGCTGACAGTCTGATGGGAACTCCTTTGTAGGTGACTGTCCCCTTATCTCTTGCTGCTTCTAGGATTCTCTCCTTCATTTTTACCTTGGGTAATGTAATTATGATGTGCCTTGGTGTGTTCCTCCTTGGGTCCAACTTCTTTGGGACTCTCTGAGCTTCCTGGACTTCCTGGAAGTCTATTTCCTTTGCCAGCTTGGAGTTCTCTTTTATTATTCAAATAAGTTTTCCACTTGTTGCTCTTCCTCTTCTCCTTCTGGTACCCCTATAATTTGGATGCTGGAATGTTTCAAGATGTAGGAGGTTCTTAAGCCTCTCCTCATGTTTTTGAATTCTTGTTTCTTCTTTTCTGTTTGGTTATTTCTCTCTTCCTTCTGTTCCACTCCATTGATTTGAGTCCCAGTTTCCTTCCCATCACTATTGATTCCCTGTGCATTTTCCTTCATTTCACTTATCGTAGCCTTCAGTTTTTCATCTAAATTGCAACCAAATTCAACCAATTCTGTGAGCATCCTGATCACCAGTGCTTTGAACTGTGCGTCTGATAGGTTGGCTATCTCTTGGTTGCTTAGTTGTTTTTGCTGTGGAGCTTTGATATGTTCTTCCATTTGGGCCTTTTTTTGTCTTGTTGCACCTGTTACATATGAGGGGTGGAGCCTTAGGTGTTCACCAGGGAGGGGCAACCCATGTGGCTGGGTTGTGACACTGTATGTGGGACAGGGGTCAGAGAGGGAACAATGGTGCTTGCTCCACTGTTCCAGCTTTCAGTCCCTTCCACCACTTCCACCAAGCAAACTGGGCCCTTCTGGTGTTGATTCCCATGTGGGTGGGTTTGTGCACATTCTAGGACACTGTGGGTCTCTCCAACAAACTCTCCTTTGAGGCTGGGAGTTTCTACTGCTGCCTCAACCCCCACAGCTGTTTTCAATTGGTGTTTTGAGGCTTTATTTCCCCGAGCTGGGACCCTGGGTTGCGAGGTCTGCTTTGCTCCCCAGTTTCACCTGGCTTATCTGCATGTGAATGTGGGACCACCAGGTCCGCCAGCTGCCTTGTATGACACACCCATCCACAATCTGCCACCTCACTGGGTCCACCAGCCATTGCCTGAGCGCCCAGGGTCCACCAGCTGCCACTTTTTTTTTGCCGCAACCCCTCTCCACCCAGCTGCCCAACTTTGCCCTTCCTACTGATCTGGATGAATGTGTCTACTTTAACTCCTTGGTTGTTGGACTTCCATACAGTTCAATTTTCTGTCACTACTGGTTGTTTTTTTATTTCTAAATTTTTGTTGTCCTTCTTTTGGTTGTGCGAAGAGGCACAGTGTGTCTACCTATGCCTCCATCTTGGCCGGAAATTCATTTACTATGAATTTACAGATACGTGGCTGCCCACAAACTGGCCTGACAATTCTTATACATGTAAAAGAAAAGGATTGACAGTACCTGGACTACCTAAAGGAGTAAGGTGACATTGTTGTTGCAAGGAGATTTTAAAGTATTATTATCCTCATCTTCTGGACTGGACTAATAAGAACCTAATAGGTGCAATGAATTTCCTAAGGTTATGCTAAGTAGTACATAGCATACCTGGGACTGGAACCCAGAATTTTTGTTTCCTGGTAGAATGCTCTTTCTCTACACCTCATAACATTTCTCATACTATGCTCTTACTAACAGCAAAATATAATGATACTTAGATTTTTTTAACTCTTCCTGTTGATAGATTTGTAGGATATAAAATTCAGTAATATATTCATTCATAATTTTGATAAATATATACTGAGTTCTTACTATGTTGCAGGCCCTTAGCTAAGTAATGTGGAAATATTTGAGATATTCAAAGAGTAATCACTCCTGAATAATTCTCATTAAATAAATTTCTAGGAGCACTCACAGCTATAAGAGCCTGAATTTTTATAAAATACCTACTTATAATTCTACATTTAGAGGGGATTGCCAAAAATCACACTATCCATTTCCTACCTCCAAGAAGAGGTACACTCAACTTAAGACAACTATAATCTTAGTTAAGGCTAATATAGTATTAAGCACTAATCTAAGCAATACACACATAGTCATTTAATCTGTACAATAATGCTAAAAATAGGCATTATTACCTCCACTTTAGAGATGAGGAAATTAAGGCATAGGAAGATTAAGTGACTTATCCAAGACCATATAGCTGGTAAGGAATCAAGTCAAGATTTAAACTCAGTCTTTTGTAAGAGTTTACACCCTTAATCACTTCACTCAACAGTCCAACATTATTCTGTGAGCATCTCCACTAACCTAAGCTGAAAGACAGAAATCAAAAAGGAGGAAACAAAATAGAAATCTGAGTACTCTGTATTTACCTTAACTCAGAGAAACTTACCCCACCATAGGAAGAAAAAACAGAGGCCAGAATTTTCATAAAGGAGAGATGGAGAGATGAAACTTGGATTTTTATTATATTCCCTTACAAGGTAGTATGATTGAAAATGTTCTGGGGGTGAATTTCTTGGGGTTTTATTTTTATATTTTGGTCTCTTTAATATAGTCTCAAGTAGACATAAAATGGAAAATATGTAGCATTTCCACTGAGCTTTTGAATCCTTTGACATATGCTCCAAAAGTGTTACTCATCCTACCTCCACCCCCCACTCCCACTGCCACCCCCACAATGTAACAATCCAAGAAGCAGTACAATGTACCTTTTGGGAAAAGTGACTCTTTGCAATAGTGTTGGATCATAAGAATGTATTCTTTTCTCCCTTGATGATTTCCCACCTCAATTTCCCAGCAAAGAGTATTTCCTAATGCCTGGACTGTTGGCAGTATTTCCACCAAGAAAAGCTGCTTCCCCGTCCTGCCCTTAAGGCTACAGTCTCAAGTGGACAGTAATGCTGTAAATCCCAACAACTCTGCCAGCAAGGAGGACAGAGAGGTAGGACACCTAAGTGTTTCTGCTGCAATTGCTTCTTGGCCTTTCATCTAAGTTCAAGTGTAAGGATTTCTGCTGCAATAACATTTCTGTGAGAGATGTTATGCTAAAAGGACACATCTACCAGACTTACCTGTGTCATAGGATATAAAGAAAAAATGTGAGCATTGGGCAGGGGGTGGAAGAGAATAAACTGCACATGAACAGAGGGCTGTTTCAAGACTAAAGAGAAAAATGGAGGACAACAAACTCTGTCCTGCCCCAAAGAATGTGATGACAGTTTTGCAGAGAATTTGGCTTACTGAATATATTACACCAGAGAAGTTACAATACAACTGATCCATCTATCATGGAAACCTAAGACAAGGGTGTATATCTTCTATTCCCCTTTTGGCCAGAATGTACTAGAATATAATATACTTGTCATGCTATGTAAAAATGCTGTCCTATTTCTAAAGACTTACAAACAAAGGTTTTGTCCTTCCTTGCTCATGTCATAGCCAAGTTCTTCCTCTGGCCAAATCAACATTCTTTTCGATGCCAACAAAGCCCAACTCCCTTCCATTGGTGTGTCAGCCTAGGCTTTGGTTTGAAGTTCAGGAACACTCTGTCATGCCACAGTAGTTCCCTTGACTCATCCTTCAGATGATCCCTGAGATGGAGTGGGCCTCCAGTAAGAGTTTGGAAGAGGTTGACTCCAGGATGCTTATCCCTACTGACTCCTTAGGTAATCCACCCATACCCTGGAAGCAAAGCCCCCATTAGTCTGGCCTTATCTGGCATAGCTCCCCCTATTATTCTTAGCCAAGATTAAAATTACAACAAAATAGTTCAGTTTTCAGCAGGCTCAGCAGTGAAGAAAAACAAAGGCTTATGGCTCAGGCTCAGAGAAACTGAAGGAAGGGGATTCCAGCCACCACCTTCACAGCACACACACCTTCCAGCCACCACCTTCACAGCACACACACCCAGTCCATTTGGGTGTTAGGAGTGGAGTGGCAACTAGGAAAAAAGATCAAAACTAACTTTAAAAAAAAACCTTTTTGCTAATTGCTTGAATGGCAGATAAACAGTTTAAGAAACTGCTTTTTATCTTGGAGGTAAATCCTCCCCCCAAAATATTTATATACCAGACCCTATACGTGGCTCCAAAAAAGAGATGATAGGATGATAGAATTGGGAAGATATGACTCTGCAAAAAAAATAGACTTTGAAGAATCAGGCCCAGTTGGTTGAATCTGAGCTCCAGATAAGCTAGCAAGCTATCAAAAAGACAAAAGTAAAGTTAGGTTGTATCAACAGGAGCATAATGTTCATAATTAAGAAGGTGGTAGTTCAACTGTATTCTGGGCTGGTAAGGGCATTTGAGATATTGTTTTTACTACTAGAAACCATACTTCATGACTGATATAAGTAAAGTGGATCATGTTACAAAATAGTGGCCAGTATGGTGAGTGGGAAAAACCTGAAAACGATTTAATGTGAAAAAAAGAAAAATGAACTAGAGATGTTCATCATAAAGATAGACTTAGTTAAACTTGTCTGGGAATTTGCCAGAACTCAAAGAGGTAATTCTTAACAATCAGTTCAATTGACTGGCTACAGGGATGGCTTACCAATGGCAGGTACAAGCACCAGTGAGCTGGCAGAAAGAATTATCAGAGGGCCCAAAACGCTGATTAGAAAAGCTGTCAATTTCATTGAAGTTAGGATAAAAGTAAATTCAAAAAGAATCAAAAAGTCAGAATGGGGGGAAAAGCCAAGAGTAAGCAGAAGAAATGATCATATTATAGTAATCACAGATACAGATCAGTTAGATCTTTGAGAGAAATAGTAGTCATGGCCAGGATCCAATGGCAATTGATTTTTACCTAGCAAGCCATGTCATGGCTCTTTCCGAAACTGAAACTTTTTGAGAGAGTGACTCAAAATGACAGCTGACTATAAAGCTTACTGCACCTAACTAGGTGAGGAATCTTAAAGCTAAAAGACATCTTAGGCTGCATATAGTCCATCCTCTGTTTCAGTTCTACCTTTGAAAATTTATATATTTTTGATTTTGTCATTTTCCCCTTTTTTATTGTTATTCAGTTACAGTTGTCCCACATTTCCCCCCATTGCTCTGCCCTGCCCCACCTACCCCCCACCGCCAGTTCCCACAGTCAATCCCCTCCCTGTTACCCATGCCCATGGGTCCTCTATACATGTTCCTTAAATCTATATTCTTCAGAGATGTCTATAATATGCTTGTTTCAAGTTGACAACCAGGCACTGCACATAAATTTCATATCTGAGCAGCATCATTTACCTACAAGACAATTAGGTAGCCTTCCTCACTAGGAAGGAAGTGTTTTACAACATTGCAGTGTACTTCATCTAAACACTACTTGGCATGCCAACTACAGGTCAAACACCAAGAACTTCCTGTACCCTATTTCCAAAACTTTCTCCATTGTGTACAATAACTTTAGATATTCAAGTAGTATATGCTTACCTCCATTATTCCTTCAATAGCCAAGGACTTATATAATGACTGGATGGAAATAGTACACCTCAAGGAATTATACTACCTAGGAATAACATGTAGTTGCTCAACCAATTTCTGTTCCTCATGTTATAAATTCCATAGCCTTTTGATTAAAGCTATTACAATGCATATTCTCAACATCTATCTCATCTTCCACTGTTCCTCAGCCAAAGTCATTCCCATACTCAAGTCACCATAAAAAAGGTCATTTTTTTTTTGTTCAAGTACAGGTAAAAATGGGATATATACATAGGACTTCCTATCTGGACAAAATAGTATAGACTCATGTCTCCATCTTTTTCCTCCAAAATGTACAATTATAAGTGACAAACAAAGGAGAACTCTGAAAGGTAGAACTGGCTAGGGACCCCCAGGGTTACAGAAAAAGCACAGTGACAGGGTGCCTTACAGCATGCTACTCAACAGAAGAAAGTAATCCTGGCCTGGCATTTCCTGACCCCCTACTTAACAACAGAAGGTGGTTCAAATAGACTTATTCTTACCACAGATTACTCAGAGTCCTGCCTACAATCCCAGGCCAAACTAGCACCTTAGGTAAGGGGGATTGATCACCCCACTGAAAATAAGTCACCAGGAAAATCACTCTCCTTCCCTGTAGGCCCTGAAATTCCCTCCCCTCCACTACCAAAAGATACTGGGTAACTAGGTGACACTTACAAAGAGATCCACAACAACTGCCTGCATAGGAAACACTCTTTATACCCACAGACTAGAGACTCTGTTCACCCACTTAGAAACACGACATCGCCTTGCTTGGAGAAGCCCCCTCTGACCCTTTAATAAGCACTAACTGACACCAGTTGGAGCTCCAGTAACAGAAGATAAACCAAGCAAATAACACTAGAAAGGTAGAGGGCAACATATATGAAATAATATAAAGTATATCAGAATATGTTCTATTCAAGAAAGAGGGAGTGGTTGGGTATGGCTAGAGGATTGGGAATATGGGAGTAATGGTGGGAGGTGAACCTAAGGTAAATTAGGTCCAGACTATGAATGCCCTTGGATGCAATTCTCAAATTAGAAATTAATTCAACAGGGTTAATCCCAATGGGTAGCCTCTGTGGATTTATAAACTAGCGAGTGACAGAATCACATCTTTATTTTAGGACAAAACCTATGATTACAGTGTGAACTTTATATTTAAGAAAAGTAGGCTGGAAGCACAGGGGCTTGTTGCAGAAATCTAAACAGAAGGTGATGACAGCCTGAATCTCTCTTTCTAGAAGAGCATAAGAAGGGTAATGAGCAAATAAAGATGGGTGGTACTTTCAAGGGAAAGTAATATCAATTTAACCATGCTGTTGTCCCCAGAGCAAGAACAATGCCATACACTTTTTCTCCCACAATGCCCAATTCTCTGCTAGGCTCACAACAAACATAGGAGATACATTAATTTCCAAAAGCTGAAGACTAGGGTAGTTTGGCTCTACTAAGCCTTCTACATTAGCTTTCATTTGACGTACCGCAGAACTGCATATGGAGGAGTGCACACAGAAATGCTCCAAGTGAGTCAAGATGCCTGGTACAGAGAACCCTAAGGTCTTGCTTTCTTTATAGAGGAGAGATTTGGCAGTCTCTACCCATGTGGCAGGCCTAGGCTTTCATAAAAGGCTTGCAAAACCCTCCTGGGAGATTTTGTGCATCTTTCAATTAGGACCCTTATTTCTTGGACCATATTACCTGCTTTACTCTTATCAAAAAGTATACCTTAATGCTTATTTAACTACTCCTCATTGCAGCCTAATACAAGAACACCTTCCAGAGCATCCCTGACAAGTGTCACCCAGCCCAGCATCTGCCTAAAAATACCCCAAGGATGGAATACCTGCTACTTCCCCAGGCACCTAGATTCAGAACCCAAGGGCAAATTTTAGGTATTTTATGACCATGAACTACTTTTCTAAAGCCAAGGAAACAGTTTTGAGCATGCAAAATTTTGTTGACACGAAGTTTATTCTCAATCCTCTGCCTTCCACTTTAATAGCACTCTGTTTATATGTTAGTAGCAAATAACAAGCATATTTAAAACATTCATTATTTTGGCAACACTTATTGAACTCTTAGTATGTTCATGGTACTGCTGTGGCTAGGTGGGAGGGAGGGAAAGGTGGCAGAATGGGGATAAGGAAGGAAATTAGAAACAGACATTTCTCTCAATGAGTTTAACATCTAGTATGACCAGATCACTGGTTCCAAATACAGCATAAGCCTTTAGTGCCAAAGATCATTTACAAAGGTAGGTATGATTAGGAACATGGCTAAATCTCCTGAGAAGGGACAAAAGCAAATTTTCCAATAAATCTTATAAATTTATCCAGTGATGAAGAGAGTTTATGTCTTGCTTTCACTTTTAGTTGGCAAACAACCACTTACCCTATGGGTGGCTTGCAGATTATCATAGTGAATGATGCCTTCCAAATGCCACCCTCGCTTGGGCCCATTAATTATGAGTACTCTCTAGTAGATAAACTGGATTATAAAATGTTTCCTTAAGGATTCAAATATCTGTTGATGATATTCAATCTAAGGAATATCTAAAACCATTTCTCCTTTCCTGCTTGGACCTCCAGGATCTCTAGGCTCATGAATTGCTAAGAAGTGCCATTGGCATTTTACACAAGGGGAAAAAGAGCACTATACTGCCAAGTTCTGTCTGTGACCTTTCAAAGTCAAATAGACTTTATTACCAAGAGTATTTCATCCTGCCTTTCATCCTCTGGACTATTATTGCCCCAAAATAACTTCTTCTTTTGTTCGAAAATCATTTGTCTTATAACCCTCTTTCTTAGTATGAACAAAATCCAAGGTGTTGTGGTGAGGCTTTCCAATCTGACTAGGAAGAATACCATGTAGACCTATTTGTAAGAACCATGAATTCCATGTTAACAAATTAAACAAAATATAATTTAAGTTTGTTTTAATGGTTCAAGGTTACTATTACAAGGATGAATTGTTGTACTATGCTATTCTCAGGTATTGAATATAATTAAAGTACATAGATGAATTAGCCTCTAAGCTAACTGATTCCAAATTATGGTACTAGTCTTTTTGTAAAGATTTTATTTATTTATTTTTAGAGAGGGGAAGGGAGGGAGAAAGAGAGGGAGAGAAACATCAGTGTGTGGTTGCCTCCTGTGTGCCCCCTAACTGGGGACCTGGCCTGCAATCCAGGCATGTGCCCTGACTGGCATGTGCAGTGACCCTTTGGTTCGCAGACCAGCACTCAATCCACTGAGCCACACCAGCCAGGGCAACAGTACTATTCTTAAATAATTATCTCCACTTTTATTTCTTCACTGCAAGCTACCTGTCTTGCTGCTGTCAGCATGTTTGATCTAGATGAAATGGCTACTTTCTGCTCCATACTGGACCAACTATTTATCTTATTCTTCTACACAATGGTTATTCAGTTACCTTACCAACTAATTGAGCTAAAAACTAATAGATAAAAATATTATAATAGCCTTTATGGATTCTCCAGCCTTCAATGAACCTAAACTTCTCTCCAAACAATGTGCTCAGTCTGTACAACCTCTGAAAATAAGTTCCATCACCCCTTTTATTTTCTTTGAAGCCTGGGTGTGCAGAAATATACAGCCCAGTGAAAAATTCTAGAATTTTGTAAACAAATCCATTTCACCCAATCCACATTCTTACAGACTGCAGTGAAACCTCTCTGGTTTCTGCCTTTCTGAATAACAAGCCCCCATCTTTTCACACTATCCTTATATAATGTCTTATATGATACGACCTTTTTATAAGATCTTTTGCTATTGGAACCTTCTTTGACTTTTTTCCCTTCCCACACATTTTTTTCTTTTCCAATATCATTACATATTTCCTCACGCACAGTGATAAGACATTTGGGTAATGCTCATCTGTACTGGAAACTGCAAAGAGTATCAGTGTCCTTCATTTGTAACTTACTTGATTCCACCTTGTATCCTTTATCTCTGCATCATCAACAGTAACCAATATTGAATATTTAATTGGTGAGGGACACAGAAAGAAATAAACATCTGTTTTTCAGGATACCGTAATTTCAAATAGTCTACCTAAATTTTTAGATGTGCTCAAAGTTTTGTTTAGAAAATATGGTCACCACAAATACAAAGCATACACAAGAAATATTGCATGGTAAATAATTAGATTAGCACAATTCAGTGCTACAGAGAAAATTAAGTTAAATAAGGTCTAGAGGGGTTCAAAGAAAAGAGAGGCCAGCATGATCTGAAGCAACTAGAAGGGCTTCATAGTGGAGAAAGAGAGGACTAAAGGGAGCCCATGAGAGATGGGTCATATCTGCATACAGTGGTGATGGAAATGGGGGTGAGGGTCAACATCTGAGCAGATTAAGGGGTCCATTTATAAAATGTCAAATTCTGCTTAGCAGCATCTTCCCATACCAACCAGCTCCTAGGCACCTGTACTAGATTCTGTGGTCAATTCTCAGAAGACCCTACCCAGCTATCATAAACCAATATGTAGACCATCTGAAAATAGTAAATCAAAATAAGATAAATATGTCCAGGAACCCAATATGTAGAATTAAATAATCATACCATGTATAGACCCAGCCCCAGGGACAGGCAATAAAGTTTCATCTTTAGAAAGATTGAGGTTAATAAAAATTATGGTGTTTCAGGGTTTTTGTTTTTTTTTTGAGTTGTCTAGGAAAGCTTGGAGGAGTTAGAGTCAAAAACTAACTAGAGCCTAGTTAGCTAGAGAAAAGGCAATGGCATTGGGCTAAAGCTTGTGTGCAAGAATAAGAAAATTTAGATGGAGTCTTAGAATATCTGACAAATGAGATTCCTTTTATTCTTATATATTGGTTTCTTTATTTCCTAGTGCCTCTTCCAAAGCCCTGGATCACCAACAGCTGGTAAAAATTCAGGAACCCCTGAGAACTATAAAAATTAGGCAGTACTGTCATTACTAGAATTATGATTACTATCTAGACATAAACAGATAAATAAGTAGAATTGTTAAAGCAAATGTTACAATCCAGGGATGGCAGAGGAATGGCCAGTTAGCATCTTGAAGTTCTCCTATATATTTCAGGCATCTTGTTAGTTGCACATATGTTACAGGCATTGCAAACAATTTCTAGGAATGACTTACAAAAATTAAACACATTGGCTAGGAATTGTTTACAATTCCTGATTTAACATTCTGCTTGTAACATAAATACTCGTTAAATACAAGGAACTTGATCACACACTGGCATCAAATCAGAGGGCAGTATTTCCACAGGACTGTCATATAATCAGAAGGTTAAATTGCTTAATACAAATGTAATATAACATAGTTAATGGCCAAATAACTATATTGTATTTTTTAAGACCCATATACAGAAGACTATGTATAAATGACTGAAAGAAACTAAGTGTGAAGAAAAATTTGATTCAGGGCTTTTAAAAGTAAGCTAATTATATAACTACTTACTGAATTATAAAGTTTTAAGTCCAAATATATTATGGATATATAAAAAATTCTAACTGGTATTTTAACTCAAGTTTTCTTTTTTACTTCACTGTTTTTAAACAAATTGACTGCTACCTTAATATTTATTTTAAGAATATACTAGAACTTATACATTCCAATCCATGATATACATTTCAAAGTAGTCCCCTTGAAAATAAATATGTATATATTTATATAAATAAGTACATATCATAGACTTATTCTGATTATGCTGCTATTTCTCAGAATATTTTTTGAAATGCAGCTTTTGAAACTGCCTTCAGAGCAAGTTTATGAACTGCACAATTAAAGTCACATTACATTTTTGTATTTCAAAGGTAATGAATACAATATATATCAGCTACACAACATATTTATTAGCTGTATAATTTACATAAACTAGATTAATCTAATAAATCAAAATACAGTCATATTATTATTAAAGCTCTTTTTTCCAAACTACCCTCTGAGACTTTCCTCAGGCTAAATTCAAGAATATCTCTTTCCTTTTCACCCAACCCCTCCTTTCAGAAGACACACCAGGTTGAAAAGTATTGACCACCATTTGTTTCAAAAAGGTACACTGAACTTACTCCAATATAACTTCTTAGAATATTACATTTGGCCAGACTAAGCAGCTAGACTGTAAGACTCATGATAGCAAGCACTTTGTTGAATACTGTATCCCCAGTGCCTAAAAGAGTGCCTGGCATGTTGTAGTTTCTCAATAAACGTTTGTTGAATGAATGAATGAATGAGTGAATGAATGGATGAATGAAATTCCTTTAAGAGTCTTTATGAATTAATACACGTAGATGGACAAATGTAAAATACCAAGGTGATGGCTATATTGAAAGTAAGACCATGCCTCCACTTGACAATGACACCAAGAGATCACTGCTTGGCTGTAGTTAACAAAGATCCTGGTGGTAGTTATAGTATGTCTTGGGATTAGGAGCCAGTTAGCTTAGTGTTACTTTAGAGGCTTATACCATGCTCCTGGTGGACTAGTTTGCATGTATCACATTCTGTTCACAGATTATGCCTCTGGTACAGTGCAGGTGGATTACAAATAAGTGCCAAGGAGTTTTATGTTCAAGGGCAGTTACTGAAACGTAGCGATCTGAAGTGGCTTGGGGTAGGTCACATAGCAAACAAATGAAGAGTGAAGGAACTTGGGTGTGAGACAAGAGAAATACAATCTGAGGTCCCAGCACTGCTATGGTATTTACCCTATTCTAAGGTAAAATTACAGTCCAACAATCTTCCTCTTTGATTTTACCACCTTCCACATAAGCAAGAAAATCATGACCTCGAGGCCCTCTTCAACTCCCCAACTCATTTAGGAAAAGATGTTATTGCTATTATTACTAGTAGTAATAGTAATAGTAGTAGTAGTAGCCGCAGCAGCAGCAGTAGTCATAGTGGTTGTATAGTCTTAGCAGTAGTAGAACAAACAGTAGAAGTAAAAGTACTTCTAGTAGTAATGTTAACAATATTATCTAGCACTTATTCAGTGCTTAACACATGGTATGCATTATGCAAACTCTTTATATGTGATATCTCTTTTAGTCCTCTTCACAAATCTATCAAGTAGGCAATGCAATTGCCCCCATTTTACAGATGAAGAAACTGAAGCTCAGAGAGGTTAAGTCACTCAGCTAGTCAGGAGTCTAAGCCCTTGCCTGCCTAACTCTGAAACCAAAGCACTGAAACACAGAAAAAAAAATGCTGTCCCTCAGCATTATCTTCTGTTATCAAAGCCATCCTTCCCCTAGCCCATACTAAAGCTACAAGAAAAAACTGAGGAGCCACCGTAGCTCAAACCTTGAAGTGATTTGATTCTACTTTTAGCATTCAATAATAATGGCTGCGAAGCAACACAATCCTAGAGCCTGAACATCTGTTTTAAGACCTCAGTGAGTATGTTTTTCTGAAATATCCCCTTAGAAATGTTTTTTTGAACATTTGTTCAAACAAGTTGAGGTCTGGACACCCTCTGATGCCTTTCTCAATTGGTTATGTGCCAAGTATGACATGATCCTTCTGCATGTGGTTTGAGTTAGGTGGAAGCGTTATACATGCCTGGGACACTGGGCAAGCCCTCCAAAGCTGCCCCTAGACCCAGACAAGCAGGCCCACTGAGGAAATGACAGCCCTGCTGTGACTGGGCTGGGACCACTGAATGGCTAGGTCACATCTGAACCTCCACCGAAGAGGTAATTTTTGCCTGAGAGTTGGGGTATTTGTGTTCTTCTAACCTTTCCTGTGCCTTCTGCCTGGATGTTTTCTCGTTTTGGAACAGGTTCCAGAGACACCCAGTGGACTTCTTTTGCCTTGTGGCTTAAGAGTTTACAGAACTCTGAAACTACAAAACTAGCCCATGGCTACTTTGTCCTTATTTTCCTGCTACAAGCCACCTGAACTCTACCTGCTGTACTATGAAATCATTAGGAAACTGATTAATGTCATTGGCAGGTGCCTCAGTGCACATAACTGGAAGGGACTACAATTCCAGACAGTTTTACAGCTTTGGCAGGATGGAAGTATACTCTGTGGATAGATTGAATGTCACCTCTTGGCTTGCATTTGTGGGAGATGGCTGCAGAGCCCATCAGCAAAGCTGCCACGTGGCCAAGTACATGTGAGTGATGGAAACATGACTGCAGTAAGAGGCCAAGGTTGGTAATGAGGGAGGAGACACTAAAACCTAAGGGGAATCCCTGAATCTTCAACATCTGTGAGATGGATCAGATGAAGCTAGAGGGCAAAAAGCAACAGAAAAGCGTTCAGCTGATACAGGCATGTAAGGAGAGAAGCAAAGATCAAATCTTACATTGTGGCCAAGGGAAAAGCTATAGATGTTGGGCACGCTTTAACGTCCAAATTAGGAGATAAATATATGATTGGAGTGTTTCAGAGTTAGACATGAATCTAATTATGGGAGCCTCTTTGCTTAGTGCAACATGAACTCCTGAGATTTCTTCCAACTATTCCAAAAAGTCCTGCAAACTGATGCTATTTCATCTTCTTCTCTCTCATTGCAAAATGCACTTGCACCACTCAAATCTGAGAATATCATCTCCCTGTAAACCAGCTTTAACACCACTGATGGGAAAAGAAACTAAGCTAAAGGTTGTAGATTTTTATTGATTGAAGTTGATATGGTTTAGAGGGAATGGAACAGATAAGAGGTTATTTAATAATTTAAATGAGAAGTTATGAAGGCACAAGTGAGGGTGGTAGAGTGAGTATGAAAAGGAGTTGCTGGTTGTAAGAAAAATCTTTCTTACAACCAGCACCATGAAGAAACACCACATGTCTTGGGAACTGACTGGATTTATCAGGGCAATGGAAGAATCAGAGATATTGCCAAGATTATTAGTCTTAGTGATTAGGAAAATAAAAATGGTGGTGCCAGTAATAGGAACAGTAAATTCAGGAGAAGAAAAATTCTTAAAGATAAGTGAGTTTGAAGTGCCAAATGGAGAGATAGACCAGGCAATTTGAAATTCTAGTCTCATATTCAGGAAAAGTTTAAGCTGGGGATAAAAATTCAGCCAGGCATCACTTGCCTGCTCTTTCACCTAAGTCCAAATCTTCTGGCTCCCAATCTCTACACAGAGGCCATATGCAAAGGATATTTGAAATTTCTTTTCTTTCTTTTATTTATATTTTTAGATTTTATTTATTTTTTTAGAGAGGTAGAAAGAGAGAGAAACATCAATGTGCGGTTGCCGGGGGCCATGGCCTGCAACCCAGGCATGTGCCCTGACTGGGAATCGAACCTGCGACACTTTGGTTTGCAGCCCGTGCTCAATCCACTGAGCTACACCAGCCAGGGTGAAATTTCTTTTCTTCTCTCTGCTTCCTGCTGCTATTCCTCCCCATGCCACAAGTTCTTCTGCCTCTAATTACCTCCAGAATCTTACAGTAGAGAAAACTTGTTGGTCTTTTTCACTGTATTCACTGTATTCACCGTAAATGTCATGTTAGAAATGTTTTTTGTAACCCCAAATACATGTCATTTGTGATAATAAGCGATCCAAGAAGATTATAGTTGTAGAAAAGTTTAAAAATTATTTATACCAATAAAAAATAATATGCATAAGCCCTGGCTGGCATAGCTCAGGGAATTGAGTGCGGGCTGCAAACCGAAGCACCGCAGGTTCAATTCCCAGTCAGGGCACATGCCTGGGTTGCAGGCCATGCCCCCCAGCAACCGCACATTGATGTTTCTCCCCCCCCCCCTCTCCTTCTCTCTCTCTCTCTTTCTTCCTCCCTTCCCTCTCTAAAAATAAATAAATAAATCTTTTTAAAAAACAAAAGAAAGGAGGAGTCCTTTATAAAAAAATTAAGAAAAATAATAATATGCATGAGAAAAACCTAGGAAGTAAAGATCAGGTGAGTGCTACAGAGTTAAGGTGACCATATTTTCTGAAGCAAACATTGAGCATTGGTATATGATAAGAAAAGTTGATGTTCTGAAGTCCTCTATGATTAAATGAGGCAATTTAGGAGGTGCAATCAGAATGGTAAAACATTTGCAGTTACCGGAGCACTTGGATTCTTTCTAAGGACAATACAAAAATATTTATCCTGGGAAATCTGAGAAGTACATAGAGTGGCGCGCTGGTAACACAATGCATACTTAATGTGCTTGTACCTAAAATCATTTTCCTTTTTTTATATTCCATAACTTTCAGTTTGGGGTGACTGACAGTCTTGGTATTTGCCCCTTCTCTGAAGAACTTTGAGGACTCAAAAGTATTGGAGGTCAGAGTGAGAAGCTACCTTGGAGATAAATTAATCCAACCACGTTTTTTAATATAAAGAAACTGAGGATCAGAACTAAGAAATTAGTTGCCCAAGGTAACACACCAAGTCAATGACAGAACTGAGACTAGAATCCAAGTATCCTGACCTCCCAAACAGCTTTTTTCCCCATGCACCAAGACTCAGTTTTGCAACAAACTTTACTTTCCTTCTTCTTCACATATCATCCCCACTCTTTGCCTTTGGAATCCCTGGAGAAATGGGGCCCACTGCTAAGAGGGTACAGTACAAGAGTGAAGAACTTCCTCAATGCCTATCACCTCAAATTTCCTTGATATATAGCAGTAACAACTACTCCCTTCACCCAGACATCCTTCCCTCTTCTCAGCTGAAACACCAACAGCTCTGTTATAGATGTCTTAGGGCTGAATGGTACATCAAGTTGAAACAGGTGCAACTTGTATACCTGAAATCCCCAGCATTGTATTGCCAGATAATTACAGGTTGAGAAATGTGCACATACCCAGACTGCTGGATTATTAGCATATTGCTTGCTTTCCAAGCTTCTTCCAAAATTGTTGGAAGGGGCAAAGCTTCTATTGAGGTGCAAAGATTTGCTACTGGGAGAATATCTACTGATGGTTTTACCTCATTCCTTGAGGTTTGTTCAATTCCTCCATATGGTTAAGCAGGATGATATTGTTTTGTATATATCTTAGAAGAAGTGACATGCCAAAATCAACATAACAGGGCTAGAACCCAGGATTTACAATGCACATGTCTGACATGTTTTCTCTACTTCCCATTGTCTCCCAAGGCTATCAGAAAAACCAGTGCCCAGGAATGGAACAGGGGTGGCTCACATTCCCTCACCTATGACATCTTTATACAGAGCAAGCACCTATAATTCCATTAACCATGCATGAAACTTTAGAAGTTTACCCTCTGAGACTATGAGCTTTTAAGCTTTCTGGAGAAGGGAATATAGATAGATTGGTCTGTCTATCCCCAGAGCCTAGGATGTTGTAGTAAGTATATCACAAACACTCAAGCAAATATATATGAAAATAAACTGAAAGAGTACAATAGATTGGAACTTAAAGGGAGGTCAGGGCCAGAGTGTGGAGGGTTTTGAATGACACTCCTGGAATCTATAATTTCAAACATAGTCTGGGACTATGCATCTTTTGGTCTTGTGCAAAACAGAAAGCTTTCAACATTAGGATATAACTTTATGATGAGTAGGAGTTTTGAAAACTAACCCCCTTTACTTCAGTGCCTGTAGAAGAAGTATTCAGCCTTTCTTTAATATTTAAGGAACCTATAGTCCCCAGGCACTCACTCCAACATGTCGCAAGTAATTTGATTGAAGTATTGCATGTACTTTGGGCATGAGACCAAGTGTGAGAAATTTCACCCCATCAGACAAACCATTGAGGCAGCTTAAGGTAATGGAAACTGGTGCTTTGGACTAAATCTGTCTCTTTCCATCTCTGTTTTGGTGCCTTTGAAGGAAAAAAAAAAGACAGCATATAGCATTAATATGTTGGAGTAAAAGAGAGAAGAAAGACAAAATGAGGAGGATGTAGAGATATGTTCTAGTCTTTAATTTGGGTCCCAACTGAGATGCATGCAAAAGTAAAATGCAAAAGTAAAACACAAAAGAAAACTTTCAAACCAGACATACTCCATAAGCCAGAATGTTCCTTTGTTACAACCCAAGCTTAGAATATCTGATATTTAGACTGAAATACAGGACTATGGTGTTTCCATTTTCAAAGATCTTTTGCTTAGAACTAATGTTCACAATATTAAGAAGTAGGTATTTGTATTAGCCTTCTTGGGCTGTCATAAGAAAATACTACAGACTGGGTCCTTAAACAAAACATTTATTTTCACATAGTTCCCAAGGCCAGAAGTGCAAGACCAATGTGCCAGGGATGGATTCTACTGAGACCTCTCTTCCTGGCTTCTACATGACCACCTTCTCGTCTGTCTTTACGTGGCCTTTCCTGTGTGCTTGTGCAGAGTGAGAGAGATGTACAATGTCTCTTTTGCTTCTTATGAGGTAACCAGTCCTATCAGATTAGGAGGCATTTATGCCTCATTCACCTTCATCACTGCCAGTGGCCAGTTCTAGCCACTTTCAGCTCAAAACTCTTTATTTTTTCTTTCAATTTTTAATTGAATTTATTAGGGTGACACTGGTTAATAAAATTATACAGGTTTCAGGTGTACAATTTTACAACACATCATCTGTATATTATATCATGTATTTACCACCCAAAGCCAAGTCTCCTTCTGTCACCATTTATTCCCCCTTTACCCTCTTCTATCTCCCTCCATCCCCTTTCCCTCTGGTCATCACCACACTGTTGTCTGTGCCTGTGAGGGTTTTTTTTCTTAATCCCTTCACCTATTACACCCAGCCACCCAACACCCCCACCCCTCTGACAGCTGTCAGTCTGTTCTCTATATCTATGAGTCTGTTTCTCTTTTATTTATTTATTTTGTTCATTAGATTCCACATAAAGTAAAATTATATTGTAGTCATCTTTCTCTGACTGTCTCATTTCACTTAGCATAATAATCTCCAGGTCCATCCATGCTGCCTTGCTCCATTACTAGTTTTGTTTCAAGTCCAAATAACCAGCTATGTCTGTATACTAGTTCCAAGTCCTCATTTATGTACTTTTTAAAATTCCTTATAGAATTTGGCACATAGTAGGTATGCCACAAATGGGGATTGTCTTTAAAATATTTTTCTAATGACTAAGACAAATGTTATAATACTTGTATGTATGATGAATTCCATGATTTTGGAGAGAGCCTCATTTTTTGAAATAATCCAGAAAGGCTTCCTGGTGGAAGCTGAAATTGAATCTTGCTCTGAAGAATGAGTAAGATTTATATTTACTGATAGAACAATAAAATGGCTTTTCATATTCTGGGCAGAGCATGAGCAAAAGTGCAGAGAGAGGATAAGAAAAAACATCTACTTCTAAGAAACATATTCTATCCGCTGTTAAGAAGACCTATTATTGGGATGACTTGGGTGACCTGAAATCTATGAAAATATTAACATACTCCAGAGTTGAGTATGGTTACATAGAGGAAGTCTACTCTGTTTGGAAGATATTGACTGAATTAATAACAAGCAATGACCAAAGCCTTATCATAAAAGTACTTGATGGTTATGCATTGATACTCTGATTTAAGTATTTCTTATGATATTGAGAAAGTGTCAAGTTCTTTTGTGGGCCCAGGTAGAGGTATATATGTGGAAGAATTTGATAACTGAAGTTCAGAGAGATAAAGCAACTTCCTTAGCATTATCAAATAAAGTGTCGGGTCAGGATTCAAATCCAGGTCTGTCTGGATTTGAGAAGATTGCATTATTTAAATAATACTGTGCTTTGTCTAAATAAGAGAATTCTAAAAATGGAATGGACTTCCTTGTAAGGAAGTGACTACTTGAACTCTGAGTGTACAGAGAGAGGCTGAATCACTGTCAGGAAAAGATTTTACAGGGGTGATGCAAACATTGGTGGGGGCAGGGGTAAGGCATGAGGTGTACTCACTGCTTAACTATTAAAGATCCCTTTCAACTTGGAGAATCTCTGATCCAATCTAAATGTTTTAAGAGCACTTTTTACTGTTATACTTTCAGAGCAGATGACCAAACACAGACAGACACACACACACACACACACACACACACACACACAAATTAAACAATGAACGCCTTTTCTTTCCCAGCAAAATTTCCTTCATTATCCTTCCTTGGAACTTATATTTCAGCTTCCCAATATTCTCAATCATTATCATCTAATGTTTTCTGATGAGCAAGTGTCAGTTTTTAGAGGACTGTTTTTACTCTGAAGTAAATCATTGGGCCCTCTACTCAAAAATGTTGATCCTGCAGAGTCTTCCAGACAAAACTCAGTTTGTCATAGGTAGAGCAATGTAAAATGGATGTCTTGTGAGTACCCTGGAAGTGTACAAAATAGCTGAGCTTATCACTGCAGTGATTTAGAAACATCATAAAAGGAAACTGGCTTCTGTTGCTTGAAATCTAATCAAATTTATCAAGGATGTCACTGTACAACTTTGGGAACTATTAAATCTTACAATGTTGTTTCTTTTACTTAATATTAGTGTGTTCCACTGAGCAGTGTCAAATAAAATGAACATTATATCACATGGTAAACATTGTACTCTGGTTATCAAAGTATCTGTTAGGAAATATCTTTAGCGATAGAGCCTCTGATTTCCTCCACTATTTCTCAGCCAGGCTGTAGAAAAGACTGCCATTTCACAGCTATAATGATCAAACAAATTTTAATAAAATGGATTTTCTGCTTTAGACAGTCAGACAGAGGAAGACAGCTTGATTCAGGCCTGAATAGCTGTCAAGTAAAACATCTTGCTTCATCACTCTTATCTCCTACTCTCTGGGTATAGGGTCAATCACCTAATTGGGAATGTTGTTGGGAGCAAATCTTTAGTTCAGACAGTAAGAGGGCAATTTGTAATTTCTAACTGACAACAGGCTTACGTTTGCTTAACATAGCTTGATTGCATTATTCTATTTGGATATTCTCCCTAATTTTTTGTTTTATTTCTTTTGCTTTTGATTGAGTCATAGAAAGTTCCCTCCCTCCCTTCTCCCCCACCCTTTGTCACTCTATCCTTCCTCTCCCTCTCTGTCTCCACATATATTTCTCTCTCTTCCCTCCAACTAGAATAATGAGAATAACCCACTGTTAAGTAAGCCAATTAAACTTCCTAAACTTCCTTTTATAATTATTCAGGAGAGATGTGAAATATCTCTCCCTCATTTGAAAATAAATTCAGAAAAGACCAACCACAATTTGACAGCTTGAGAGTCACTAGCTGATAATGGGCCTTAAAATAATGATATTTAAAAAACAACAACAACAACAACAAAACCATAAACAAAGCCTATGCCATGGATTTTCACCCTCATTGCATTTCTACTAACTTTATCCTCTTGCAAGAAAGCCAAGGATATAACGCAACCTTCATACCTAAAGGCATGAAAAATATCTGGGTCAGAAATTACTATTTGGCCATAAATTAAAGGTAAGCTGGGGTTATAAGTTACAGCCCTGTGGCAAAAGTGTCTGAATCAGGAAAAAATAAAAGCAGTTGTCCACAATCAGCAGTCTTTTTCAAGAACTGAACCTGACTGAAAATCTTCCAGAACAGATTTTGAGCAGATTTCTTTGAGGAGTCAGTCTTAAGATTTCCGGAAGGGCTATTACTAAGGCTAAAAGAGTGAAATCAGTTCTATCTCTGTCAGGCTGCAATTCCTCTACTGGATGTCATCTTAATATTAGGGAAAAATGAATTGACTTTTACAGCCTGTTCTTTTGAATCTTAATGTTTCTAAGTTTATGTAGCATGAAATTCTACCTAGCAAGGCTCTCAAAACCAAAAGGAATAAAGACACAGTTTTGGGCATCTAATAGGGGGCCATATCCAATGTGCAACTGAATTTTTCCAACTACTATGTATATTGTATTAGGAAGAGAAGAATGAGCCATAAAAGATGAAGTATTTTTTTATCTATGATCTCATACACTTAACTTTATCAAGGAGTGAAAAGGTTAGCTGACGTGAGAACTAAACCCTAAGCTCCCACTACAGGGCTCATTACCAGTGGAAATGCTAGACACTAAATAACAATAACAACATATTTTTACTGAGCTCTAACTCTGTATCTGCACTCTTTTTAATGGATATAAGAAAACAAAACACATTCATGTGTCCTCAATGAGCCCTTACAATCCAATAGAGTAGACTGTCTCCAGAAATTCTAGTTTATGCTTCCATATCACTGTATTTACAGGACAATGAAAACTCTTATTGTTAGAATTTTGGTCAAGATGGCAGAGTAAGTAAACATTGTGTGTACCTCCTGCCATGATCACATCAAAATTAAAACTAAACTACAGAACCATCACTGAGAACCTCCATATGCTAGCTGAAGAGAAGTCCTGTAACTAAGAATGTACAGAAGAAGCTACTTTTAAACTAGTAGGAAGAGTGGAGATGTGGACTGGTCACATTTTACATTAAAGGTGTGGTGATTAAGAAATGAGAGGGATATCTCAACTGTGGAAGTCCCTCCTGAGGAGTGAGGGGTCTTAGCCCCACACTGGGTTCCCCAGCCCAGGACTCCAGAACCAGGAAAAGACGTCCCCATCAATTATGTCTGTAAAAATTAGTGGATATTTCATTAAATGAGACAGAGGGCCACTACAGTCCCAGGCATTCCTCTTAAAGAACTCATGCATGGATTTACTCATAGACAGACTAACTCACTCTGAGCTTCAGAGCTGGGGCAGCAGCTTGAAACCATGAGGTGAGTACAGAACAAAACAGAATTGCCTGGATTCAGGGCAAGGGGCGGAGGGGAAGCTGTGTCCCAGCAGGCACCATTGTTCCTTTGCTGAGCCCTCCCCCTGCCACAGCCTACAGGCACAGGTGGGCACTAAGTCTGAGTCTCCATCAATCTGGCTAATGCTGATTGCCCCCACCTTGGTGATTCCCCGAGATCTTGCCCCACCCAACTTGTGGGCCCAACCAAGATGATTCCAGAAGCTTTTCCATACAAATGACCCACCCTGGCTTATGCTGTGAATTTCCTAAAATCTCTCAAAGATTCACAAAACACAAACAAGTAGCATCTGTCTCAGTGTGCTCCATACTTCTTGCTAGGCAGCCCCAAGCCCAGCACTAGTGGCAACCAGCCTTGGTTCACAAATTAGCTTCTCCTGGGTTCCTCCAATATCAGCACAAGTAGCAACCATCTACAGATCACTTTGAAGATTAGGTAATCCTCAGCTGAGCACACACAGCATGTGACCTTGGCTTGTACCAGACCTCCTCCCAAAAGGTCCCAGAAACAACATACCTGGTAATCAACTTCAGACCACACCAGAACACCACCCAAACTCCTCCACAAATGACACACCCAAAGGGCCAGTTCAGCAGGCACCAGAACAGAGTTAAAGCAAATCCTGCTCCAGAGGTGCCAGTCACTACACAGGTTTGCCATTCTAGTCATGGCCATTCCTCACAGACAATCAGCCTGAAGGTCAATCCCTCCCAATGAGGTGCCAACAGCAGTTAAGGCTCAACTACAACAAAAAGGCAGACATGACCAATACAAGGGACATCCTTGGAGTACCTAGCTCAGGTGACCAGAGGGACTGCACCACTGGGTCCCAAAGGACACCTACTACATAAGGCCATTATACTAAGACTAGGAGGTATAACAGATCTAACTAATACATAGAAACAACACAAGGAGGCAGCTAAAATGAGGAGACAAAGAAACATGGCCCATTTGAAAGAACAGAACAAAACCATACAAAAAAATGTAAAGAAAATGGAGACAAGCAATCTACCAGATGTGGAGTTGAAAACACTGGCTATAAGGATGTTCAATTAATTTCAGAGAATAAAAGATGAACTCAGGGAGAGCTTTAAAAAATAATAGGAAACATAAAAATGGAGATAAAAAACACATAAAAGAACCAGGCAGAAAAGAAGAATACAATGACTGAAATGGAAAATATATTAGAGGAAATCAACAGTTGATTAGATGAAACAGAGGATCAAATCAGCAAATTGGAAGATAAGGTAGTGAAAAATACCTAAGTCGGAATAGCGCAAAGAAAAAAAAAACAATAAAAAATGAAGATAGTTAAGGAGCCTCTGGGACAATATCAAGTATAACAACACTCACATCATAGGGGTACCAGCAGGCCAAGAGAGTGAGCAAGGGATTGAGAATGTATTCAAAGAAATAATGACTAAAAACTTCCTTAACTTGGTGAAGGAAAAAGTCACACAAGTTCAGAAAGTACAGAGGGTCCCGTACAACATGAGCCCAAAGAGACCCACACCAGGACACATTATAATTAGAATGCCCAAGGTTAAAGACAAAGAGAGAATCTTAAAAGCAGCAAGAGAAAAAAAAGTTATATATATTAAGCTGAATTTGTCTGCTTGTTTCCTCATTCATAAAAGAAAAATAATATTATATTTATGTTTTACCTCACATATTTTAAGCTGATGTACTTTCTGGAATGTGGTAGAGTATAAATAAATACCTACATGTACAAATGTTGTAAAAAATATAATTAGATAAAAGTAAAGTGGTGGAGGGGTTTCCAAGATAGCTGTTGAGTGGTTAGAAGCTCTGTCCACTTGCTCCCAGACCCAAACTGAAGATGCAGCTAAACTGAAGAGTATTTATCTTGAAAAACCAGTTGAAGTGTAGCTGATCTGAACATTTAAAAACAGAAGCATGGAGGAAGACAGGAGGAGACAAGGACAGGGTGAGCCCCCTCATGCAGATGCAGCAACTAGGAAGCTATGGGATAATGCAGGAGGGGAACTCCCTCTCCATTCAGCCCCATGCAGGGGTCCACAAGCCAGAGCAACAAGAGATGGGAAGGGGAGCATGTATAGATTGGGTTGTGGGGAACAGTGGGGATTCCATCCACCTGGGAGACTCAAAGAACACCATCCAAGGGAAGGAGAAAACCCACTGTTACAACACTCACTTGGGAAGTTTGCCTCATCTGTGATTGCAGAAGGGGCCATGCAGCAATTCAGGGCCAGAGGAGTGGTTCCCTCCATATAGGAAGCAGTGAATTTGAAGAGCACTCTGTTCTCTGGAAGGACTTGGGGCAAAGAAACAGTTGGAGTCAGGGCAGTGAAGTTTGAGGAAGAAGATTGCTCTGGCCCACATTGAGCACATGGGCAGCAAACATCTCCCCATGCTGGGCTGGAAATTTGGCCCCACTCTGTTAGTTTAGACAGCATGAGGGAGTGGGATATTTGGCCCGTTCTGAGACCAGGTGGAGTGGGGAGTTTCGGTCCTGGCCTGCTGTCACTGATCATGAAAAGATAATTTTTCTTTTCTTTTTTTTTGATCCTCTACTGGTTAGGTGGGAGGTATGGAGGTGCCAGCGAGACACACTCAGCTGGATTTTTGTGACTGTATCTCCCAGGTGGGCTTCTATCTTGGAGTCAGATGGGCATGGGCTGGGCTCTGTAGCTGCAATATGGGGAAGCAGAGTGATCTCTCCAGCGAGTTCAACTCCTGCAGCCACAACAAGAAGAGAAAGTACCTGTCCATTCATCCTACAGAGTGAGGGTACCACAACCAAGTCTGACTGAAACACCTCTGCCAGGTCCTGGTTACTCTCAGTGAGCACATTTCTGTAGAGGAAGAGACAGCAACTGAGAGCAGGGACATTCAAAGGGCAAGATCGCTGGCAGACACAACCTCTGGGTTCCAGAGGCCCCAGTCACTGGCTTACCAGAAACTCCATCTTGAAAAATTTGCTGATGGGTGGGCAGGGACAGTGTCTGACATTGGCTTGCAAAAAAGAACCTCTTAGGAGGCCTGAGACTGGCACAAGTGTCCAGCTTCACATTCAGTGTATCCAGAGAATGATCACACCAAGCACAACAAACTGCTGAGGCAAATCACACTTTTTTCTTTTTAATCATTTCTTTATTTTCTCTTTTTACTTCATTTTTGTTCTTTCTTTTTGTGCTTTCATATCTCTAATTCTTTCTTTTTATTCTCACTCTATTTTTCTATTTTATTCTTTCTTCTTCCCATTTATCCTTTCTTATTCTTTATTTTAGTTTACTTTGATATTTTTCCCTTTCTCTCTATATTTTTATTATTTTTACTATAGCTTTCTCTTTCTTTTCTTTTCCTTCTTAACTTTCATAGTCCCTTTTTCTGTTTCTTTTTTCCTTCTCTAATTCTTTCTATGTCTTGTCTTTCATTATCTTCTTTTATTCTATCTTTATCTTATTATTTTTGTCTCTTTTTCTTGGAGGATTTCCTCTTTTTGTTATGATTCATTTTGTGTGGTGGTGGTTTCTGTTGGTGGTGTTTTTTTTTGTTTTTTTGTTTAGTTGTTTTTAGTTTAGTTTTGTTTTCTCTTGTTTTATTCAGTCAGCACACGTACAACAATTTGCATGATGTGGTCAGTGTTGAGCCTCACAGTCAACTAGCCCAAAGGTCAGGCTAACCCATGAATGGGACAAATATCAAGAACCAATTGCAACAGAAGGACTCACATAACTCACTCAAGGGTTGTTCCTATAATACCAAGCTTGGCTGATCAAGGAGACTGCTCCACTGTGTCCCACAGGACAAATACTACATAAGACCATCTACTCCGGAAGGCCACCCTATCAAGTCTTGGAGTCATAGCAGTTCCATTTAATACATTAAAAAAACACATAAAGCCCTGGCTGGCGTAGCTCAGTGGATTGAGTGTGGGCTTCGAACCAAAGTGTCGCAGGTTCGATTCCCAGCCAGGGTACATGACTGGGTTGCAGGCTATAATCCCCAGCAACCACACATTGATGTTTCTCTCTCTCTATCTCCCTCCCTTCCCACTCTGAAAATAAATTAATAAAGTCTTAAAAAAAAAACACATAAAGAGGCAGCCAAAGGGGGGAGACAAAGAAACAAGCCACAAATAAAGGAACAGGAGAAATCTCCTGTTCCTTTAAAGATCTAAAGAAAAAAGAGCTAAAGAAGATGGAGGCAAGCAATTTATCAGAAACAAAGTTCAAAGTCATACTTATAAGTATGCTCAACAGCATGAAAAAGGACATAAAAACCATGAAAAATAACCAGGAAAAAATGAAGAATAACATATCTGAAAATGAAAAATACACTGAAAGTATTATCAGAAGGTTAGATGAACCAGAGAATCAAGTCAGTGAATTAGAAGACAAGGTAGAAAAAACATCACTCAATCAGAACAGCAAAAGAAAAAAAGAATTAAAAAGCAAAAGGATAATTTAAGGGATTTTTGGGACAACATGAAACATAACAAAATATGCATCACAGGGGTACCAGAAGAAGAAAGAGAGCAAGGGATAGAGAACCTATTTGGAGAAATAATGGCAACAAACTTTCCTAACCTGGTGAAGGAAAAAGTTACACAAGTTCAGGAAGCACAGGAAGTCCCAATCAAGATAAACCCAAAGAGACCCACACCAAGACACGTCATAATTAAGATGTCAAAGGGTAAAGACTAAGAGTGAATCTTAAAGGCAGCAAGAGAGAGACAGTCACCTACAAAGGGCCTATAAAAATGTCAGCTGATTTCTCAGCAAAAACACTTCAGGCCATAAGGAATTGGCATTAAGTATTCAAAGTGATGAAAAGCAAGGACATACAACCAAGAATACTCTACCCAGCAAGGGTACCATTTAAAATTGAAGATGAAATTAAGAGCTTCCCAAACCACCCCCCAAAAAAGGTTAAAGGGGTTCATTACTGCCAAACTAGCATTGAAATAAATCTTAAAGGGCCTGCTTTCAGAAGAACAAGACAGAGACAGGAACAATGTACAACAAAAAATGGCAATAAATAAGTACCTATCTATAATAATCATAAATGTAAATGGATTAAATGCTCTAATCAAAAGACATAGGGTGGCTGAATGGATGAGAGAACATGACCTTTACATATGCTGTCTACAAGAGACCCACATCAGAACAAAAGATTAACACAGGCTGAAACTGAAGGGAAGGAAGAAAATATATCATACAAATGGAAACAACAAAAAAAAACTGGGGTAGCAATACTTATATCTGACAGAATACACTTCAAAACAAAGGTCATAATAAGAGATAAAGAAGGTCACTACATAATTAAAAAGATCAACTCAGCAAGAGGGTATAAACCTTGTAAACCTTTATGCACCCAACATAGGAACAGCAAACTATATGAAGAAAATCTTGGAGGCCATTAAGGAAGAGATCATTAGCAATACAGTCATAGTACGGGATTTTAACACCCCACTGTCATCAATGGATAGATCTTCCAGACAAAAAAATTAACAAGGAAACAGTGACCTTAAATGACACACTAGATCAAATAAATTTAATTGACATGTATAGAACATCTCATCCCAAAGCAGCAGAATATACATTCTTCTCAAGTGCACATGGAATATTCTCAAAGATAGGCCACATATTATGACACAAAATAAGCCTTAATAAATTCAAGAAAATTGAAGTCATATAAAGCACTTTCTCATAGCACAATAGCATGAAACTAGAAATCAACTACAAAAGAAACTGAAAAATACTCAAATACATAGAGGGTAAATAGCATGTTATTAAATAATGAATGGATTATCAATGAGATCAAGGAAGAAATAAAAAATGACCTGGAAGTGAATGAAAATCAACACACAACAACCCCAAATCTATGGGACATGGCTAGAGTCGTCTTGAGAGGGAAGTTCACTTGAGGTAGGTGGTACAGGCCTACCTCAAAAAGCAAGAAAAATCTCAAGTAAATAATCTAACTCTATACCTAAAAGAACTACAAAAACAAAAACAAAGTTCAAAGTAGAAGAAAGGAAATAATATCAGAGTGAAAATACATGACATCAAAACTAAAAAGTAACACAAAATATCAGTGAAACCAGGAGCCGGTTTCAAGATCAAGAAGTCTGACAAACCATAAACCAGACTCATCAAGAAAATTAGAGAGAATGCCAAAATGAATAAAATCAGAAATGAAAGAGGAGAATTAACAACTGATATCACAGAAATAAAAGGATTGTAAGAAAATACTATGAACAACTATATGCCAAGAAATTGGACAATTTGGGCAAAGTGGATAAATTTCTAGAAACATACAATTATCCAAAACTACATCAGGAAGAATCAGAAAACCTGAATAAACTAATAACACATGAAATTGATGCAGTAATCAAAAAACTCACAGCAACAAAAGCTCTGGACTGAATGGCTTCACGGGCAAATTTTACCAATCATTCAAAAAAAGAACTAGCACCTAACCTTCTCAAACTTTTCCAAAAAATTCAAGAGCAGGGAATACTTCCAAGCTCTTTTTATGAGGCCAGTATCTCCTAATTTCAACAACAAAGAAAGAAAATTATAGGCCAATATCCCTAATGAACATGAGTGCTAAAATCCTCAACAAAGTATTAGGAAACCAGATCCAGCAATACATTAAAAATATCGTACACCATGATCAAGTGGTATTTATCTGGGGGATATAAGGATGGTACCACATTCACAAATCAATAAATGTGATATATCACATAAACAAATGAAAGATAAAAATCACATGATCATATCAATAGATGTCAAAAAAGCATTTGATAAAATCCAGGACCCATTTATGATAAAAACTCCCAGCAAAATAGGAATACAGGGATCATATCTCAATGCAACAAAGACCATATACAAGAAACCTACTGCCAATATCATACTCAATGGGAAAAAAACTAAAACGGTTATCCTTAAGATCAGGAACAAGACAAGGATGTCCACTTTACCACTCTTATTCAACATAGTACTGGAAGTCTGAACCACAGCAATCAGGCAAGATGAAGAAATAGAAGGCATCCAAACTGGAAAGAAAAGTAAAAATGTCATTATTCACAGATAACATGCTATTGTACAATCAAAACCCTAAAGACTCCACCAAAAAACTACTAGATCTAATAAATGAATTTGGCACAGAAGAAGGATGTAAAATCAACACTCAGAAATCAATGGTATTTTTATACACCAGTAATGAACTATCAAAAATAGAAACTAAGAAAAAGTCCCATTTACTATTACAAGAAAAAATAATTTACCTGCAAGACTCAAATATATAAAATCAGAAATGAAAGAGGAGAGATTACAACTGATACCACAGAAATACAAAGGATTGTAAGAAATTACTATGAACAACTATATGACAAGAAATTTGAAAACCTGGGTGAAATGGACTAATTCTTAGAAATATATAATCCTCCAAAACTGAATGAAGAAGAAGCAGAAAGCCTGAACAGAGCAATAACAGCTGACAAAATTGAAGCAGTAATCAAAAAACTCCCTACACCCAAAAGCCCTAAACCAGACAGAATTTTACAAAGCATTTAAGGAAGAGCTAACCCCTATCCTTCACAAACTATTCCAAAAAATTCAACAAGATGGAAAACTCCCAAACTCTTTTTATGAAGCCAGCATCATCCTAATCCCAAAAAACAGATAAAGACATAACTAAGAAAGAAAACTTCAGGTCAATATTACTCATGAACATAGGTAGTAAAATCCTCAAAAAATACTGGCAAACTGCATCCAGCAATACATGAAAAAGATCATGCATCATGATCAAGTGGGATTCATCCCAGGGATGCAAGGATGGTACAATATTCACAAATCAATAAATTTAATACATCATATAAACAAAAGGAAAGACAAAACTCATGTGATCATATCAACAGACACAAAAAAAGCATTTAAGGTACAGTACCCATTTATGATAAAAACACTCAGGAAAGTGGAAATAGAGGGAGCATTCCTCAAGATAATAAAGGCCATATACGAGAAACCTACAACCAACATCATACTCAATGGGCAAAAACTAAAAGCTTTCCCCCAAAGATCAGGAACAAGTTAAGGGTGTCTGCTTTCACCACTTCTATTTAATACAGTATTGGAGGTCCTAGCCACAGTGATCAGACAAGAAAAAAAGATAAAAGGCATCCAAATTGGAAAGGAAGAAGTAAAACTGTCACTGTTTGCAGATGACACAATAGTGTACATAGAAAACCCTATGGAGTCCACCAAAAAACTACTCAACATAATAAGTGAACTTGGCAAAACAGTGGGATACAAAGTCAATATTCAGAAATTGAAGGCAATTTTGTACACGAACAATACAATATCAGAAACAAAAATCAGGAAAAAATCCCATTTGCTATAGTAATAAGAAAACTAGAGGAAAGAAATTAAGGAAGACACAAATAAATGGAAGCATATACTGTGTTCATGGATTAGAAGAATTAACATAATCAAAATGTCCATACTACTCAAAGCAATCTATATAGAATATGCAATTGCTACTAAAATATCAATGGCATATTTCACATATCTAAACAAATATTCCAAAAATTTATATGAAACTAAAAAAAAAAAAAGACTTCGAATAGCTTCAGCAATCCTGAGAAAAGAATACAGTTGGAGGTATTGCAAGGCCTGATATCAAATTACATGTCAAGGCCACTATAATCAAAACAGCCTGGTACTGGCACAAGAACAGATACATAGATCAATGGAACACAATAGAGAGCTGAGAAACAAACCCATGAATCTACAGTCAATTAATATTCAACAAAGGGGGCAGAAGCATAAAATGGAGTAAAAATACCCTCTTCAACAAATGATGTTGGGAGAGCTGGACAGATACATGCCAAAAAAGCCAACCACCAAGTTACACCATACACAAAAATAAACTCAAGATGGATAAAAGACTTAAATATAAGTCATGACACCATAAAAGTCCTAGAGGAGAACATAATCAGGAAAAACTCAAATATTCCATACAGTAATATTTTCACTGATATGTCCCCTACAGCAAGGGACATAAAGGAATGAATAAACAATCGGGACTTCATCAAAATAAAAAGCTTCTGTAGGGCTAAAGAAAACATCAGCAAAATGAAAAGGGAACCAACCATATGGGAAAATATATTTACCAATAATAACTCAGACAAGGGTTTGGTCTCGAATATATAAAGAACTCATATGATTTTATATCAGGAAGACAATCCAGTTAAAAAACAGGCAAAGGACCTGAACAGACACTTCTCCAAGGAGGACATACAGAGGGCTCAGAGACATATAAAAGGATGCTCAGCATCACTAGCCATTAGAGAGGTGCCAATTAAAACCACAATGAGATACCACTTCATACCAGTCAGAATGGCTATGATTAATAAATCAACAAATAACAAGTGTTGGAGAGGTTGTGGAGAAAAGGGAACCCTAGTGCACTGTTGGTGGGAATGCAGACTGGTACAGCCACTGTGGAAAACAGTATGGAATTTCCTCAAAAAACAAAAAATGGAACTGCTTTTAACCCAGCAGTTCCACTGCTGGGAACACCCTAAGAATCCTGAAACACCAATTCAAAAGAACCTATGCACCCCAATGTTCATAGCAGCACAATTTACAATAGCCAAGTGCTTAAAACAGCCTAATTGCCCACCAGTAAAAGTGGATCAAAAAACTATGGTACATTTATACAATGAAATACTACACAGCAGAAAAAAAGAAGGAACTCCTACCCTTCATGACAGCTGAGATGTAACTGGAAAGCATTATGCTAAGTGAAACAAGCCAGGCAGTGAGGGACAAATACCATATGATCTCACCTTTAAATGGAACCTAATCAACAAAACAAACAAGCAAGCAAAATAGAACCAGAGACATTGAAATTAAGAATAATCTGACAGTAACCAGACGGGGGTGGGAAGGGATAATGGTGGGGAGGGGGAAAGGGTTTTCAGGAACAAGTATGAAGGACACATGGACAAAACCAAGGGCAGGTGAAAGCAGGGGAGCGAGGTGGGGATGGCTGGGGTGGGGAAGAGTGGTGGGGGTAAATGTGGACAACTGTAATTGAACAACAATAAAATAATTTTTTAAAAATTTTAAATGCTTAAAATATTACCTGGCATGTGGAAGATATTCAACAAGTGTTGGCAATGTTTTTCCACTGATTGGTAACATGACTATGGCAGTGACCACCAAGTTACTCATCCAATAAAGACATCAGCTGTCCACATCTGATGGTTGCACAAGCCCTGAAAGTTAAAACCCAGTATCCTTAGATAGATTTGCCACCAAATTCTACCCAAAATATCACTTATATGTCCAAACTCTTGAGAACTTTCCAAATACTGAAGGTATATCATCTGGTCCTCAAGATTGAGTACATTTTCATTTATTTGGAAACTTTGTGAATTTGCCCCAGTAACCAAGGACAATTCCAAGTTTACATTTTTCTAATGTAAGATCCAACTCCCCTCAAGTAGGTGTGATATGAGGGGTTCCCCAAAACCTTTTTCCAATTAATTCCTGGTGGTCTCTGTTCCACTGCCCTCCTTCCTGATAAGAAAGCCAATTGTCAAAGCTCCATTGAGTCAGCAAGAGATCCAAAGAACAAGAAATTGGGGAGAGCTTTTTATGCTTATCACCTCTCAGAATTACACAAAGGGTGAATGAACTCCCTTGAGCCAGTTCATCTTGATTAACATATCTTATTACAGTTTCCCAAATTCTGTTAAAAGGTTTTCATAGAGAATTTGACATGGAAGGGAAGTCCAGAAGGGACAAGCTGTATGCAGAGAGTAAATGTGTTTGGTTTTCAGACATTTGGATTTGTAGTATAGGTGGAACCATCAGTCCTTAATAACCCTAAAGTCATAGACTACCCAGGATGAAAGATATTTACTCTCTCTCAAAATAACAGAGGATTTCAAAATGACAATTTGCATGTAGGGTTAACTATGAAAGGATGAAAGATTCTTGAGTCCTTTTTTAAATTCTGGGAGAACGGACCTAGAAAGGGAGAGGAAGAGTTCATCCAATGGCTTCCTCTAGAAAAATTGATCCAAAGATGAGAATTCACTACATTGGACTAACACTGATTGCCTCATCTGTATCCCAGCCACTTGTCTGCCAGCAGATAGAGTAGTCGTGTTTGGTTTTCAGCAGTCTGTTATGATGAATTTATGCTTGCAATAAATTCTAAGTATATTTTTAGCATGTGTTTTTCTCTACCCTCCTCCGATGCACTTATTTCTAACGTTACTTTTGAAATGACTTACTTCAGTTGCTTCTGCAGATCACACACAATTCCCAATAACTAATTTTAACTTTTTCATCTGGTTCCAAGAATAAGCCAGTGCCCAGCAGAGAGCTGATGTTGCTCTTGGAAGACTGCACTCTCCTAAAAGAGAAGTGCGGCACAAGTCTCCAATTCATCAGACCAATGGGCTTCTCTGTGTACAGTTAATAGGCCTAGAGAGAAGACATGTGGTTTCTGGAATCCCAAAGTTCTCAATAAGATTCTCAGTTCAGAGTTATTCCTTTTGACCTCCTATACTCCATGGAGATTAAAATGTTGAATTATGTAACTCTTTTCCAAGTTTGTGTATGGTCAGCATAGTGCTATCAAATGAACCATTCAGGTTGGACATATCAGTTGGTTATTTCCAGCAAGGGAAGAGGTGATTCAGTCCTACAAACAGTCAAGTCCATTTTTCAAGTCAATATAAAAAATTAAGTCAGTTTGGTCAAGGAAACATTCTGCCTTTCAATTCAATCAAGCAATTACTTCAATTAAACAGATAATTCAGTCTAACAACAAGTTGGTCCTGCTTTACAACTGATTAATTCAGTATAACCATTTATAAGTTCTGTCAATTAGTCAAGTCATTTGGCCTATCAAAAAAAAAAACAGATTTGAGGACTTATGGTCACCATGAGCATGTGGACTGTGAGTGGTGAGTCTTTTCAGATAAAATAGGGCTAAAAGCTTATGGAGTAACTGGAAAAGGAACATGTATTCTGAAAAGAAAGAAAAGAATGCCCTAAAGGAGCTTAGCAGACTTATAAGTATTCTTAAAATAGATAACAATGTATTAATGAAAGATGTTCAAGAGATAGCAACTATGGTGGTCCCCAGACATGAAGAGGAAACCCTGTATTTGGTGAAAGATGAAAGAGATTATATGAAAATGGAGACTAATATTAAGAGAAAGAAAACGAGTCTTCTACACCAGCATGGACAGTACCCCATATGGATGAACCCGAAGCAAGGAAAAAGGCTGAAGGCAATGTGAGAGAAAGCAAAGGGGGAAAGCAAAGCAAAAGCAGTGAAGTCAGCTAAGTGTTTGGCCTAACAGAATTTTAAAAACTTGAAAAATGCCACATAAGACAAATCTCTGATTAGAATGTATACATTGATTTCAGCTTCCACCAAATGAAAATTTCATTTCCATATTTTAACTGGGCCTTTTTCTTCCATTCAAACCCAACATAACTGCTCAAATTTGTTTTGGGAGCTTGAATAAAATATTTTCTTTGACGAATGAAAGCTATAGTTATATGTTAATTGGCTGCTGTCTGATATGTACAGAATATCAGACACTAAAATTCTATCAAGTATTAATGTGATTATGGTTGTTTTGGTATTAGTAAAGATAAATGATACTATATTGTACTAACTCAGATTTAAAGAAAAACTAATTAAATAGCGTTATTTTAAAATATAATATCAGTGGATTTTATAATCTGTACTTATTTGGAGTTTTGATTTTGTATAATTTATAATAAAAGGCATTTTGTTTAAATCTTGAAAAAACCCCAGAGTTTACAGATTACATTCACTGTACTGGATGAGCTACCCCACTGGACAAGAATAGACAAAAATGATTAGGGGTGTTGGGGAGAAGGGGGTAAAGGGTTTCTGAAAGATCCTACATCTAAAGTAAGAGGTTACTCTCTTTCCTGGTAAGTATTGAATGTGCTTAGCCAACGCTAACTCATAGAAACCCTGAACTAAGGGTTAATTTGAAGGAAAATAAAATTACAAATAATAGCACTTTCTTAACATGATCAACTCAAAATAGACTGTTGGGAACATTTTTAGATGTTTCATTCATGCTTTGAAATGTTGGTTCAAAGTTTTCAACTCCACTGTGAGAAAGGGTTTGTTTTATAAATTTATCTTCACAGGAGTACATGCATACTGATTTTATAGAGAGGAGAAAGTAGGGTGAGCGAAAGGAAGAGAAACAGCCATGTGAGAGAGAAACATCGATCAGCTGCATCAATAATACTCACCGCAACCAGGGACTGAACTCTCAACCTAGCCATGTGCCCTGACTGGGAATTGAACTGGGACCCTTCAGTTTATAGGATGATGCTCCAACAAACTGAGCCACACCAGCCAGGGTCACTGTGAGAAAGTTTTATCAATTGTATCCTTAATAGATCACTCCATAAATGACTATCAGCATCATCAGTATCAACAAAATGCATTTAGTAAGAAACTTACCTCACAGGGATTTGGGACCAAAATTTACACAAGACTAAGCCAACTCACTGGCAGTTTCTATTCTAAAGCTGAGTCAAATGCATGTTTATAGGAAATATATACAACCAGGTCAACACATTAAACCCAGGATGAACAAGCACTAAGGTATATGCATCCATGTCAAAGTTAAATATACCCTAGGAATAAAGACAAGGTCAGTAGGAAAGTTTTTCCATTCAAATGACATGATATACAGAGGTTTCACATCTCCTCTCACTAATTTTAGAGGACTTTATAAAGTTGGAAATCGACCTTGACTTAATCAAATCCTCTTACATACTAACTTCCCCTTGTCCCCACCATATATACACACCACATGTCCATGTGGTACAGACACTGGAACATTTCTGATTCTCTAAAATACAACTTTTTGCTTCCTCCAGCCTCACTCCCACTATAGTACATAACAATATTCAGTTAAGATTCAAATTATAAATATATCACTAAAAGCCTTTATTTCAGGGCACATGTAGTCTCCAAAAATATGTTCTTCAGTAGCTACAAGGAAATCTCTGTGTTTCTAAAGTGTTCTCAGATGCTGAACAGATAAAAATAACATTCTTCAGAAGAACACAGGAATTAGTAATACAGAGCCTTCCTTGTATAATTATCTTTTCTTTTTTCACTCTAAACCAAAATAATAGGAAAAAATATTAGTTCAACATGTATTAAGCTCCTGCTATGCCAGACTCTAGCTTTTTGAGACCAGGAACTATGTATTTTCATTTTAAGGTCCCCATCACCAAAATCTTTGGAAACAATATAGATTTTACACATTTGATGGCTAAATGAATTAGTGAAAGGTACTTTGTAGCAAGCTAAGATGACTAAGACATGGCTCATGCTCTCAAAGAGCTCATAATATAATAAGAGTCAGTTGTGTAGATGGTTTAATGAAACACAGGTATTATAATGGAAGTACAGAATAATGACTATGGGATTAAAAGGAGAGCAGTTAATTTTGACCAAGGGCATCTAGGAAAGCCCACAGAAAGAGGCAGCACTTCAGCTGAGTATCAATTCAGATTTTTGTGTGGCCATTTTGACACCAGGAACTTTTTGACCTGGCTACTTTAACCCAGACATTTTGATGTGGATTAAAACAACAAACCATTACACTTCCAGCTGTTTTATAAATTACCAAGTAATGTGTAAAACAGAAGACCTTACCCCATTCCCAACACTCATCCTAATGCCAGCCTCTACCCCAGGGAAGAGTGAGGTTCAAGGATGGAGTGGGACTTCAGCGTATTTGTTTTTCATGTACCAAAAAATGGATTATTGACCACCTTTGGTCATTTTATAAAGAGCCACCAGTCATACTCAATAAACTATCATCTCACTCTCCAGTTTGCTTGTTTTTTGATAAATACTTCAAAATCCTGATTTTTCCCTCAAAGTCAAACACAGGAAAAGAAGGTATTTTAGCTACATTATGGTCTCTTATTCTTAGATCCAAGTTATACAGGAAATGGTTAATTGAATCTAAAAGTAGTCTCAGGCATTTCAGTAATATACATATATTTAATATCATTCATTTAATTGAAGGTTTTTTAAAAAATGATTGATACTTCCTTAAAAGTTAACCTGGTGGGCTCCAACAGATATTTGTTTTTTAATTCTTTTTTCTCAATATAAAGGTAATACACATCAATTTTTTTAAATAAGGAAATTTATAAAGGAGAAAGTGAAAAAGTCTGCTAACTAGGATTAAAGTTAGGTAGAAATGTGTGCTCTACACATAAACTGATAAGTTCAAAACAATAATAATCATTCCTAGTTGGAACAGTTTCAAAATGTCCTGCTTTAAATTTTTGACATTAGGTAATGGTGGCTAATTTAGACAAGATGAGGAACAAGAATAAAAGACACTGATTAGCCAGTAATAACTAAGAACATTACCAAAATGAGAAAAACTATGTCATCAAATAAGACTCTACTAACTTACAGAGAAATGCAGAGGAGTTTGTAAAATGGAGAAGTGGAGATGTTTTAATATTCCATGTAAGTGAGAAGCAGCTTAAAGCGTGAAAGTAGGATGAAATTAGGAGACATAAAATAGACAAGAAAAATTTTTAAGATTTTATTTATTTATTTTTAGAGAGAGGGGAAGGAAGAGAGAAAGAAATATCAATGTGTGGTTGCCTCTCACATGCCCCCCATACTGGGGACCTGGCCCACAACTCAGACATGTGCCCTGACTGGGAATTGAACCGGCAACCTTTCAGTTCACAAGCTAGCACTCAATCCACTGAGCCACACCAGTCAGGGCAAGAATTTTTTTTTTTATTTGTATGTATGTGTTTGTATTTCTGTAAACCTTACTGTACATTATATACTACAGCATATCTAAAGAAAAATATTGATGTTTATGATTTTTTTAACCAAAGAATAATATGCTGAATGGTCTCTACACCCAAATGTTCTGAACCAGAGTATGTCTACTCAGTGGGTCTACATTGCAAATATGTCAGATTCCACCATTCCCATGGCACCCAATACCTGAATACCAGGAGAAATTAACCAGGTCCAAGTCTGTAAGTCAGGATCAATGTAACAGTGGTTCTTACCTTTAGATGGATTTTAGATCCTTAGAGAATCTTACCAAAGCTAAGGACTCTAGAAAAATGAATATATGCATATACACATGAATTTTTTACCTATAATTTCTAGGGTCTCATAGACTTAAGGTTAAAGATGTCTGTCTTGGTTCCTTTGGCCCTGAGCTTGGTGTTACCTTTCCTGGCTAAAGATACAACATTCTTACCTGGATGTTAATGGGGTCACCTTCCAGAGACATTCTCCTTACTTTTTCTGTGCCATAGGTACTAAGCTCAACTACACTTGGGGTCCTTAGGAAACTTCCATGTTGCCATGACTGGCAACTGTCTTGGAGACTAATCTGCCAGTTCATGTATAACAATATTATAGTAAAAATAACAGAGCAGGAACCCCCCAAACATTTTTTTACCCAGCACATTGACAGGCATGCAAAACCCAACTAGAGGTTTAATTTTTTTCGCCTTCTTTCTACATTAACTTTTCTTCCTGATTTCAATTAGCCAAACTTGAATGGAGACATTACAGACAGTTCAACCCCACCTCAGAGCTGTGCAGACAGCTCTTGCTGCCAAGCTGTCTATCACCAAGACAACTGGGCCAATGTGCTTTTCTCTGGGTAAATACCTCATCAGGGCCAATTGCAAAAGGAGCCTCTTTGCAGTGACCTCCCATCAGATCAAAATCCTTACTCCTAATAATCCAAAATATTTTTGAAAGCACGTGAGGTGTAAATAAGCATTAGTATTGTAAAACAATTATGTATGCTGATTAACAGGAGGCTTATTTCCAGAGATAATCTTACATGAAAGCCAGGTTGATTTGGGGGAATCTAGAAAGCTCTTTCTTTCCCAGTAAGTCTGAAGTTCCTCTATTGGTGAGTCATTATTATTTTTTTTCCTTTTCATTAATCATAACTTTCTTCCAATACCTTTTTCTAAACCACAAATTCCTCTGAAGTGGTCATTGGTAATATAGCAATTTTCTGTCTCTAGTTTCTTATTTTTAAATATTTTCAATAAGAAAAGATGATAAAAGATGAGATGGTTAGCATTCTTTCCTCAAATGAAAAATGGAGATGGGTTAATTCTTTTGACACAGTGGCAAATGAGTCAAAATCAGGAAAAGTCTACTTCCAGCAGAATCAGTGAGATTTTTAAAATCTCAGAAAAAGAAAAAAGCTGCATCTGTAGTCCGTAGGGACCTCACAGAGGTGCCAAATCATTGTACTCCTTCAATCTAGTCTCCATTACCACCGATCCACCCTTTCTGAGAAGCCCCTCACAGCTTTTATTGTTTGTTGGTCTCCTTGGTGGCAGGTGTCTGCTAATCAAAGGCTTAAGAAGGTGTGGGGTTTAAGGAGTCAGACCTGACTGGAAGGAAAACTTTCCATTCAGCCTTGGGCAACAATATTGAAGCTTTTTTTTAAATGTTGTAATCAACTCTGTGCCAAGTGGGGCCCAAACTCCCCCTACACAGCCCCAGGAATCCAAAGAAAGAAGTGTTTTCAATTCTCTTCAGAACGTCTGATCTCCCACACTGCAGACCAAATAAAAACAGTCTGGGCCAATTGTACCTCCTCCTACCCCCATCTACTGTGAAATCCGCCTGGGAGAAACTCAGGAAAGTTGGCCTCATGCCAGCACTGGCCTTCTGTAGAGGCAGAAAAATCCCTCACCTTCTCTCTATGGATTGTCTTGGACACCAAAGAAAGAGCCCCCACCTCACATATCCCATGGAAAGGGGTGGCTGTGGGGGTCAGGGCAGGACCTAAAATAATGTAGCTGGAATATCAAGACCTAAAAAGTTCTAACACTTCAGGTGGCATTTTCTGTGTGTTTACTATTTTGTTGGTTATATTTTCTCTTATTAAGTAGACTTGGAGAAAAAGTAGAAAGAGCTGCTCGGGATTTGAAATGCCTAGGAGTTGAATCTCAGCACTTACTAACCCTATAACATTAGATAACTCATTTTACAGAGCAAGGCTCTCATGTCAGTTCTGCCACTGACTAGCTCCATGACCTCGGCCAAATTACAAGCCCAAACTTGATTTCCCCATCATAAAAAAGACCTCTAAGGGTCTCTTCAAGTCTAACAGTTTAAGTCACTTCTGGGGTCCTGAATTTAGAAAACACTCAAGTGGTATTAGACATTTGGAAAATATTGTTCACCCAGTCCTCAGCCTCCACAAACCTCAACAGGCTTTGGCCATAGCTCTCCAAGCCATGTGTGTCAGGGGCTATAGGCCTAGCAATGGGAATGAGGAGTAGGAAATGCAAGGCTAAGTCCACAATAAAAATTCAGGTTCCCATGTTCAAAGTAAGAACAGCTTGAAAGGACAGGTTTCCAGGCTAGAAATACCAGTTTATGAGATAAGATACAAGAAATTTTTTCCTAAGAATTTAACCAAGGACAGCTTGTCAGGTGGTTGAGAGATACTCTGGAAAACATGGCTAAAAACCACCACATTCAAGGCTCAGGGTGGGGCTACAGCTAATGCATCCCAAGCATGTTAAGGGGGGAGCGAGTGGTTCAGTGAAGGGGAGTCAGGAAACATGAGGATGGGGAAGTTCTTGGGGACAAAATTATAGAAGGAAACACCTGTAAGACCCCCCAACAAAAGGAAACAAGGACAGAAAACCCTTTCATGTTGCAGGTATTTTCGACGATGTACCAGACAAGGTGATATCAAAGATCTGGATAAACCACAGAAATACAGTATTAGAATGAGGACTCTTGGAAACTAAAACTCCTTTAAGGACCTAAATGAACAAAACATTGAAAAGGTAATCACGAATCCTGGCCAGGTGGTTAAGGTGGTTGGAGCACCGTTCCGGACACCAAAAAGAGTGCAGGTTTGATCCCTGGTCAGTGCACATATGGTATGCAACTGATTGATGTTTCTCTCTCACCCTTTCTCTCTCTCTAAAATCAATAAGCATATCCTTGGTAAGGATTGAAAAAGTACTAATCATGCAATTTAAGATACTGTCATAGTTTGTTCGGGAAAACAACTGGGAGAGTGGAATGGGATAGTGATATTGTAAAGAATTCCAAAGAACTATTTGTTTTCTTCTTAAGGGAGAATCATCACCAGTGAAAGCTGTCAGGGTTAGAAATATGAAGGAGAATATAGTGGAATTCTAAGCAATATGATGTTTACAGTAAAATACAGGCTATTTCCATAGTCAAAATGTTTTAGTCTGAATTTATTAAAATAAAACTAAAGAAATAAATCTAAAATAAAACTAAATAAAAACCAAGCCTAAACTCAAACTTATTTTTTGTGTTCATGCCACTAAATAAACAGATTTCAGTAAATTCTCCTTTTTAAACTAGTTGATTGGTATTGTATAGATGCAGCCAGCATTTAATATGCTTTCAATTGTGTCCTCAGCCCTCAAGACCCTGGGGGTCTGAAATCTCAGCCAACTTTGCAATTTAATCCAAAACCCAAAGCAGTTCAGATTCCAAGTAACCTGTTACCCTCTGCTAGCAAAACATCACTCGTGGTTTGAAAAATACCATTTTTAATAACCTCTTTTCAGTTTCCTGGCAGACCCCCAGCTTCACTTCAAAGTTGATTTTCCCCAGTGAGAGTACAGTTGGAAGAATCCAGAAGTGTACTGTGCCACGCTCCCACTACCCCAGGCTGTGAAGGCCCAACTCTAGGGCAAGAAGGCTGGGGTTGGAAGGCAGGGCAGGGGGAGGGACAAGCTGTGGATCACAGGCAAATAGCCTCAGCTCAGACCTTTCCAGAGACAAAACAATGCATCACCCTCAACAGTGACCAACTGAAGAAATTGAATCTAAATTGAATTTTGGATTATATCATGTTGGCTTATTTTGAAATAAATTTGATAAAAAAGAAATTTTTATCACTATAATTTGGGCTGCCTAGAGTGCCATGTTTTTCCCCCAGTGATTCACTCTTCAGATGTCACAGACACAGATGTCAAGAAAACAATCTATGAAGAGAGGTGCTGGAGGCAGGAGTGGAGGCAAGGAAACAAGAACTTCATCTGTGGAAACCCAGGGTCTCTTAAGACAAGTGCAGACTGAACTCTTCTTAAACTCCAAGACAGTAGCTTTGAAGTTCAGAATTTGCTCTTGTATTTCTTGCCCAGGACTAGTGAAGTTGGGGTTGCCAATAAAATGACCACTTTCCTCAAAATGTTGCATTTAAAATCCAAGTCTTCTTAAAAGAGTACAGTAGGATTTTGGCCAGAAAGTGCTTTCTAGTACAAACACTAGTGCACTTTTACAAGGCAGGTAAAGCCCAAAATTATGTCGCTAATTAATTTTACATTTCCTCCAGCTACCTAGAACCAACTGCAGCTCAACATTCCCCAATTGGGATTTTGCCAAGAATTCAGATAATGCCATTTATGGACCATGCCAACAGCTGAGGTCATGCTTTCTGTCTAAAGGGAAAAAAAGAAAGAAAAAATAAATAGGGAAGGATTCATGGAAAATACATATTTGAGGGTAGGGGCAGAGGGAAAGAAAAGAGACAACATAGCAACCAACGCCAAACAGACACATATACTAGAGGAGGGCCTAAAGACTTTGAGTTTGTATTATTTGGGGGTGAAAGTAAAGCAAAACAGGAGAGCACAGTGATTGTAGGGAATGTTAGAGAAGGAACAATTTGATCTCAAAGAAGTAAATAATCTCCTCCCGCCAAATGTTAAAGAATATGAAAAGTAAAAGGCCTAATGTCTTGCATCATGGCTGGTGCAGATGTTCTGTTATGTGCATGCCAGCAATGTCAATTGCTTAGTATATGATTTTAGGTTTTGTAAGTATATCCCCTTTTCTTTCAGCAGAAACTCAGATTCCAAGGACTAGAAAGAACCTCTACAAGTTACAGTATGCTGAACGTTAGAGGTGAAAAGGACTTTGTATCTCATCTAATCCAATTGTCCCTATTCTAGAGATGAGGTAACTGAGAAAAATTGAGAAGAAATTGGCCAAATATTAATAATATACACTAAATTAGTGACAGAGTCAAGACTAGAAACCAGATCTAGTTCTGTGATTCCTAAATATCAGTTCATAATGAGCATTTCACTGGTCCAAGGGAAAAATGAGAAAAGCAAGGATATGGAGTCCCAGACAAAATAGAAAAGGAAAGAAGCACATGGCAGAACGTGGAGAAACAAACTGGTTTGTGATCAATGCCTCTTCCTGTTTTTGTTATGGTAATTTCAAATTACCATAATACCTTCGTTTAATAGGCACTAGCTCTTCTAATATATACTGATATTTTTTATTTGTGGCTTAATTCAAATTTTCATCATGAGGAAAAAGGCACAGGCACTTAATGTTTCTAAGGTAGGCATTGTACAAAAGAAGGTTTGAGAAGTTAAGGACTTGCTCAAGACAACTTGGTTCATATGGGATTGAGCCAGGAATAAATCCTAGAACTTCATTCTAGATCTCATAATCCTACCTTGAGTCCACATTTCTATCTTATGTCCATCTACACTCAGTTTCTGGGTATGAGCTGTCAGCCTAACCCAGACATCATTTTAAAGGTAGAGCAAGTAATGCTAACCAAAAATACCACATTATATACTCTAAAGCCAAAACCAAATGCCTCTGAGATTCCTGCTATTTAGAACTGTCACTGTTTGGGATTGCTGCTCTTTGGGATTCTGGCTGTTTGGGACAATCCCCATCTCTGTACCCGTTTACACAGGCAGAAATCATGGGGTTTGTTTGTTTGTTTTAAAAGCAGATGGCAAAGCCTGCCTTCTGGATCCTGCTTAGGGTGGTGGTTAGCAACTTCCAGAGTCTTGATTCAGCCCAGTTCGTATTAGTCACTTACGTGTGGCCCAGCCAGAAACTGCCTTCATTCATAATAAATAATCTTTGAAAAAGAAACCAGTATCTCTATCTGAACAGGCACACCATAATACAGATCTCAGATCTGGCCCATCAATAAATGTTTATCTCTCAGGACCCTGGTAAAATAAAACAGGGCTCAGGGGCTTTGGGTAAAATAGTCAGCTTCCCAGACTCACATGGGAAAAAAGTTAATATGGTGGTAATGAGCCACTTAAATGCCTGTCTGCCTATGTTACAATAACATGCCCTTTTCATTCCTTCCAAAAGCTCCCAAAGGACCCTGTGGACAGCCGCATTTTGTGGGTACTTCTTCCACTCCACACACCTACCCACAGAAAGCAAATTACTCTTATTTCTCCCAAACTTTGTTTTTTATAGTTATTAGGGTTTTTCCTTTTCTTTAACCTTTTTTCTTTTTGTTTTGTTTTTCTTCCTTTTGTGCTTTTTGTCCTTTGAGAATTTTTTTCCCCTTTTAGTGCTTAAGGTAGTTTTTCTTTGTTGTTTTTGTTGCTGCTGCTGCTGCTGATAATGTTCATTTTCCTTTCCTCCTCCCCCCACCCATTTTTCTGTTTTGGTTTTTTTTTCTATTGTGTTTTGGGTGATTTCCTTTTTCTGCTGGGGAGATTTGTTTTACTTTTTGGTTTTTCTTTTTTGCTTTGTTGTTTTATGTTTTCTTGGGGATTTTCTATGTTTGGTTTGCTCCTTTTATGGGGGGGTATATTTTACATTTTCCAGGTTTTCTCTTTTTGTCTTCTTTTGTTTATTTCTTTTGTTATTTTTCTTTTCCATGCTTTTTTTCTTTCTTCAGGTTTTGAATTTTATTATGTTTTTCTTTTTGTTTTGGTGTTTGGGGGAAGGTTTTTGAATTTTTTAGAATTTAGAGTTTTTAAATAGTTATTCCTTTTTCTGTATTATTTATTTAATTTTTTACAAATCTTTTTTATCTCTTCTTTCTCATGTAAGTGTATTCATTATCTTTCCACTTTTGCCTCTTGTCTTATTTTAACTTCTTAGTAATATTTTTACTTTGGAAATATTTTAGATTTACAACAGATTGCACATATAATAGAAAAAGTTCCCATATACTCAACATCCAGTTTTCCTGATATTAACATCTTACATTAGTATCATACATTTGCTACAATTAATGAAGCAATTCTAATCTGTTATTGTTACTAAAGCCCACACTTTATTAAGATTTTCTTTAAAAATAAATTAAAAAAAAGATTTTCTTAGTTTTATCTAATGTCCTTTTTTTGTTCCATGATTATCCAGCATACTATATTACATTTGGTTGTCATGTCTTCTTAGGCTTCTTTTGCCTCTGACGGTTTCTTAAATTTTCCTTATTTTCAAGGACCTTCATAGTTTTGAGGGAGTGATTATGTATTTCATAGAATGCTTCTCAGTTGGGATTGCCTGATGGTTTTCTCATGATTACACTGGAGTAATGTGTTTTGGAAGGGAAGACTACAGAGGTGAAGTGCTCTTCTCATCACTTCAAAAAGAGGTACATACCATCAACAGGATTTGTCACTATTGATGTTAACCTTTATCACCTGGCCAAGTTGTATTTGCTAAGTTTCTTTCATAATGAAGTTGCTTTGTCCCCCATTCCACACTGTACTTTTCGGAATCAAGTCATTAAGCCCAGTCTACATTTAGAATGATAGAGATTAAGCTCCACCTCTTGGGGGGGGCAGATACACAAATAAAGAATTTGGAATTCAGTATCATGTTATTTATTTTGTTACTGTAATTGTTCCAACTTTAGACATTGGAAGTTTTTCAGGTTTGCTCCTGTTCCCTTGACATGCTCTCTTCTTTTGATTTTTTTACATGCTTAACTTTTAAAAATTTTCTCATCCTCCTTTTTCCTTAGCATTTCCTTTAGTTTCTTTTTTCATTTTTATTTTCCTTCTGTTCCTACTTTCCTTTCCTTCTTTTCTCTCCTCTGTTAGCTTTTAATATTTTCTGCTTCCTTTTTTAAAAGATTTTATTTATTTATTTTTAGAGAGAGGGGTAGGGAGGGAGAAAGAGAGGGAGAGAAATATTAATGTGTGGTTGCTTCTCATGTGCACCCTACTGGGGACCTGGCCTGCAACCCAGGCATGTGCCCTGACTGGGAATCAAACCAGCAACCCTTTGCTTTATAGTCCAGGGCTCACTCCACTGAGCCACACCAGCCAGGGCTATTTTCTACTTCTCTCTTTTTCCTTTTCACTTATGTTTTTGAAGTAATTTGCTCCTTTCCCAACATTTTTTTATCTTTTTAAATTTTACATAATACTTTCTTTATTAAAATTTTAAACGCATTCTACATGATGGTCTGTTTATTGTAATTAATAAAACAATGAAAAGAAGCAACAAAAAAATATACCCTTGTTCCCATCCTGTCAGCCTCAGTTCCAATGTCTTTGGTCATCTACTGGTTTCATAGAATGAGCAGAGAACACTTTGTAGTAACCTCCTGAGGGCCTGCTAGCTTCCTTGACAACTCTATTCCACCAAAAGTCATAATCATTAAACTGAAGATTGGCTGAAATGCCAAAGCAGCAATCAGATATTTAATGTCTTTCTTACATAGAAACATCCACATTAAAATCAGTTGGGCTGACTATGACTAGAGGAGAATTATTCTACAAAGTCCTTCTTCAAGACCTTCTAGCTCCTATCATCAGGATGGTGTGTACATGTATGTGCACACATTGCCAAACTCTCCACATACAAATTCAGGGAGCTAATGGAAACCAGTAATAAGACATGAGTGGGAGCCTAAGGAACTTGGGGAGAAATGACTTGTAAGAAATTAGATACTCATGTAGATAGAGGGCACTGGGGAGACACCAGAACCTTCACAACTCAGGGCCAAGAACAGTGATGACTTATTTGAAGGCACTATTCTGTTTTCACTCTTTCATTTTAATTGTTTCTTTTCTGCCTATGTATATGTTCTGGGAAGTTGACATATCAACTTTAATCCCATTTACAGCCAGACTTGCAGGTGAAGCTGGGTCCCCAAATTCCTTTTTTTAAAAAAAAATATTTTACTTATTTATTTTTAGACAGACAGGAAAGGAAGGAGAGAGAGGGAGAGAAACATCAATGTATGGTTGCCTCATGCATGCCCCTCACTGAGGAACCTGGACCGCAACCCAGGCATATGACCTGACTGGGAATCGAACTCACGACGCTTTGCTTCACAGGCCTGCACTCAACCCACAGAGCTTACACCAGCCAGGGCAAATTCCTTTGTTTTTTGCACTCCAGGTTCCATGGATAGAAATGGAAATAGTAATCTTATAGTCTTTCCTGATAAGTCCTGACAAGTTCAGCAGTTAAAAGCATATTTCAAGTATAATCATGCATAGGAGCTAGGGTGAGGGAAAGAAGAATAAAGTAATTTAGATGACTCCTAGAACCCCTGTTTGATGGTGTGACTCAGTCATCTGAGGGCATCTGCATTGTCAATCGAGGTTGAAACAAGGGGTCAAGCAGTCTGTGAGCTATGATACAAGTGAACCACTCTTGGAGCTGAAGAGAGGAGAGACCATCATTTTAGAGCCTACCAAAGGTTTTTACTGCTCCCTTTCATTATCATGCCATCTGATTAGAAGAGAAGCTGGAGATAATTCCATTAAAAAAACATGTCCTATCTTTCCATGCAAGGGATCCCTTTCAACCCAGCCTGATTTACTTCAGTGTTCTGGGTCTCAGGCCCTGGCCCAGAACACAGTTTGCTGAATGGTAGAAACCCACTCCCCAGTGTGAGAGAACTGTTCTTATCTTTTGTTTTCCACTATATCAACCCAGGTCTGATATTGGCACTTGGAATTGAGACCATTTGACTTTATATTCCATAAACATTATATTAATTTTCAACAGGAAAATAAAAGAGAGTGGTTAATAGAAATCAGGCACTTAAAGGAACGAGAGGGATAGAGTTTTGCCTTAGGCAAAGCATAAGTGTTTGATTTTTCCAGAATTCTAACCTTATCCTGAGGTCAGTAGCAACTAATTTGGGGGGCAATACAAATACATGAGGTGAAGACTTCAACCCAGGACCTGGAAACTGAAAAACTCACTAGTTCAAGAACATGGTGGCTTTAAACAGTCTGCATGTTGGATGCTTTTTCAACAATGTGGCCAATGAGCAAAGCAGCTCCAGGAGGTAATGCAAAAGGGGAAAGGTAATACTGAAATATGGGGGTGAAAGAATATAAAAACGAGTTCCACAACAATGATGGACTTTCTGTTTTTTTGGTCCTATCCTTGCCTAAGGCAGAAAAAGAAAAATCACTATTTGCAAGGATAAATTAATGTGAGGGACAGTAGAAATGTGTCCAACTAAACATTAACTGCTTTCAAACCAGACATCACATAGTTAATGTTAACCATTTCCAGCCAATATGGAAAACAGTATGAATAGCCCTTAAAAATTTTAAAATAGAACTACCTTACAACCCAGGAAATCCACTTCTGGGTATTTATTTTTAAAATAATAACACTAATTTGAAAATATATATATATTCCTATTTTTACTATAGCATTATTTACAATAGCCAAAATATAGAAGCAATGTAGATTTTTATCAATAGATAAATGAATTAAAAAGATATGAATATATGTATAAATATACAAGATTCCATACACACACAAACACACACACACATATATATATATATAAATATATATATATATATATATATATATAGAGAGAGAGAGAGAGAGAGAGAGAGAGAGAGAGAGAGAGAGAGAGAATATTGCTCAGCAATAGCAAAGAATGAAATCTTATTATTTACAACAACATGGATGGACCTAGAGGGTATTATGCTAAGTGATAAAAGTCAGACAGAGACAAATACTGTATACTTTCATTTGTATATGGAATCTTAAAAAACAAAACAAATGAACAAATGAAACAAAAAAACACTGACTCATAGAGAAAGAGAGAACAAACTAATGGTTGCCAAAAGGGAGGGAGTGGGAGGATGGATAAAAAAAGTGAGGGGGAATAAAAGGTACAAACTTCCAGTTATAAAATAAATAAGCCATGGAAATCTAGTGTATAGCACAGGAAATATAGTCAATAATATTGTAATAACTTTGCACAGTGACAGATGGTTACTAGACTCAGTGTGGTGGTCACATTGTAAGTTAGATAAATGTTGAATCACTATGTTGTACACCTGAAACTAATATATTATTGTATGTCAGCTATACTTTAATTTAAAAATTTAATGACAAAAAAGAAATGAAGGTGAGAATTTGGACTTGGACTAGAGAAAGAATCAAGGTTATATAAAAGGGTTGAACTAGGAAAAGATTTTCATTTTTATGGGAGGAATTGGTGTACAACCTTGAAGGGTAGAGACAAGATTGTATTGAGAAAGATCAAAGGGCACAAGCAACACTAGCTCAGTATACACACTAAGAGTGTGCTGAGGTCTAAATTTTTCTTTAAATTGTAATGAATTTCAAGGGTGCAGAACGCTCTTTTGAATAATCAGACATGTACATAATTGTTTTCTTTAGTTTAGGTCCCTCAAGCTAACTGAATGTTTCCATTAAGGCAAACACCCAGAAGACCTCAGACCTAGTTATAACCCCCATTTGAATAAGGTTATAGATAGAAATGGTAGCAAATGCATATGTTTTTTCTTCTTTGGAATATAAAATATAGAAGGTATACTATTGAGGTTTGTTATGGACCTATTTGGAATGTTATAGGATACAATAAGCCCTCCCAGGGAAAAAAATGACAGAAATTTCAGCAGCAAGCTCCTCTCCTCTTGTTTCCTTCCCCTACCCTCATTCCTGTCATATGTAGTATTGCAGTGTTATTTAGAGAAAATAAAAAGATGGGACAATTGAATTTTCAGAAGAGTCTTTTGAAAGTTATTCTCTTTTGCTATCTGTGTGAGTGTGTTTTAAGTTTTGTGAGAGTAATTCATGCACATGGTAAACAAATGCATAGAAATGCATGAACACAGCTAATCTTGCTAGAGGAAAACACTTAAAAATTCCTGTGTTACCTTCCAGAGATAATTTATATATTTACAAGCATATATAAGCACATTATTATAATTTTGGATGTTATAAAAACCTCTGTGAAGGCTTCTCCTGTCTGTCAGGTTTGTCTCAGAACAACACCTGAGTCCCACAGCATGGTTGAAACCATGCAGCCAGGACAATCTCCAAAGATTCAACAAGGCAACAGTATACCTTAATGTAAATAATCCGGGGTTCCAGCTACCACAGTAGGGGTAGAGTAGGAATAAATCCTGAAAAAAAAACAGTGTGTAGTTCTCTTAGAAAAAAATGGGATATTACTGCCTATCTCACAGAATATTTGGAAGTCCTGAAAAAATATTCATAACATTCTTAAAACAGTGCCTGACATAGAGTAAGTGCTATATAAGTGTTAGCTGCTATCATTGTCATTATTATTGTTGTTGCCATCATTACTGGAAGAGGATAGCTTGGGCTTCTTGAAGGTATTCCCTATTTTCTTTAGAGTTTCCTCACTAGTTCTTCCAAAGTTCGGAGTCTCTATCTGTTATTACTCTTCCTCTGGGATTCCTCCTCAATCAGGACCTAGATGCTAGAGCCAATTGGTAACCAAAATGGTACCTCAAAAGCTGTCCTGGACACAAGAAAAATTAGCCTCACTTACTGATATTCCTCTCATGGCATCTATGAGATAGACTGTTTCATATGTTATTACTACCATTTTTGTAAAGACCATGGAAACACATGGACAGGCCAGCAGCTCACCACACTTTCTGGGGAATTACTCAACTCAGAACATGTTTTTCCCATCTCCTTTGTGTGATTCAGTTCCTCCTCATTCTTATTCCCCTCACTGCAGTGTTTTACCCTGCTGGCTAGGCCTTTAGGAAGCTGGTACTCCTGGGACAAGCTGGACTCCACAATCACAGGTAAAACATCCTCTGCAGCCTGAGACTATCATCTCAATCCCTTAGAAGCACTTTGAGGAAGAGAAACCAAGCTCACAGATACCCAGCATGTCTTTTCTCACCTACCTCTTTGGAAGAGTACGTGAATTGACAACTGACACACTAGATTTCTCCTACCACTGAGTCTCATCACTGGCACCTACCTACTTCTTTGTTTCTCCCAAACATAAATGGAATGTCTGGCTCCTGATGCTAGTCTTTGTACCACCATGGAGGGATTTTAACTTCCATAAAGTTAACCACAGAGCACCACTTTCTTGATTCACCTCCAGTGACCTTTTCCTACACATCAGTTGTCCAACCCATGGCCACATCCAGGTCTTTTTATCACTCAGAACTTCTTTACTTCTAAAATCTTAAGTTCATATATCCCACTATCTGACTATCTTTTCCTTTTAAGGGCTTTTATTTACTTATTCCCACTACTTCTATTCTTTGGTCTTCTGTTTTCTCCTGACTTAATCAGTTCACTCCAGCCTAATTTTCTTCCTTTCTGGATTTGGCCCTACAATTCATTATTTCAACCACTATATTTTCCATGCTCTTAATGTACCACATTTGACTTGGAACCACTCAAAAATTCATGATCTCCTGCTTTAAGAAAGTTCTTAGTACCACACAACAATTGTTCTAAGAATTCATGGCCAGCTTTATCTCACATCCCTTCCTACTACCTTTACTTCTGAATCTTCACCCTTTCCCATTCTAATGGTTCTTTCTCCTCTGCACAATATGTTCAGACTTCTCACCATTTAAAAAACAGTCCCTCAACCCTGCCTGTCACTGTTTGCTGCCCTCTTTCTTTTATTCCTAACCAATCTTCCTGAAAGAACAATCTACATTCACTGTCTTCAGTTTCTCTTACCTCAATTCACTGTAATCTGCTCTGCTTCTGGGGTAGGTAACCTCCTACCCTTGTTTCAACTTTTGTCATGAAATTTATCACCCTAGTGTAACCACAATTAAACTTCAGCACCTCAAAAAGTAGGAAAATGTACAACTTCTCTATGTCATCTCAGAACCTAGCACAGTGCTTGGCTGATAGAAGGTGCTCAATAAATGAATTGCCACAAACACTTACTGAACACCTACTAGGAACCAAGCACTGTATGAGCTCTGTTACAATCCACAACACTTGAACCCCCATAATCCATCACCAAAACTATATTCAAGCATCCTTACTCTTGCAGAACCCTTCTTCCCTTCATGAGTGTCAAGTCAGTACATTTAATTAAGCCACGGAAACCCTTGCCCTATACTGTGCCTTACTCATAGTAATCATTTAACTGTTATTGAATATATGCCTGCTAGATCTCAGCAGACCCAAGAGCTGTTATTGTAAATGTCCACAGAGAGACCTATTCTGAGATCTGGTTCCTTACAGAGGGCTTTAGGGGTTTTAAAGAGACATTTCTAAACAGCTCCTAGAAATATATTTATTTGCATCTCAATATTGCTGATAATTTTGGCAAGGCTACCAGCTAGTTTACAATGCCTCCCTTTCCTTTATCTTCAACTTTTGTTTCTTCTCTTCAGGTTTCTTGCCCTCCACCCATAAGCAAGTGCAAAAGCCACTCTTAGCCACAAGTAAAAGAATACCTAAATTTGAAACCCTGATTGACCCTAAGGTCCTCTGTTAACTAATAACACCCTTCCTTTTTCCACTAATCTTTTACAAGAGTAGTCTACACTTGTTAGCTCAAATTTCCTTCTTCCCATCGGTTCCCACATCAAGTAGTCATGAAAAATAGGGTATGGAAAGAAGACTAGGGTATGGGTTAGGATGGTCAGGAAAAAGCACCATGGACAAGTAAGGAAAACCTCATAGGACAAAGGGGAAACTATGAGGTTAAAGTACAGAAGACGTAAATGTGCTGGGGAATTATGAGGTTTTTCCATTTGTTTCCATATGGAGGTTTCCATATAACCTCCATTATGAGATTTTATAATTTTGAGAGGGTAACACATACATATGTTGCACAGGTCAAAAGTTACAAAGTGAGAGTAAGTGCTTTTACCATTCTCACCCAGTTTCCCTCTCTAGAAGCAATAACTGTTAAAAGTTTTTTGTGTATCATTCCAGATATGATCTATGCATTTATAGGTATTTACATAGACGGAGTCTCTATACACAATGGTAGAAAACAATGGGAAGTGCTATGAGAAGTATGAACTGACAAGTGTGAACTTCAACAGAGGAGGTGTTAAAGAATTAGGAAATATCATCTTCCTGCTAATATACTCTTCCTCCTGAGTACCCACTTTCATTAATAACCTTTCCATTCTCCCAAGTTGCTGAAAGTTCAAAACTTGTGAGCATCCCCCACTGGCACAGTGGTCTGAAGTTTACAGGATACTCCCACAGCCTTTATTTCATCTAACTTTGGCATTACCCTTTGACCTAAGCAGAGTCCCAATGATTATCCACACAGTACAATTAAGCTGATTAATAATCCCTCAGGGGTTGCTTCCCATCAATAAATGAATGGATCAAAAAACTGGTACATTTACACAATGGAATTCTATGCAGCAGAAAGAAAGGAGCTCCTACCCTTTGTGACAGTATGGATGGAAGTGGAAAGCATTATGCTAAGCGAAATAAGCCAGGTGGTAAAAGACAAATACCATATGATCTCACCTTTGACAGGAACCTAAACAACAAAACAAACAAACAAGCAAAATATAACCAAAAACACCAAAATAGAGAACAGGCTGACAGTGACCAGAGGGGAGAGGGGAGGGAATTTCAGGGGAAAAGGGGAAGGGTTTACAGGAAAAAGTATCAAGGACACATGGACAAAAACTAGGGGGGAGTGGAAATGGGAGGGAGGTGGGGAGGGCTGCAGGGGTGGGCTGGGATGGGAGTAAAAGACAGAAAACTTTACTTGAACAACAATTAAAAAACCAAAAAGAGTAATCCCTCGGGGGGGAGGATTGACTGTGGGAGGTGTGGGACAGGGGGGAATGATGTAGAAAAATGGGGACAACTGTAATTGAACAACAATACAAAAAGAAAAAAAAATAATCCCTTCACCCTTGCTAATGCTATATCTAATTTTATTTCCAAAGTATAAGTTACATACACATACTCCTCACAACCTCTACTATTCAACCTTCCTTTAAATTCTCATTAGTTTTCATGTTTTAAATTGGAATAATTGTCTATTTTCTGGGGTTGTTAAATACTCTTAGTAAAATTAGAGATAAGAGCTATAACACTGCAACAAATTTTTGTGCTCAACAAATATTTGTTCTTTTCTCCTTCTCTCCCTAATAGCTCTTCACCTTCAATCCATTCTTCACATTACATACCTGATTCATCAAGATGATGTAGAATTCTTTAATTTTTGTCCATGTCCATCCTCTGTTGATCCAAACATCAGGGCATCAGAATAGGATGAGTTACCTAGATTTTGAGGAAAAGTACTAGAATGTCCTAGGTACAGCCATATCAAAGGAAAATCACTCTTAGTGCGTCATGAAGGCATTATTTTTTCATCAAAAGTAGCATCATTGACATTTAGAAATACAAAAGGTCAAGATCTGGCCTGCATTTTTCACCTAGAAAAAATCCTGCATATTCTTTCATTACTCAGCTCAAATGTCACCTTCTTCTTGATGCTTCCAAGATTCTGCCCACGTTACTTCTTCACCTAAATATGAATGAACCTTTCCTTTGTCAGCATTACCAAAGATGGGGGAAGAAAGGAGGTGAAGTGAGAGGGAGAGGAAGGGACAGGGAGTGAAAGAGAAGGTTAAGAAAGAGGAAAGTGAAGGGAAAGAAAGAGGGAATAGAGAAACAGTTTAACTTCTCTTCTTCCCCGGTCTAGTACAGCCCACCAATCCCAGTCGCTGTTCTGAAAACACCCATTGTCCCAACTCCTGAAATATGTCCAACTGAGTAAGGTTAAAATGATGCTAACCAGGCAGTAGGTAAAGGGGATCCCCTACACCCCTAGTTTCTGGTTAGAAATTAAAGACACATAACAATAAAATATGGTTTACTCTTAAGTGAACTTATTTTCAGGTTCATTTATATCTATCTATCTATAATTTAGTTATAATTTAATTTTATATATTTCATATTCTGCATTGTATCGATTAAATCAAGAACATTTTCACATTTCATTAAATTTTCATTAAAAATATTTTAATAGTTTTGCCCTGGCTAGGTGGCTCAATTGGTTGGAGTGTCATCCCATACACCAAAAGGTTACAGGTTCAATGCCTGGTCAGGGGACATATCTAGGTTGTGGACTCTCTCCCTGGTTGGGGTACATTCTGGAGGCAACAGATCAATGTTTCTCTCTTACATGGATGTTCCTCTCTCTCTCTCTCTCTCTCTCTCTCTCTCTCTCTCTCTCTCTCTCTCTCTCCCTCTAAACATATCCTTGGGTGACAATTAAATAGTAATAATAAAACAAAAATATTTTAATAGTTTTGTAAGTCTTCTATCTTGTTTCTGCCCATAATATATCCATTCCCCTATTCCTGGACATTTACAATCTCTTTCCCACTCTTGTTTGCACAAATGTTATATTAATGGCACATAAATCTTTATCTGAACCTTTATTTCTTCTGGAAATATTCTTAAAGATTTTATTTATTTGTTTTTTAAAGAAAGAGGTAGGGAGGGAGAGAAACATTGATCATTTGTCTCCCACATGCTACCAACCAGGGATCTGGTCCATGACCCAGGTATGTGCCCTTCCTGGAAATAGAACAGGCAACCTTTCAGTTTGCAGGAGGACAACCAACCCACTTAGCCACACTAGTCAGGGTTTCAGGAAACATTCTTAAAAGGTGAATTCCTGAGTCATAAGATATTATAATTTTTAGAGCTGTTTAGAGATATCATCAAAGAACTTCCTGAAATAACATGCCAATGTAATCCACTGGCAATGTACATAAATAACCATATCACTGCACTCTTACCAGAATAGAGTATTATTTTTCCACTTTTTCTAATTTGAGAGGCAACAAAAATGACATTCCATCATTGCCTCAATTTGATTTCCTTGATTACTAGTACAATGAAAGTTTTTTAGTAACATTAATATACATGTTTTATTTTCTTTGTTCTGAAAATTAGATACATGTTTTCTTTACAACTATTTTACTGGAATCTTGCTATGCTTATATCAATTTACATGCATTTTGATATATATTTAGCATGTTACATGGTAATAATAATTATATACACTTGATTCTTATTATTCACAGTAGTCGTGTTTTATCAAGTGACTGCAAACACTGATTTAGCAAATCCTGAATCTTTCTTCCTGGGAAAATATGTTTAGGTTCCCTCTGTCATAACATTTATGTCAACAAATCAATACAAAGCTTTGTGTGTGTTTCTGTTTAAAGACACTTTATTTAATATACATTGTTGATTCATTAACATTGAACTCACATACAATAGCACTATAAGTGATGTCTGAGCTAAGCTTATCTTATACATGCATTTTCTCATTAAGGCACATGATAGCCTTCTTTTGCTCAGGGACACTAGTCAGAACTTCAGCACTAAGCTTCAAGGACATATTAAACAGCAAAATCACAAAAAAAACCCCCCACAAAAATGTGAAAAACATGGCACTAAATAAATCATGAAAAGTACACTTATTTATAGTAGGAGAGCTGAAACAAGAAGGCAGAGAATTGCCTTGTTGGACTTCAGCTGGGAATGTACACATCACAGAACTTCTTGTCACTTCTGAACATATGAATGAATGACTACAAAACCACCACAGGTATTGATCTGGGGGTTACAAATAAACATTGGCACAGAAGTAAATTTGCAAATATAGAATCTACAAATAAGAATCAACTATATTTATCATATTTGTCACACAGATTTCTAGTTTATTTTTTTCTTTTTTCATATTATATTATTTTACATTTTTATTGTTGTTCAAATACAGTTGTCCCCATTTTCCTGCCACCACTTTCCCCCACCCCACCCACTCCCACCTCCCACCCTTAATCCTTCCCCCCTTTGGCTTTGTTCATGGATCCTTTATACATGTTCCTTAGTTTATTATTTATATTTCAATTTTGTTCATGTTTTAGTACATTCATGTTTTAAATTCACAGAGGTTTTCATTTTTTAAGATTTTCTTTATTTATTTTTAGAGAGGGGAAGGGAGGGAGAAAGAGAGGGAGAGAAACATCAATGTGTAGTTGCCTCTCACATGCCTCCTACCGGGGACCTGGCCTGCAACCCAAGCATGTGCCTTGACTGGGAATTGAACCAGTGACACTTTGGTTCACAGGCTGGTTCTCAGTCTACTGAGCCATACCAGCCAGGGCCTCATTTTTATATATGCAAATATACAGCCTTTTCCTCTGTAATATAAAGTATTATTTTATACCTATATAGAGATAAATAATTTATTCACCTACATTTTCTTCTATTTTTAAAGTCTTTAATGTTCTAAATAAAAATCTTCAATACACTTGAAATACAGTTTGGTGGGTGGTATATCAAACCATTCTGAGATGTAACAAGCCACTAATCACCAGTCAATGAACTTCATGTCTTGATCTTTATATTATTCTGACTCCCAATGAAGTGCCATTCTAAATACAGGTCAGCCAGTTCTAGAGTATCTAAAAAGCTTTAAAAATAGAAAAGCAAGGGAAATAAGTCTTACCTTTTCCACTAAATCAAGTGTTAGATATCAAGAAATGAGATGGAGCCAGTAATGATATCCCACAGCCACTTCATGGCTGCATTCTGCAGTGAAGCAGGGCCAGGTATGGGATTAGAATCCAAGTTTCTGCTGGGGACTAGAATGGTCCAAATTGAGTTCTCTCCATTCCATAAGACAGAATTTCTCAGAGTATTGTCAAGGATGACCTGCATCAGAGTCACCTGTATGTTTGTTAAAACAAGGATTCCTGTGCCCATGGCACACCTAATGAATCAGAATATTGGTGACTGGGTGCCCAGGATCTACATTTTTATAAGATTCTCATGTAAATCTTATGCATGCTAAGGTTTGAGACTCACTACCACAATCACTGTTTCATGATTGGAGGTCAATAATATGTCAAATCAGAAGTATCTGCTTAAAAGACACAAGAGGTTTAGTCAACAATATACAGAATATGAGTGGTGAGACATAGAGGCCAAAAATGAGCTAATAAAAGTACAGTGTCTAGAGTGAAGGAGGTGATGGCCTTGCTCTTTCCCCACACCAAGCCAGTGGTACTGTGTTTAGCTTTAAAACACCACACCTCAAGAGTGATGAAACCAAAATATGATAGGTCCTCAAAAGGACAACTTAGCTAATGAAGAGTTGGAATTCAAGACAAATGCAGAATTATCAAAGACAATTCTGACATCTAGCTTAGAGAATTGAATCACCTCTTTGACATCTCTTTGATAACATGACTTCCCACCTCAAATAGGTGAAGAGATGTCATGTGAAAGAGATCCCTCTGCCTAGGCAATGCCATCCATGCATGTAATTTTATGTGCTTTTGCATTGGCTGTTGATTCTCAAATCTGCATCCCCTGAGCTTTAGCCCCTAAGAAATCTACACATTTAGATTTTTCACAAGCACCACAAACTCTACATGACTAAAATCAAACAATTATTATTCCCACTTTTACAAATAATGAATCTGAAACTCAAAGAAATTCATGGATTTTCCATGGGTTCCACTAAAGTAATTCAACCCAATCTGATTAATTCTAAAGCTTATGCTCTTTCCATTTTTATTTTTCTGGCTTCTATAAAATTAGGGGAAAATACCATATGACCTCACCTTTAACAGGAACCTAAACAACAAAACAAACAAGCAAGCAAAATATAGCCAAAGACGCTGAAATAGAGAACAGGCTGACAGTGACCAGAGGGGAGAGGGGAGGGAATTTCAGGGGAAAAGGGGAAGGGTTTGCAGGAACAAGTATATAAAGGACACATGGACAAAAACTAGGGGGGAGTGGAAATGGGAGGGAGGTGGGGAGGCCTGAGGGGTGGGCTGGGATGGGAGTAAAAGACAGAAAACTGTACTTGAACAACAATTAAAATAACATTTAAAAAGTAAATTAAAACATTAAAAACATTAGGGAAAAAAACAAACCAGAACATTACATATATATCTTGTAGCTCTGAAACAGAGTACCAAGTTTCACAGGGGAGTTGGTCCTATCTTAAAAAACAAATCTGCTCTGAGAAACTCTAATATTAAATTTACTAGATTACAGTATAAAATTAATAAACCCTTGGCAATATCAGGGACAAAATTATTAAGTGGAAGAAGTTGGAGAAATCCCTTTCCCTCTCTGGATCACAGTTTTCTGTTCTTCAAAATATAGGTTTTTCTGGACTTTGAAGATCTTTATACTCTCTTACAGCTGTGCCATTCTGAGAGTCTATGGAAGACAGCATTTTGTATAAGGTACAGACATTATGAATAAACAGTCATGCCATTTAGCCTGTGTAATAACTCAGCTGCGTTCCAACACCATCCTCCAGGACCTGCTAGACTAGAGGCTGATCATATATCTTCATATTCTCATCTACTCCAGGCACCTAGCCCAGCATGACGCACTTATCCACACAGTTCTGACTTGCCTCTGGCAATACCAGCTCTTTATTCAACTGGAGAGGTGATCAGGTAGAAAGTAGAAATTCTGTCACATTTTTCCCTAAGTGGGGTTTTCATGTGCCCCCCTGAAGTCACTTAACAGCTCCATGACCTTGGGCAAGTCACTTAACCTCTCTGAGCCCCCATTTTCTCATCTGTAAAAGATACGTACTTCATAATATGTAATAATATTTAATTCAGCTGATTGTTACACAATTGTTTGTGCAATATCACTAGGCATATAAGGTCTGTCCAGAAAAAGTCCAGCCATTGTTAATGTAACAAGAACGGTTTGTGCGACATCACTATAACCTGGCAGCAGAGAGAGTGGACTGGAATGCACATGTGTGAACAATGACAACTTCACTGTACTAGTCAGTCGGGGTGGTAGAAGTCATTGAGTGAGCTTGTGTACTGTGTGGCCATCACATTCAAATGACTGAGCAAGTAGAGCAATGAATCTGCATCAAATTTTGCATTAAGCTTGAACATTCATCCGCAGAAACTATTCAGATGAATCAGAAGGCTGCAGCTATGGGCAACTGGTGATTGGCAGCTTCATCATGATAATGCAGCTGCTCATGCATCACGTCCTGTGCAGAGTCCTTTGGAGAAACATCAAATCACCCAGGGGACTCAGCCCCACCATGGCCCAGATTTGGCGCCCTACAACTTCTGGCTTTTCCCAAAACTTAAATCACCTTTGAAAGGGAAGAGATTTCAGACCATAGATGAGAGTCAGGAAAATATGGCAGGGCAGCTGATGGCGATGGGGAGAACTGTGTGAGGCCCCATGGTGCCTACTTGGAAGGGGACTGAGGCATCATTGTCCTATGTACAATGTTTCTTGTATCTTGTATCTTCTTCAAAAAAAATGTCCCTATTTTTCTTATTACGTGGCTGGATACCTTCTGGAAAGATCTTATATACTTGATGCTTAGCAAATAATTCCTCCCTTCAGTGCCATCCTTGGCTGGGCCACACCAGCTAACCCTAGAGTTTCCTTAGATTCACTAGTTATTCTGAAGGTTTACCTTATAATACCTTTTCTTTTTAATAATTTTTCAACTTTATTTTTTCAAAAAAGTTTAAAGAATAGTACAATGATCATCTAAATAATTTCAACTGGATTCAACACTGAAATAACCTTAACATAAAAAATGTTATGTATTAATACAAAAATAAAATAACTTTTCAGTATTATTTTGTACTGGTTTCAGGTGTACAGCATAGTGGTTAGATAATCACATACTTTACAAAGTGGTCCCCCTGATATTTCAAGTACCCACCTGGCAGCATACATAGTTATCACAATATTATTGACTATGTTTCCTACACTGTACTTTATATCCCTATGACTATTGTGTAACTGCCAATCTGTGCTTCTTACTCTCTTCACCTCTTTTACCCAGTCCCCTGTGCTCTCTCCCCTCTGGCAATCACCAGTCTGGTGTCTGTATCTATGAGTCTGTTTCAATTTTCCCTATACATCTTTCTGATCACCAAACCCTCCATCAGCAGACAAAGAATATTCAAAACATGTGCATGGCAATTCTCTCAATGCACTAAACAGTGGCAATTAAGACTGCATTTGAGGTTTTGTATCAAAACCTAAATCCCTAAAATGTACTCAGCCATCTTCTGCTCAAAGGTTTCCTATTACTGTATAAGGAACTTGTTTCCATCTAACTTGACAAAAAAGGGGACACATACTAAGCCTGACAATCTCAGGGGAGGCCTGCATGGTGAATCTGTAAACTCAGAACCTAAAGTAGCCACATAGGATGGTCTGAAATTAAAACTTAAAAGTGAGTCATGGTGGGTAGTCATATCACATGTTGGAATCTTCCCTAACAAAGGTCAATCTTTATCCTAACTGAGCCTGTCTATTGTCTTTTTGCATCTTCCATAACATACTTTTGGAATGCCAAAGTAATTACCTTTTTTACAGACTCCTCAGGGCACAATCTGATACCAGAGAGACCACGGAATCCCATTGTTATCTTGTTGCCCCAAAACCCTATCTACATGCTATGAATGATCATTTATAACTATTCTATACCCACCTATGTAAAAGAAGTATTTTGTCTCTCCATTTTACTCTGTCTAATCTCAGAGATATCCCTGCTTTGCCTTCTCCTGCCTCCCTCATTTACTACATGTAACCCTCCTTACTCATCCTTTTTTATTATACTGTGTAAAATAAGCTGCAATTCCCTCAATCAATCCCTACACCATTGTTCATGAAAAAAAATAATAAGCTGCAAAACTGCCATTTTCTGGAGCATTTTCTCAGTTGCTGAGATTTTGTTTCCCAGCAATTGTCATCAGTTTGGCTCAAATAAACTCAAACATTCTCTACAGATTTGGACATTTTTTTACATCAACATAACACAGCCCATCTTATTTTCAGTCAGCTCTGGTATAACTTCTATTTATTAATCCTAATTTGGTCCCTTGGGATCATATCATACAGAAAAAAGACTTTTCCTTCTGACAACACTGCAGATACTGGAAGACAACAATCATGTCCCACTCTGCCTTCAAGACTTCTCTTCTTAACCTCTATTTTGTCTGTGTTCCTCTTTAAAAGATAACATTTTGGCAGCCATATTAAACATATATCCATCTTGTAGAATTGCTTACATTTTTTAATTTTCTGAAACTTATGCATTTATTCTTATCAAATTAATTTGTTGTTTTTTGAACCATCTTTGCAATCTAGTAAATTCTTCTTGGATTCCTGGTTCCATCATCTATCATAATTACTTTCCCCTTCCCCTCCAGTTCCCTCTTAATGTCTGATGAGCATACACTTCTATATCTTCATCCAAGTCATCAACTGAAATGTTGAAACAAAGACAGAGCCAGGCACAGAGCCTTAGAGCCTACACCAGGGATCTCTCTTTGCAATAGTGAACCTCAACCTCTTTCCTGCCTTCAACACACCTGAGGGCCCTCCTACCACCCATTCACATTAATAACAGTGGCTCACAAATCATCAGAGATATCCAAGGAAGTGCAGGCCTTCTAAAAGCAAGTATTGTAATGAAGGGATAGGCCTATGTGGTTTGGAAAAACCCTCATGCAGGTGATTCTGATGAACTTTCAGGAATGTTCCCTCACTCCCATACCCTACACACATACTTCTTCAGAATTCCTGCTCCAGGCAAGAAGGGGCTGGAAAGAAGTATTCCAAATCATGAAGGGCAAGGACCTACATCCAAGATGACTCTATCCAGCAAAGTTTTAATTTAGAATGGAAGGGCAGATCAAGTGCTTCCCAGATAAGGTCAAGTTAAAGGAGTTCATCATCACCAAGCCCTTATTATATGAAATGTTAAAGGGACTTATCTAAGAAAAAGAAGATTAAAAATATTAACAATAAAAACCCAGCAAACTCACAACTATCAACAAATGAACCTAAAAGAAAAGAAAAATAATGAAAGCAAAAACTAAGCAAACAACTACAATGGGAACAGAATCAGAGAAATGGACATCACATGGAGGGATTTCAGTGGGGAGGGGAAGGGAGGAATGGGGTAAAGGTACAGGGAAGAAGAAGCATAATTAGTAGGCATAAAATAGACAGGGAGAGATAAAAATGGTATAGAAAACAGAACTCAAAGAACTTATATGTACAACCCATGGACATGAACTAAGTAAGGGAGGGGGTGGATCCTGGAGGGTTGGGTGTAATACAAGGGATAAAGGGAGAAAATTGGGAAAACTTTAATAGCATAATCAATAAAAAATACTTTAAAAATAAAAATAAAAGAATTCCTGCTCCACAGAAACATGAAATCAATAATTAGCATCCTTGTGCTAATTAACTTCATTATATGTATGATAACATTAATAACACATAGCTCATAAGGCTTATGTGATGATTAAATAGTTAATGCATATAAAGTACTTAGCGCAATGCCTGGCATATAGTAAGTGCTCAATAAATAGCACTTTTAAAAATAAACTCTTTCAGAATCCAACTAAAAGAGCAATGTTCCAGCTCATATTTCCTCCATCTTGTTCACCAGGAGGTCATAAAAATTAAAATCTTAGTCATGTGCTTTGCTGTAATACAGGTACACTGTAGCCATCACATAATTGCATCTAATAGTCAAATGACCCTATCAAAAAAGGCCCCACTTTCAAGCCTACAAATCTGAATACAGGACATAGCTCCTTAATGGTGTTATTAAAGCTACAAATATACTGGAGTTTAATTTTTTCCAAACTCATGCTCTACTGCCTGATCTGGTTCCCATCTTCCTCACCTGTGAATGGCAGAATCAGGACCTCCACATTCGCGAAGGGCCACATCATTGCCTTTACTCTTTCTCCTTTACTTGATCCTGCTATTTTCAGAGAGGGTGTCAGAATCCAAGTGAGGTAATCCAGACTTGCCTTGCAATAAAATAATTTCAAAATATTGTGTCTGAAGGACAGATTGGGATATGCCACCCTCTTTACAATGGGTCACTCCTATCACTTGTATTTCTGATAAGATCCCCCATCTCCCAGTCCCCCACCTTGGGTCATTACAGTTTATGCTGCTGCATACCACATTTCAGGCCTTCTGGTGGCCACATGTCCAGGATGAAATAGGAATTGTATCTGGAACCAGAGATATCTGTGAGTCTGAAACACTGGAAGCCATTTTATGCTGTGGTTTTTCTGAGTGTCACTTTTTAATGATAATCAACATATTATAAAAATACAATTGCTCACATTTATGTTGTGCTTCATATAAAGCATTTTAATGAACAATTTTACTCCTTTGCTGCTCAAAACAGTTCCATAGCTTCACTTTGGAAAATATTGCTGAAAATTAAAAAGAAGTTGTCTTTGCCCTGGCTGGCGTAGCTCAGTGGATTGAGCGCGGGCTGCGAACCAAAGTGTCGCAGGTTCGATTCCCAGTCAGGGCACATGCCTGGGTTGCAGGCCATGACCCCCAGCAACCACACACTGATGTTTCTCTCTCTCTCTCTCTCTCTCTCTCTCTCTTTTTCCCTCCTTTCCCTCTCTAAAAATAAATAAATAAAATATTTTTTTAAAAAGAATAAGTTGTCTTTATCAAGCTAAATTACGTATTATTTCCCCATACATACACAAAAATTATCCCTGTTACACAATCTAGTTAAACCAAACAAAAATGTTAAATAGCAGCTACTTTGCTCCCAAAGGCATTAAACTCTAAGGTTTTTTTTATTTTTATGGCAGATGATATTAATGTTATCTTACAAATGAGGAAAACAAGCCTTTGGGAGATTACACAATTTGCTCAAGGTCCACATAACAAATAGAACTAGGACTCAAAGGCTGAGTTATCTGACTCCAAATTTTCTGATTTTCATTTATCCCTCAACATTTGAAAATGCCACATGATTGCCTTGACTGGAATGGCCACCATCCTCCCTTGTCAAGAAATAGGCAGTAGCCAACTAAATCCATCTTCCTAAAAGACATCTTTGAAATTACAGGATACTAAGTGAAATTCTCTCATAAAAAAGATCAATTTCCCTCCCAGGAAACTATGTTGTTACGCCATTCTAAGACTCCTTTCTTTTTTACATTACAGAAACACAGCCATTGAACCTCATCTATCTGTAGAAAAGATATTGAGATACAACAGCACCAAACCAGAGCTCCAACCCCACCTTCAGTCTTGCAGCATTCTGTCACTCACCATCAAAGCATCCAGCCTGCCTACTATCCCAATGTAGAGATTTTGCACAAATTAGAAATGGTACAGTCTATAAAGATTTCATTTTTCATCCTCCATTTTTTTAAATCCCTATCCTTCATACAGCAGTCCCCACATAGCACAAAAGGACAACCACCTGGGAGGAAGCCAGACAACACTGGCCAATTTTTACTTCAGCTTATAACAATAAGGTAGATAACCTGTCTCACAAATGAGAAATTAGATACTGGGCTACATCTCCTTTACAAATTGCAAGGTATAGTCCTCAACTCAATGCTAATTAACTGAGCCATTCACTTCAGGTCCTACCTATAATAATTAGCTTTTTCCTTCAAGATTTACCAGTCTGTTCTTCTAACCTAAATAACATCCCTAAACAACTAAAAAGCAGTATCTCGGTTGGTAGACATAAAGGCGTAGGAAGGTTTTCACTTTTGGCTTAGGACTCTATTAATTGCAACCTGAGATGAGGCCAGACACAAATAATGACCCCAGGGGCTGGCTTGCAGAACCAAGCATCACTGGGGCCACATAGAACTCAGTATCAGCTCCAGCAGCATGGGGCTGCTAAATGGAATCAGTTCCCACACTGCTTTCCGGATATACCAAGGAAGAACCCAAAATCCTGCATTAGCTCCTCAAAACTGTTTCCCACCTCCCAAAAATATGTTTGGGTGCAACTAATCTCTTTTGAACCTCTCCTCAAGCAACCCTGGCTCTGGTATTTTCTGTTCTTATTTAATTTGTTTTCACGTTTTCAGCTGTTTCAACTTCTGTAAGTACCTGATTCCTTGCTTTGGCTCGAATCAGCATTGTCTTCAGCCATCTTCCTAGGTTTACCAACCTCAGGCTCCAGCTCTGAAGAATTAGTTTAAACTGGTCAAAATATATTTGAACTGGTCTGAACTGATTTTTTCCTGAGAGAAAATACTTGAATTGCTCAAGAGCAAGTTCTGACCACTTTAAAGCCATTTGGGCCAGTTTTACACGGCTAAGGCAAGAACCAGTCACTGAAGGGATCAAGATGTATCTGTTTAGAAAATCACTTGTGGGTACAGAAAGGACCTGATGCTAAGGACCATACCATCTGTGATGGTGATGCTGGAGGGAGATTCAGAAAGGACCTAATAGTCTGTGAGGCAGAATCAAGCCACCGTAGACCCCGGAGGAGGAGCTACAAGAAACTGATGCTCAATGACATAGAATCAAATAATTGGCATGAGACAGAAGGGGGAAAGATGCTGATGCTCTCCAGACAGGACCAGATCACTGAAATGTACAGGGAGCAGAACAGGGATGCATTTCTACAAGGTGTCATCAAACTACTCTGGGGTACAGATGAAAAGAGAAAGGGACAGTAACACAAAGGGCCTAGTAGTCTGTGGGCAGGACCAGACTACTGTGGACAATTGGCAGAAAGGAGATGTTGTTCTAAGAAGCAGGATCAAACCACTGTGGAAGGGAGGGGAGCAAAGGAATCTTAAATTTCTTGAAGAAATTTAAATTCCTTTCAGTAAAGTGAAAGAGAATGTGGTGTTCTGTAAAATGGAATCAAACTACGTTTTTATAGTTAATAAAGGGCATTTACATGTATTGTCTCATTTGGTCTTTACTCTGCCCTAATGGTTGGGTCGGATCACCTTTCCACAAAGGCCTCTAAAGTAATTTGTCTGCCCTTGATGGTTGCTAAGCAACAGTGTAGCAGCTGCCTGATGAACCTTGCCCTTTTGGCATTAATCCCTGAGTTTCTGGAAGGGAAATAACATGTACACACATGAAAAATTGAGGAACAAATTGAGACAGTATCATCAAATGCTAGGTGACAAAGAGTAGGATATAACCACACAGACCTTCAAATTTAAAAAAAGATTTCAAGTAGTTACAGAATACAGAATTTGCTATGTGGAAGCAAAACTCACAAAAGCACAGCCGTACAGATTTAAGACATCATGTGCAAGCCCCCACAAGACATTTGAGTCCTCCTAGACAGCCCTAACTAGTGGTGCTTAAAAACATTTGATGGAAAATGAGTAGTTCTAACTTTCTAGGAAATCTATTCCATTTTTCTTAAAATTCTTGTCTCTTTATTTATATTTTGAGCTAAACTCCCCCCTCCCATAGTTTCCACCCAGCAGTCCAAGTTCTGTGCTCTAAAGCACAGATTGGCAAACTAGGGCTTGTGGGCCACATCCATCCTGCTGCCTATTTTTTTATAGCATGAGCTAAGAATGGTTTTTACATTATTAAATGGTTGAAAACAATCTAAAGAAAAAAAAATTTGTGGCAAATGAAAAATTATACAAAATTTAAATTTGAGTCCGTAAGCAAAGTTTTGTTGAAACGTAGCCATGTTCGTTCATTTACATATTGTCTATGGCTTTTTTCCTGAGACCACAGCAGAGCTAAGTAGCTGAATCAAAGACTTATGGCTGTCAGAGCCTCATATATTTACTGTGTGCCACTTTGCAGAATAAGTTTGCTGATCCCTGATACAGAGCAACAAAGAATCAGTTTTGAATAAGACTCTGCTTATGTGAGAATATATGCTAGATATGAAAGGGAGTTCAGAAACCTCACAAAGAATCCCAAATTATCAAAGGGAGGGAGGGGACTGGTGTCAAACTCCTCTGAGCTCACAAATAACTTTAAAGCACTTCTCATGGGCTTTAGGGGATAAGCCTGTACAGAATTGCTAGGAGTGTCCAAGAAGAATGAGGGAACAGCTATAAAAGAAGGTTGGGATCAGAATGCGAAAGGCCTTGAATACCAAGTACAGTCAGTTGGCCATTCTGAAAGCAATGAAGAACCACTGTTAAGTTTCAAGTTGGGATAGGGTTGAGTGACAGGGTAAAAGAGGGATTGAAGAAAATGATTCATGCTTCCAGACATCACCCTAGCTCTATTCCAGCTCTAGTCAAGTTGCAGTGATCTGAGAATTCAGGTCATTCTGGTCACTCAGGTTCAGAAAAATGTCAGTACAGGTATCTGAGTCTGAACATAATCTGCTTGGAAGCCAAGATCCTATCAATACCATAAATCAAGAAATATGTTGAGCCACTTCCAAAGGATTTCTGCCTTAGATGCATAAGAGGACTTTCATGACGTCTTCTTTTATCTGATTCTTACTCATTTTTCAGGATCCAACTCAACCATATCTCTCCTGGGGCTCTTGCCCTCCTCTGAGCTCATAGAGCACTTCTTTGTGACATTCATGTGGTCCTCACTTTACCATGTTTAGTACTGAAATAATCTTATTGTGAAAATGGCCTGTTTCGCCAGAAAGACTTTGAGTTCCTAGAAGAAAGACATCCTAAGTAATACCTCTCTGTGTTCCCATGGTATCTCGTTGGTCAGTATGGATATTGATCCAGTGACCTAGTGGTCCCTCTGTGTGGACAAGCCCCCACTTAGGAAACCTCAGGCACTTCGGGAACTGTGCCAACTCTAACTACATATACACCTTCCTAAACTGGTTATCCTGGGAAGAGGTAAAATCTAGCTATATACAGTCCAATAAGCCCTTGGCTACAATGACCATACAAAGAGCAGCTAGTTCTTTCTGCCTTTGATGCCACAAAGACACTGGCTCCCCATCATTCCTGCTTTCATGAATTCAGGGATGAATGCCCTGGTCAAGAAGACAAAGCCCACAATTCTGGCTTCCAAGCATCCAGTCCCATTTTCCATGGCCTCTGTTGATCCTGGACCCAGCCTTCAGGCTGGACTCAACAGATTCAGGACGAAAATAGGCCCTTGGCTGAGAGGACTGGCTTTCCACAAAGTGCTCTTTCCCCCAACGGCCAAAGCAAACGCTGCTGGCTGGGGCTAAAAGCCAGCAAGCCGCTCCCGACCTCTGCTGGCCAGCACCAAGGAGGCCCAGTGTCAACAGTGCATGGACAGGTCTGCTATTTCATTCCTTCTCATTCTGCAAACATCAGACTTCCCTTCATGAATCTAAACAACCAAACAGAACTAAAATCAGCTCTATCCTCTAGAAAAATGTCAAAGATCCCCCATGGGCCTCAATTGGTAAGAGTGAGAGATTCAGCAAAGGCCTCATGTCTACTTTCCTGAGCCTCTCAAGCATGCCCAATTCCACAAGCCACCTTCTGTAGTCCCTCTGTTTAAATTGATTTTGTCTTTGATCCATTGGTTGTTTAGGAACATATTGTTTGGTCTCTATGTATTTGTGTTTATTCATTTTCTTCCTATAGTTGATTTCTAGTTTCATGCCATTGTATTTGGAAAGATGCTTGATATGATTTCAATCTTCTTGAATTTACTGAGGCTTATTTTATGGTCTAATATGTGACCTATCTTGGAGAATGCTCCACTTGCACTTGAAAAACTGTATTTTACAGTTTTTAGATAAAATGTTCTAAACATGTGTATTAAGTCAATTTGATATAATATGATATTTAAGGCAGTTATTTTCTTATTTTCTGTTTGGATGATCTATCCATTGATGTGATGGGGAATTAAAATCTTCTACTATTATTGTATTACTGTGAATTTCTCTTTTGATATCCATTAACATTTGCTTTATACATCTAGGTGATCCTGTGTTGGGTATGTAGATATTTGTGATTATTATATCCTCTCATTGGATTGACACTTTTTAATTATGCAATGCCCTTCTTTGTCTTTTTTCACATTCTTTGCTTGAATGTCTATTTTGAATGATATGTGTATTGCTACCCCAGCTTTCTTTTTGTTTCTATTTGTGTGGAATACCTTTTTCTATCCCTTCACTTTCAGTCTGTATATGGGTCTTTCAATTTGAAGTTTCTTGTAACCAGCATACAGATGGGTCATGTTTTTCCTCTGCTCCCTTAGGGGAGAGGGAGCAGGAATGTAGGAATGAACTATCAGTATCCACTGTTCTTGCTGGCTCACAAGTCAAGCTGAGAGTCAAAACAGAGTTCAAACAATAATTTTTCCTGAATTAAGTAGCCAGCCTCCTTTCATCATGGTGGGGCAGGGGCCAGTTTTCAGACACTGGCTGAGAGGGACATGGAGAGAGGAGGAGAAGGAAGTGGAATGAAAAGGAGATGGAAAAGGCCAGGCAGAGACAAAGGGAAGCATTTTGATCTAACATACAGCAATGTCTCTGAAAGAGTGACTTTTGGCTGATGACAGAGTGGAGGATTCGGAAAATCTTGACAGGGGTAAAGCTAGAAAATGTCATTGCTTTAAGAATGATATTTTTGTGTCTATGCACATGGAAATCAGTATCCTCTCCTAGGCTGGGGTGAGTTGATGCTGACTTAGAAGAAACCTGGGACTAGAAAGTATTATTATGAAAAAGCAATCATCCTTACTCAGGGATATTCAACATCTGAGTCAAACTACTAAATCAGCATCCTCTTTGGTACCCAGGTTCTTGTACAAGTGATTGCAGACATTTGAAAATAAAAGAAATGCCATGTACTTAGCGCCAACTATGTACCTGGTGATATTCTATCCCCAAACTGTGTACCAAGACACCCTAGGGTACCATAGGCAAATCACAGAATTACTGTAAGATATTTTTTATTTATTTATGTATTTATTTAAGTTTTCAGGTTTTTTAAATATCTTATTTATTCGTTTATTTATTTATTTATTTAGAGTGGAAGGGAAGGAGAAAGAGGGGGAGAGAAACACCAATGTGCAGTTGACTCTCAAGTGCCCCCTGCTGGGAAACTGGCCCGCAACCCAGGCATATGCCCTGACTGGGAATCAAACCAGCAACCCTGTGGTTCGCAGGCTGGCACTCAATCCACTGAGCCACACCAGCCAGGGCTGTAAGATATTTTTAAGTTTTGAGGAAAATACAGAGACATCTATAGGACATGGTGTGAACTACTATTAATTTTTTGCACCCGATTACTTAATAAACAGAAGTGTTAAGTATTTCTTTCAGCTCAGAGGTGCTGCAAAAACAATTACTGACACACTAAGAACACAGCAAACCTAGAAACTTTGGGAACCTTTGCTATACACATTATATGAATTATCTCATACAATTCTCAACCATTATGGGGTAGGTCTTAACATAGTTTCTCTTTTAGAGATAAAAAACCAAGGCTCCAAAAGATGAAGTAATTTGGCTAAAGTACCCAGCTAAGTGATGGCAAGACAGAGGTAAGAAACTAGACAGGGTAGATTTCATAGACTGTGCTCTTACACTGTTGATAGCTGCCTTGTTATAATTAGCTTTATCCACCATCCTCATTGCATATGACAAGTGAATGCTTTTGTGTTATCAAAGTGGTGTTACTATTGTAGAAGTCCAGAAATTTTTCTCTAAATCAACACATGCACCATAAGAGGCACAGGATAAAGGATGTTATTTAAAAGCCAGAATTTTACAAATAAGAGGCATAAGCTGAAACTGGGACTGCCTTCAAGCCATTTGAACTCTTCAACTGTTTTTTAAACTAATTCTCTGGAGACCTCCCATGTTTCCTATAATATAACCCTAAATTTTACTTATCCTAAACTACTAAGGTTCACTTTCATGTTATGGTGTGAGAAACGATGTTCTTTATCTCGATGGTATAAAAAAAAGAAGCACCAAGCCCAACTTGCCAGTGCTTTCCCTTTTGCAACCATGAGGGAAACCAACACAAGAAGGACAAACCCAACATACAGAAGAAGGTAGTCAAGAGGGTCACAGATCAAAGGAGCAGAGTCATGACCCAACCATATTCGAAAACCTACCTCAAATCTTTCCTGTTAATATGAACGATAACTCCCTGGTTTATTTCAGTCAGTTTAAGATGGGTTTTCTGTGCTTTGCAATCAAAATTATCCTGACTAATAGTTACTCTCCTAAAGTACCTGACACAATGCTTGGTATACTCATTCATAAGAGCCCAATCCCAATGTCAATTTGCCAATGAAGCTTGTTCTAAACTCCAAAGTAGGAGTTGTTTCTCTATCCTTTCATAGCTTATTGTATATAACTTTATAGCATATCACATTGGGTTATTTATTTACACTTACTTCTTTACCTATTATTTCTCCCACTGTAAGTTGAAGCTGTGGTGCCTTATAAAACACCTACCATATAGGAGATGTTTCACGAAACATTAATCATTTAATCAATGTTAGTTTAATTCTCCTTCCTCTGGTAGGCAGAATGGTGCCTGAAAGGCCCTATTCTTGCTGTGAACTCTGAGGGCACATGGATCTGACCCATTCCAGCCCAAGGTGCATGCAGAACCTACAAATGGCAATACTCAGTCTGCTGTTCCTGCATCCAACACCATACACCAGACCTGGCAGAAGTCAATAAAGAGTTTGTTGAGACATTCCTGACCAGATGTCTCAGTGGGTTGGGCGTTGTCCTGTAAACTGAGAGGTATCCAGTTCAATTCCCGGTCAGGGCACATGCCTGGGTTATGGGCCAGGTTCCCACTTGGGGCTGTGTGAGAGGCAACCAATTGATTTTTCTCTTGCACATTGATGTTTTTCTCTCCGTTCTTCTCCCTCCCTTCCCCTCTCTCTAAATAAAAGTAAATACCTAAAGTTTAAAAAAGGAGTTTGTCAGGACAAGCCCTAGGCCTTCCTGAACCCAATCCAGAGAGTAGCAGCACAATAAAAGCCACCACAAATGTAGCCAAGTCTCTAATCAGAGTACAAAGATATTTTCAGGAATTTCCCAAAAATATACTCTCCTCTCTGGCCCATCTTGATGTGTGCAATTCTACTATGGGAATTTAATTGTTACCTCACATCTTTTGCCTTTTTCAACTACCAATTCCTCTCTGTATAGTTGTTCCCCCTTCATCTGAACTCCCACAGTGCTTTGCACATACTTCTATTATCATTTCTCTTATTGGCTGATTGAATCTGTTTATATGTCTGTCTGCCCCACTACACTGTAATCTCCTTAAGTTTTTCAGCCCTCATCCCATGAACCTAGCATAGTGCCTAAAACAGAATGGGTGTTCAGAAAGTGTTTGATGAATTATTGTTGAATCCCTTTCAAAATAATAGTTTAGATTTATGGGTTATATTTGAAGCTATTTTTAATCCTTAATACCTCCTTGTGCAGTGGAAAAGTTTAGGAATTGAAGATGGAGGGAGAAGACACGGATGTGAGCCTGGCTTGGTCAAGTACTAGCCCTCCATCCTTATATGTTTCATTTTTATATCTTATATTCCTACATATTTGTTCAAGTCCTGAAACCTCTCTGAACCTTAGTTTCTTTACCTTCACAATGAGGGCAATCACAAATGTACCTCACAAGGTTATAGTAGAGAGAAAATGTGCTTTCTGAGGCAGTACTTTTGAATGCAATGTCTTGTGAGAAAGTTGAGTTATTATATAATGTAATTTAATTGAAAGAGGATTTTTAAATAATTATTTTTGCATAGGGATAGAAAGAACTTGCTTCAGAGACCTTCAGAGATTGCCATTATGAGTGCTGGATGTGCTCTAAGGAGTTTTTCATGGCTGTATGCCTGGTCTTCCTATGCCCATTAGAAAATAAACACCATGTTTTATCCAGAAGTGGCTCTTAGAACCAGCACTAAAATGATATTCTTGCAGATGAGAGGCCTTCTGCATTCAGCTACACTTCAGTTAATATTAACACCAATTTATGTTTCCTGAGCACCTTCAAACTGGATGGTGAGAGAAGCCATCTAGGAACAGGGATGATGATGGGGAAAAAGTCACCTCTGAATGCCAAACTAAAGCCTGCAAAATTTCCCTACTTACTGTTCTTCATGCATGCCCTGTGATTTTCTACCTTTCGATCTTTGCTCTTGTGCTCCAAAGGTCTGAAATGTCCTCCTTCCATCCATTTCTCAATGTTGAGTGTTAACTATCTTTCAAAGCCTGGCTCAAACTCTGTTTTTGTAAGCCTTTCCCCATATGCCAATCCCAGCCCTTCACCTGGAAGTTGTTTTTCCCTCTTTGATATTCCCCCAAAGCAATGACTTCTGGCACTTACTATTTTTCTATTACCTGTCTCAGTTAATGTCTCTCCAATTTATTTTCTCCTCCTAGGCATTCATCTCTTGCCTGAAACATTATACTTACATGCTAAGGAGTGTCCGTGACATCAGTTTTTCTTTCCTTCAGTCTATACTCCATGCTATTGCCAAAGGCAGCTTTCTGAAATACAAACCACTCCTCTGATTTAAAATTTCCAATGGTGAGTGAAAAATGGAAATCTAGAGACATGATATAGCATAGTATCTACCCAATACAGATCCATGAACTCACTACATCAGAATCATGGCAGGGGGAGGGGAGGTAGCTTGTAAAAACTTAGATTCCCAATAAGATTACAGTTTCCCAAAAACCTCTCACATTAAAAGCATTGCAGGTCAGCTAAGGATGGCAAATATATTTCATCTCATGAATCAATTCAAACTAAATGCAAATAGCCATTTGGAATACTGTGTTTAGAAGGATTCTAAGCCATATCCAGCATCACTGGAAAAGAACATTATGTCTGATTGACCATTTCTGCTATGGGCATGGGAGGATCTGACAGTGATGATCATGCCAAGCATTTACCATACCTACTCTAGATACACAGAATAAATGGCTATTCCCTAAACAAACCAGACAACCCTCACCTTTGTGTGATGTTCCACTTGTCTAGAATGCTTTCAATCCCTGATTCCCTAGAAAACTCTTAATCATCATCTCATTTTAACTCAAATATCATCTAGTTTGGGAAACTTTGGCTGATTTACTCCACATCATTTCTTCTCTCATCTGGACTTTCATTACAATTTGTTCATAAGCAGATTTTATCATATTTGTCACATTGAATTCATTTTATTACTTTTGTAGTCACTAAATAGAATAATTTATTACTCTATGGAATAATTCACAAGATAAATAACCATAGCACTCTTCTGCATAGGTGATAACAGAGGACAGGAACACAGACAAAAGGACAGCAACTTGTGAATGAAAATAATAGAAGATACTTTTACTCTTATGAAATGTAGAATAAAACTAGAACGTGATAGTGTTGCTAATGTAGAATTTCTTTGATTTTCTTTTTTAATTAAATGTATTGGGGTGACATTGGTTAATAAGATTATATAGGTTTCAATGTATATTTGAATCATATACTCAAATTCATTTTTAAATGAAGAGAATATATATAAACTATGATTTTCAATACTGAATTATGTTCTAAAGTTCTGTGAATATCTATATGTTCTATTAGACTTTCACCTACCAGAATTAAGTGATCACAGCACATTTATTTTTTTATTCCAACCCCCTGACTCAGTGCCTAGTATCCATAGGGTGCTCAATAAACATGTATTGAACAGAGAGTTGACTCCATTTGGAGGGAGTGGGAAAGGGAAAGCAAGAGACCTGGTGACTACATCAAACATATCACCCTTCCCTGAAGAACCATGGAGACCTGCAAGTGAACACTTTTGAATGAAGACACATCGCTGGAATTCCTTATTCCAGGAATGCAGCCTGGAATAAGTGTAAATATGTCTCCTTTCTTCCATAATGCCTTCTTGGACCACTAGCCCCTTTCCCTTTGCTCCATTCTCAACTCTATTGGCATCAATATAACTTAGGAGGCCTTCCCAGATTCCTATAAACTATAAGGGTTGAGCAAAGGTTCCTAGTGCTGTAGTCAGGCAAGCAAACTTATTGAGTGTTTGAGCTAGCAGGCACCTGAGATACTATCTGGTCCACCGATTGACTGTTGGAAACAGAGAAGTAACTTTAGCCCTGGCTGTTTTTCTGCCCTCCATATTCACTTCAATAGGCCCTGAAAGGGTTCTGTACACTCCTGGTATACCACAGGGCAGATTTTGAAAGCCACTCATCTATCCAATGAAGTATCCTTATTCATCCACAAGGGTACTGGAGCCCAGAGAGGGAGAAATTGTCTAGTCACAAACTGAGTTCACAGCAGAGGTAGTCTGTACCCAGGTTTCCTAACTCTCTGCTCCATTCCTTTTTGGCTACATGAAGCTTCTTTGATTTATGTAGGTTTGCATATTCACTTTTCTTAGATAATCATCATTTGTCCCTATAGGTCCATATGTGCCCACAACTCAAAAGCATCATTTGGACTCTTAAATCATTTTTTTACATTGGATATATTTTAAGGACTGTTTCTATGATGGGAGGCCTCATCTGAAACAGCCAAGTTATTCTACCCACCTTTACTGTGTGAATCACCAGTTTGCCAGGCTCAAAACTCTGGAGTTTTTTTTCTGCCTCTCCTTTATCCTTTATCATCTCCATTTTTTTCTGTTTTTATCATGTCACTCTGATTCTCAAACCCTATCTAAAATTATAATGCTCACACACATAACCTATTCTTCATCTCTGTTTTACTTTTCTCCTTAGCATTTAATATCATCTAATATACTATATGTTCTACTTATTACTCTTGTTTTTCTATCCTTCCTACCAACCACAATGTAAGCTTTTTGATGGAAGAGATTACTATTTGTTCATCACTCTATTCTCAGTATTTATAATAGTGCTTTATATATATTAGTCACTAATATTTACTGAATCAATAAATAGTGTGATGGCTTAATAGTGTTGAAACTCAAGATTCTCATCTTGTTCCTTTGCCATTTCAACAAGCAGCTTCCAACTCATTGTCTAAGATAGCTGCCCTAGATCTTACCATCACATCCAGGCTCCAGTCAGGAGAAAGAAGAAAAAAGGAAGTAAAAGACACAACCCAGAGCTGTGTACATCACTTCCACTAGGCAGAACATAGTCATGTGATCACACCTAGCTGCAAGGGAGGCTTAGAAATATAATCTTTAGCTGGGAAACCTTATATCCATGTAAATTTTAGTACTACAATAGATGAGAGAACCAATATTGAACAAACAGCAGGCTATACCTCACAAAGCAAAGAAAGTAAAAAACTCATGCATAGTTTACAAGCGGTCTACAGCCAGACTGTTTTACTACCTGTCCCCTAATATTATATATATATGAAACAGCCTCTCTCCCCAGAAAATTATCATAAGCACAATAAAATTAAGTACTTCCATATGTGTAATGTTTTTCAGAATTGGGAAACCTGTAAGTCCGTACTCTGTGTGACCTTCAAAAAGTAACATGATACCTTTGAGCCTGTTTCCTTATCTGTTGAACAGGGAAGTTCTAAGTTTCAAATACAGTAAGGGTAAAAATTATCTGTTAACTGCAATGCCTTACACAATTGAGAAGCATTATTATACTGACACAAAACCTCAGTTGGATCCTCACAACTAAGTTCTAAAGAAGGCAGCCCCAACCTATCCTCTGTAGCTGCCCTACTGATGGGGTTCAAATTTAGTATTTCGATCATACTATCTTTTTGCTGCACTGGCCTCCATTACAGATGTCTGTTTCAGCTATTTAGAGAAGAGGACTAACACGAGGCAGTGCATAGAAATGTCTCTCATTCTAAAAATCTATCATCCTCTGAAAAACTACAATTAACCCTTGAATAATGTGGGGGTTGAGGTCCTGACTCCCATGCAGTCAAAAATCCACATACAACTTTTGACTGCCCCCAAACTTAACTAGAATAGTCCTTTAGTATCTGTAGGGGATTGATCTGAAGACCCCTGTGGACACCAAAACCTTTGGATGTTCAAGACCTTTGTATAAAATGGCATACAGCCATGCATTCAGTTGGCCTTTTGCATCAGTGCATTCCCAATCATGAATTAAAAATACTGTTTTCAATCCTCAGCTGGTTGATTTTGATTCCATGGATGCAAAATCCAGGGATATTGAAAAAAATCTCATATAAATGGACCCATGCAGTTCAAACCCATGTTGCTTAAGGGTCAAATCTGTTGGCATAATGGACCATTTATAATATTGTTATTTTAAAGGGTTAGTGTGCTCTTGTATACCTTACAATGTAGAAGATAGAGAAGCACTTCCTATTTTCAAGTAACCATGGTCTGAGTCATTGTAATATAGTACATATGTTTTAGAGTCATTTAGGCTTAGGTTCAAATCACACCTCCACCACTTAATAGCTGTGTGGTCTTAAGCAAGTGATTTAGCCTCTCTGATTTTTAGTCTCCTAATCAATAAAATGAGGATAGTAATAGTTTCTACTGTGATAGAATATACTGGAAATATAATTGATGAAGACATAAATGAATACATGCATTGGATATAGATTACTCAGCACTGTTCTGGCATACAGTGGATGCCAGGTACCTTCCTCCAAGATTGCATTCCTATGAATAGTAAATATGTCCTAAATATTCACTGAAAATGGTAGTCTGAAGGTTAAATGACCGTTTTTGTATTCAAATATACTGTTTCCAAGTAAAAAGAACACTGGGTTGCATAGCGGATTATTTGGGATTCATCATTCATTATTCTTCCATTCATTCATTCATTCATTCATTCATTTATTCAACTAATCAAGCAATACGTGTAAACATCTAAAAATCTGTAAGCAGACAGGCTCTGTGCTACATGCTAGGAACATGGTGGAGAGTTAAAATTGGCATGGATCTTGATCACACAAAATCTACCTGAAGAGAAAGACAAGTAAACAGATGATTATGATGTAGAATAATAACAGCTACACTAACAATCAAGTCCTGGATGGCATGGGAGTTCAGAGAAGAGACAATTTACCCATCCTGAGTATGGATGGAGGTTAGGAGTAGGCTCCCGGACAGGGCGATGTTGGAGATAGGACTTGAAGAATGAGTTGGGGGTTACCAAGTGAAGAAAATTTGGGGACTGGAGTGTGGTGGGCAGAGGGAATAGCATATGCACAGACCAGAGCCATAATCATCAAAGACCTGAAAAATCCTAAAGTTACTGAAGAATAGAATGCAAAGAAAGAGTGGGAAGATATCAAGACAGTGTAGAGCTACACCATATGGACAGTACAGAACTATGTAGACAAAATTCAAGAGCTTGTTCTTCATCCTAAGAGCCACTGGAAAGGGTCTTAAACTGGAAAGTGTCATGGTCAGCTTAACACATTGAAAAGACCACTCTGCTATGTGGAAGATGGACTGCAGGACTTGAGCTACAGTGATAACAATAATGATGGAGAAAAATGGACTGATTGAGGATGAAGTAAGGAAGAAAATTATCCAGATTTTACAATTGCCTGGAAATACAAAGAAAGGAACCAAGAATGCTGCCTGAGATTTTTTCCATTCTCAGCCTGGCACTATCACTTAATAACTAGAGGCCCTTGGCCATCACTGTACTTTGCTGAGCCAAATCAGTTTCTTTGTGTGACAAATGGATATAATAACTCCTGGTGTACTTGCCTCCACCATATTAGGGAGACTCAAATTAAATAATCATTGTGAATGTTCTTTCCAAGGTACAAGGGGCTATGAAGCAGGAGGCCTGAGGATAACCTATGGGTTTAGGCTCACTGACTACACCACTGATTCTTTTCTTTTTTAAATAGTGCTCCATATACAAAGCCCTTGTAAAGAAAGAGTCCTTACTTTCCATTCAGGGTGTTATGAGCCCCAAGGGTCTTACAGCAGAACTGAGCTGCCTCCAAATCATCTATACTTTCATCCAGGCCTTGTCCTGAGCAGTTCAAAGCTATCAGTCTGGCTAGTGGCTACCATATTAGACAGCACATATCTACATTGTAGGAGACCAGTCAGTCAGAGGTAGAAGCACTTGAGCACAGGTAAAACCAAAGGGAGCTCTGATGCCAGGGCAGAGGCTGTTTATTTTCTGTACTCTCTGATACCCACTCCCAAGTACATGTGTATGCAGCCCAAGTACCATCCTGATCCAAAGGATATAAAAGGCTTGGAGATGCCAAAGCTAAGCCAAGGGTCTGACAATCCAGGGATCCAATGAAGACAATTTCTGGAGTAGCAACAGCATTAGTCCAGGGCATAATAGTAAAGAGCAATAAAATTTGTCTTTGGCACTCGAACTTCCTGGAACCCCATGTGTCATCCCCGATATCAACATCTTGTTCCCCATTATCCAGGATTTTGTTCCAGCTGGCTTTCAACAACTCCTTGATAAGATCTTAGGGTATTCCCACTTTTGTATCAAATTATGCTACTGTTTATGCCACCATTCTTCCCTTTGCTGTATAACTATCTAAATTCTTGGGAAATTTCCCATACCCTACCATTCTACTAACATCATGGGGCTGGGGGGAAAGGAAAGAAGAGCAACTAGTTTAGTTCCCTGGGTCTAGATGAGATAAAAAATAAATTCCTAGCATACCTTCCTTTCTATTATCACATTCATCAATGGGCCCCATACCATATTGTTACTCTATATATGTTAGCAGCACAGATTAGTAGCTCCACTTTAAATGGAAGAAGCTGAGACACAGAGAGGTGAAGACTGACTTGCATAGTGCCGCAGTGCAAGTTGATGGCAGAGCCAGGACCAAAACCCAGGTCTCCTGCTCCCCAGCCAGTTAGAGTTTCTATCCAAGGGAACATGCTTCTCCATCAGAAGATGACTTCTTCCTGTTGGAAGCCAGTCAGTTAAAGAAATGCAACCAGCTGCAAGCAGGGATCCACCCAGCAGGGGCCTGTTCCATAAAACCTCTACCTCACCCCTGACTCCAACCCCAGAGACCCAATTTCAGGCCTCAAAAATGCAAGCACTAGCCAGGCTTGGAGAGGGGGGGTGCAGAATGTGGTCCCCTCCTCCTTTTCCCCTCCAGATCCCTGGAGCTTGAGCCTTGGAAAAGCCACGCACTACAGAAAGGGGGCCGCCCCATGACAGCTGCAAGCAGGTTATTCCAGAGAACATTGAGATGGCAGGAATATTTTCCAGTTGAAATCAATCCAATTCCCTTTGCGTTTGAGTCTTGGGAACATTCATGATGAAAATCTAGACAGCATGACATTGTATGAACTCTGAAAGCTGGGCTGATGCTACTCTGGTTGGTGTTGCCTTTGGCTCACACCGAGGACCCAGTCAGAATCCTGGAAAGGTCTTGCCAAAGCAGCTTCAGCCAAAGACCTTGTACCATCCATATTTTAAAGGTTGTGTATGTGTAGTGATGACCTCGTCCCTCAGTCAACGATTGGCTTTTTGCATCATCCAGGGAAAATCTGGGGTTGTGAGCTTCACCAGTTGGGGTAGCTCAGCAAAGAGGAGCCCCTTGGCTGTGACTTTGTTCCAGTGACCTACGATGAGGAGAGAGAGTGGCAAAAAGGAAACATGGCAATCTGCAGGCAGAGGTACACATTCCCACCCAGAATATCACTGGCATCAGACAGCAGGAGGGTACAGGGCTATGAGCAGGTACAGCCAAGGATTTCCCCAATGTTTTTCAGACAGTATAGTATTGAGGGAGGGGCCTTGGGCCATAAATGGAGAGAAATTTGGTTTCCTGACTTCACATATCTTTCTACACCCCAGCTTGCCCCTGTCTGAGATCTTACAGGGTTTCAGTATGCTCTGAGACTTGAGAGGTTTTTTAGTAGCATAAAAATGACCATCACAGCCCCAATAGCACATTTGGAAGAATGGAATATTGCCTGGAAGGCAGAAGAATTGGGCTGTGCCACTCCTGGCTGCATGACTAGTCACTTCCCCTACTCTGATCTTCAGTTTCATCCCACTAATTTATAAGTATAATAAGTCCTGCCCACCTCACAAGGCTCTTATGAGAACCAAATGAAATAATGGTTACGAGTGAGCTTTAGAAGCTTTAAACTGTAAAGCTTGTCACTATATCTGGAGCTAATCTGGTGATGCAACTGGCACAGTGACACATACAAGTAGCTTTCCTGGGCATGGGGCTTTGAGAGAGCAATGAAAAGAAAAGCAAAGTGCCCCCTAAACTCCAGGTACCTAGCTCATAATACATAGAAATCTGAATACAAAATGAAACCAGAGAGCAGCACTGAGCTTTAGCAAGGGCTGATCTGAAGGCAGTATAGGGAGATCTCCACAGCATTATGTTCCAGAGCCAGGAAGCCTGCAACTCCCAAACACCCTCATCACTGATGGCTGAAATCCCAGAAAAAAAAAAACCTGAGTGGGAGGGGGATATTACAGTGAAATCACTTTTCTCCATTAAAAATGCAAATGTACTCATGACATGGGAAAGGGGGTGGGTCTGTGGCATTCACAACCTACACTTAGGGCTACTTCTTAGTTGCTTTGCTTCCTCCAAGTACTCTTGCACTCCAATCCACCAGGTACTGCTGCACTAAACCATTTGAGTAACCTTCTTAAATTGCAGGTGATGTCACACCACAGCTCCAGAACCTTCAGCAATATTCCATTACTTACAGGAGAAAATTCAAATGCTTTAGCATTGCATTTTAAGTTCTCTTTAGTCTTGCCCTACTCCCCCACATGGACCTCAAACACATGCCTTTTAAACCCTATATTTTGGTCAAACTATTCCATTTCAGAAGTGTCAGAGAAAATAGAGATTATAAGGAAAACATACTGGACTAGAAGTCAAAGAACTGGGTTCCAGTCTAATTAACTTTCCAGGTGACCTTATATAAGCCATTTATTCAACCAGAATGTCTGGAGTGTTTAGATGACTTGGAAACTGTTAAAATCAATTTGTTACTAAATTAAAGTACAATTTTTATATACTAGAACAGAGAATCTATTATCCAGATTCTCTACATAATACCATTCATATTCACTTTTTAAAAATATATTTATTCAGAATGGGGAGGAAATAACTAATTGGTGTCACAATCAGCATCCAGGGAATCCTGGGAAAATGTAAAGATCCTCCCAGTCTTAGTGCTATAACAAGCTGAGGAGATATGCTCCCCCCCCCCCCGCTTTGTGCCTCTCCTTCACATTCATCCCTTATAATGTTCCCGCTTTCCTGGAAAGTGTTTAAGTCCTCCCCATCCTTCAAGACCTCACTACTAATAATACTAGGAGTACTTTCCAATGCCACAATCACCCAGTCCAGTGAGCTTCCCTTCACACCAGTCTCTAATACTGTCTGTGCCACTATTCTCTAGTTCTTCAAAATAGACATCTTGTGGTTTCTTCTCTGTCAACCAGCTGAAACAGCTCACCTTACCTAACCTACACAGTGTATAAACTCCTGAGGGCATCTCTCTCTCTCTTACATACCTTGAGAAAAACTCCATAGGGGATGAGGGTTGAGGTAACACAATCCTGATTTAGGGGATGAACCTGCCTTAAAGCCAATAGGAGCATTGTTGTTATCATCATCATTATTGTCACTATTATTATTCCTGAAATGTGTAGAATGCCATTTAAAATGTATTTTTATATCCATTATCTCATACAATAAGAGAATCAAAGGTGGAAATGCCTTGGTTCTCCTAAGAGGCTTGATAAAAAACAACAACAACATACATTTCTGGGCCCACCCCCAGAGTGTCTGATTCACTAGGTCTGAAATGAAGCCTGAGAATTGGCATTTCTAACAAGTTCTCAGATGATACTGCTGCTACTGGTCCAGGGATCACACTTTGAGAACCATCAATGTGGGTCAATCCCACCACTTTACAAATTAGGAAAATAGACCCAGAGCGAGGAAGAGACTTACACACGTAAATGACCAAACTCCTGCTTCCTAAGCCAGAGCTCTTTCTTTATTGCCACAGCTAAAACTCCTCCCCTTCTTTTCTCTGCCCCAAGGGTGCAGTGAAGATGAAGTAAATGCTGTCTGGAAAAGGCCTTTGGGTTCTGCAAAGCTAAGATGCTCATAACCAGGTGGCAGTGTTATTGCTCTGCAGAGACATCTGATCCCAATTAGGCCTCTCCTCCTCTCTGCCTGGACTCTGATGTTTGGATGATCCCCTTTGCCCCGACCCTGTCCCAGCTGTGTCTGCAACAAATAGTCACTCTTCTTGGCTTCAAGCCAGCTTGGGCCACTGTTACTAGCTATGCCTTCCCTGAGGCTGTGTGCACATGGAATGGCCCAGCTCAGACAAGGGGATTGTGAGGGAGGGGGAGCTGGTTTGCTTTAAGCAGGGCCCCAGATGGGCCTGAGCTTCAAGTTCCACCTGTGACCTACACCTTCCACCCTACCACCTCAGGCCCAGCCAAGAGCAGTGAGGAAACTGCAGGCTGTACACAGGTCTTATTAGGGATGGAAGATAATCTACACACTTGGTTACATGTGTAGGGTCTCAGTGCTAGAGTCATACTGTAGATTTTCCACGGGTCAGAAACCCATAGCCCATGAGTTGGATTTTGTCTGTGGCTTATTTCTGTACAGTCCATGAGCTAAGAAGACCTTTTTACATTTTAAGGGGGGAAGAAGAAGAAGCAAGAGGAGTAAAAGAAGAAGAGGAGGAGGAGGAAGGTATGAAGAGGGAAAGACAGAAACCATACTGGCTTACAAAGCTTAAAACACTATCTAACTGTTTACAGAAAAGTTTGCTGACCTCTGGACTTTATACTGATGGCAAGGGAACCCTTAAATTACAGAACATCAGAATTGGAAAGGCCTTGGGAGCTCATTCCTTGGTGTCCTACAGCCCTCAAAATGGCTCAAGGGATGCCTCTGAGGTGATCTAAGCCTCAGTCCCTACTCAACCTGCTTTCTCAGAACAGCTAAACTGATTTCATCTTCAAATGACTTTGTTCACCTTCAAAAAATAATGAAAATAACTGGAACAAAACAAAGCCCCTCATTGCATAGATGAGAAACCTGAGGACCACAGAAAGTAAGGGTCATATTCAAGATCACATAATGACTCAGCCAAAACTAAAAGAGACACCTAGGTATGCTGACCCCCCAAGTCAATGGTCATTACACATCAACATCTCACAAAAGGGGAACATAACCATAACATTACCGATTACTATTTTTATTCAATTTATTGGGGTGATATTGGTTAATAAAACCATACTTGTTTCAAGTGTACAATGCAACAAAACACCATCTGCACACTGCATCATGTGCTCATCAACCAAGGTAAAGTCTGCTTCCATCCCCATTTATTCCCCCTTGGTCAACCTACCACTACCTTTCTCTCTGGCTACACAACACTGTTGTCTATGTCTATGTGTTAAATGTATGGTTTTTTGCTTAACCCCTTCAACTTCTTTCATCCAGCCCTTCAATCCCCTTCCACTCTGACAGCTATCAGTCTGTTCCATGTATCCATGCCTCTGTTTCTATTTTGTGCATCAATATATTTTGTTCATTAGATTCCACATATCAGTAAAATCATATGGTATTTGTCTTCCACTGACTGGCTTATTTCACTTAGCATAATAATCTCCAGGTGCACCCATTCTTTTGCAAGAGTTCCTTCTTTTTTATAGATGAATAGTATTCCAACATGTAAATGTATCACAGCTTTTTTATCCACTCACTGGGAACTTGGGCAGCTTCCAAATCTTGGCTGTTGTAAATAACACTGTATGAACATAGGGGTGTTTATATTTCTAGTTGGAGTTCCTGGATTTTTAGGATATATTCCCAGAAGTGGGATCACTGGGTGAAAAGGCAGTTCCATTTTCAATTTTTTGAGGAAATTTCATACTGTTTTCCAAAGCGGCTGCACCAATCTGCATTCCCACCAATAGTGCCTGAGGGTTTCCTTTTCCCAACATCCTTGCCTGCACTTGTTATTTGTTGATTTATTGATGGTACCCAGTCTGGCAGGGATGAAGTGATACCTCATTGTGGTTTTAATTTGCATTTCTCTGATGATTAGTGACATTGAGCATTTTTTCATATACCTGTTGGCCATCCGTATGTCATTTTTGGAGAATTGTCTATTCAGGACTTTTGTCCATTATTAAATTGGATTGTTTGTCTTCCTGGTGTTCAGTTGTATAAGTTCTTTATATATTTTGGAGATTAAACCCTTGTTTGATGTATCATTAGTAAATATGTTCTGCTACTGTCTCACATCCTTTTCATTTTGTTGATGGCTTCTTTTGCTGTGCAAAAGTTTTTACTTTGACATAGACCATTTGTTTATTTTTTTTATTTTGTTTCCCTTGCCCTAGGAGACATATAAGCAAAAATATTGCTATGAGAAATGTCTAAGATTTTACTGTCCATGTTTTCTTCAAGGATTTTCATGGTTTCATGACTTACATTTAAGTCTTTTATGCATTTTGGGTTTATTCTGGTGTATGATATAAGATGGTGGTCTAGTTTAATTTTCTTGCATGTATCTATCAATTTTCCCAACACCATTTATTGGAGAGACTATCTTTACTCCTCTGTATGCTCTTGCCGAATATTTGTCAAACATTACTCAACTATAAAGGTGTGGGTTTATTCCTGTGCTCTCTATTCTATTCCATTGATCTATATGCCTGTTCTTGTACCAACACCAGGCTGTTTTGATTACAATAACCTTGTAATATAGTTTGATATCAGATAGTGTGATTCCTCCAACTTTGTTCTTCTTTCTCAAGATTGTTGAGGCTACTCAGGGTCTTTTGTGGTACCATATAAATTTTTGGAATATTTGTTCTATATCTGTGAGGAATGCCATTGGTATTTTAATAGGAATTGTATTGAATTTATATATTGTTTTCAGTAGTATGAACATTTTAATGAGGTTAATTCTTCCAATCCATGAACACAGTATACATTTCCACTTACTTTTGTCTTATTCAGCTTCTTTCTTTAGTATTTTATATTTTTCCTAGTATAGGTCTCCTACCTCCTTAGTTACATTTATTCCTAGGTACCTTATTTTTTCTAACAATAGTAAATGGGATTGTTTTCTTAGTTTCTCTTTATCTTAGTTCATTATTGGTGTATAAAAATACCACTGACTTCTGAATATTAATTTTGTACCCTGCTAATTTAGCAAATTCATTTATTAGATCTAGTTTTTTGGTGGAGTCTGTAGAATTTTCTATGTACAGTATCAGGTCATTTGTGAATAATGACAGTTTTACTACTTTCCAGTTTGGATGCCTTTTATTTCTTCTTACCTGATTGCTGTGGCTAGGACTTCCAGTATATGTTGAATAAGTGTGGTCTAGGGTCATCTCTGTGTTGCTCCCAATGGAGTGATAGAGAGACATCTCTGTCTTTTTCCCAATCTTAAGAAAAATGCTCTTAGTTTTTGCCCAATGAGTATCATGTTTTTTAATATATTTTATTGATTATGCTATTACAGTTGTCCCATTTCCCCCCCCTTCACTCCTCTCTACCCTGCACAACCCCTCCCACCCACATTCTCCCTCTTTAGTTCATGTCCATGGGTCATAAGTTCTTTAGCTTCTACATTTCCCATACTATTCTTACCCTCCCCTGTCTATTTTCTACCTACCATCTATGCTACTTATTCTCTGTACCTTTTCCCCTTCTCTCCCCCTCCCACTTCCCTGTTGATAACCCTCCATGTGATCTCCATTTCTGTGGTTTCTCCATTTCTCTGTTTCTGTTCTAGTTGATTGCTTAGTTTGTTTTTGTTTTAGGTGTGGTTGTTAATAATTGTGAGTTTGCTGTCATTTTACTGTACATGTTTTTTTATCTTCTTTTTCTTAGGTAAGTTCCTTTAACATTTCATGTAATAAGGGCTTGGTGATGATGAACTCCCTGAACTTAACCTTCTCTGGGAAGCACTTTATCTGCCCTTCCATTCTAAATGAAAGCTTTGCTGGATAGAGCAATCTTGGATGTAGGGCCTTGCCTTTCATGACTTGGAATACTTCTTTCCAGTCCCTTCTTGCCTGTAAGGTCTCTTTTGAGAAATCAGCTGACAGTCTGATGGGAACTCCTTTGTTGGTTACTGTCTCCTTATCTCTTGCTGCTCCTAGGATTCTCTCCTTCATTTTTACCTTGGCTAATGTAATTATGATGTGCCTTGGTGTGTTCCTCCTTGGGTCCAATTTCTTTGGGACCCTCTGAGCTTCCTGGACTTCCTGGAAGTCTATTTCCTTTGCCAGATTGGGGCAGTTCTCCTTTATTATTTGTTCAAATAAGTTTTCCACTTGTTGCTCTTCCTCTTCTCCTTCTGGTACCCCTATAATTCAGATGTTGGAATGTTTAAAGATGTCTTGGAGGTTCCTAAGTCTCTCCTCATTTTTTTTGAATTCTTATTTCTTCATTCTTTTCTGTTTGTTTGTTTCTTTCTTCCTTCTGGTCCACTCTATTGATTTGAGTCCCAGTTTCCTTCCCATCACTATTGGTTCCCTGTACATTTTCCTTTATTTCACTTAGCATAGCTTTCATTTTCTCATCTAATTTGTGGCCAAATTCAACCAATTCTGTGAGCATTCTGATCACCAGTGCTTTGGACTGTGCATCTGACAGGTTGGCTATCTCTTGGTCATTTAGTTGTATTTTTTCTGGAGCTTTGATCTGTTCTTTCATTTGGGCCGGGTTTTTTTGTTTTGTTTTGTTCTGTTTTTTGCCTTGTCATGCCTGTTACATAGTGAGGGGTGGAGCCTTAGGTATTCACCTGGGAGGGGCAACCCAGTTGCTGGGTTGTGACGCTGTATGTGGGGCAGGGGTTAGAGAGGCAACAATGGTGCTTGCTCTGCTCTCTGCTGGATTTCAGTCACTCCCCCGCTTCTCACAAGCAAATTGGGCCCTTCTGGTGCTGATTCCCATGTGGGTGGGTTTGTGTACATTCTAGGACCCAGTGGGTCTCTCCAACGAACTCTCCTGTGGGGCTGGGAGTTTATCCCGGCACCTCAACTCCCAGAGGTGTTTTCAGTTGGTGTTCTGAGGCTTTATTTCCCTGTGCTGGGACCCTGGGTTGCATGGTCTGTCTCACTCCCCAGTTTTGCCTGGTTTATCCACTCATGAATGTGGGACCGTTCACCGCCTTGTGCACTGCACCACGCTCCACAATCTGTTGCTTCGCTGGGTCCACCAGCCAGTACTTTGCTGAAAGTCCTCTCCACCCCAGTTGCCTGACTCCACCCCTCCTATTGGTCTGGATGAATGTGTCTTCTTTAACTCCTTGGTTGTCGGATTTCCATACAGTTCAATTTTCCAACAGTATTGGCTGTTTTTTGTTTTTAAATTGTTATTGTCCTCTTTTGGTTGTGCCTTTTGGTTGTGCAAGGAGGCACAGTGTGTCTACCTATGCCTCTGTCTTAGCCACAAGTCTCGAGTATGATGTTTGTTGTGGACTTGTCATACATGGCTGTTATTATGTTGAAGTATGATCCCCCTATTTCTACTTTGCTGAAAGTTTTTATCATGAATGGGTGCTGGATTTTATCAAATGCTTTTTCTGCATCTGTTATATGATCCTCTGGTTTTTATCCTTCCTTTTGTTTATGTGGTGTACCATATTTATTGATTTGTGAATGTTGTAGCCACCTTGCATCTTTGGAATAAATCCTAGTTGATCATGGTGTATGAACTTTTTAATGTATTTCTAGATTTGGTTTACTAATATTTTGTCGAGGATTTTAGTGTCTATGTTCATCAGAGAAATTGGCCTATATTTTTTCTTTCTTTGTAGCATCTGTATCTGGTTTTGGAATTAGAATAACACTGGCCTTATAAAATGAGCTGGGAAGCCCTGGCTGGTGTGGGTCAGTGGACTGAGTGTTGGCCAGTGAACTAAAAGGTCACTGGTTCCATTCCCAGTCACAGCATATGCCTGGGTTGAGGGCTGGGTCCCCAGTTGGGCGTATGCAAGAGGCAACAGATCGATGTATCTCATGCACATCAATGTTTCTCTCCCTCTCTTTCTCATTCCCTTCCCCTCTCTCAATCAATCAATAAAAGAGCTGGGGAGTCTTCCCTTCCCTTATGTTTTTTGGAATAGTTTGAGGACAGGTACTAGTTCTTATTTGAAACTTTGGTAAAATTTGCCTGTGAAGCCATCTAGTCCAGGACTTTGTTTCCTGGGAGGTTTTTTTTTTTTTTTATTATTACTGCTTCAACTTCATTAGTTGTAGTCTGTCTATTCAGATTATCAGATTCTTCCTGATTCAGTTTTTGGAGACTGTGTGTCTAGGAATTTATCCCTTTTACCCAGGCTGTCCAATTTGTTGGCATATACTTGTTGATGGTATTTTCTTATAGTCCTTTGTGTTTTTGTGGTGTCAGTTGTTATTCTCCTCTTTCATTTCTGATATTATTTACTTGGGTCATCTATCTTATTTTCTCGATAAGTCTAGTTAAAGGTTGTCAATCTTATTTATCTTTTCAAAGAACCAGCTCTTTGTTTCATTGATATTTTGGTTTTTTTTTTTAGTCTCTATGTCATTTATGAGGTCTGTTCAGAAAAAGTCCAGCCATTGTTAATGTAACTAGAACGGTTTGCACAACATTGATGTAACCTGGGAGCCAAGGAGAGTGGACTGGAATGTGCATGTGTGAACAATGACAACTTCACTGTACTAGTCAGTGGGGATGGTAGACACCTTTGAGTGAGCATATGTACTGTGTGGTCATCACATTCAAAATGACTGAGCAAGTAGACCAATGAATCTGCATAAAATTTTGCATTAAGCTTGAACATTCCTCCACGGAAACTACTTGGATGATTCAGAAGGCTTTCAGGGACAATGCAATGAATGCAACAACACTAAGAAAAGTGTTGCACAAACACTTCAAAGATGGTCAAGAATCTGTTGAAAGTTATCCACGTTCTGGAAGGCCTGCAACAAGCAGAACAACTGCGAATGTTGAATGTATACGGCTGCAATCAATAAAGATCAGTGACTGACAGTACGAGAATTAGAAGCTGATCTGGGGATTCCAAAAACTATTATGTCCAAGATTTTGACACAGGATCTTGGCATGAAATGTGTCATGGTAAAATTCATTCCACGGCTTCTGCTACCAGAGCAGAAGGAACATCATGTTGCAGTTGCGAGAACTGTGTGAGGTCCCAAGGTGCCTACTTTGAAGGGGACTGAGGCAACGTTGTCCTATGGACAGTGTTTCTTATATCTTATATCTTCTTCAATAAATGCCTCTATTTTCATATTACATGACTGGATATTTTGTGGACAGAGCTTGTTGTATTTCTGCTTTAATCTTCATTATATCTTTCCACCTACTTTCTCTGAATTTTGTTTGCTGTTATTTTTCTAGTTCTTTTAGGTGTAGAGTTAGATTTTTTGAGATTTTTCTTACTTCTTGAGGTGGGCCTATAATGCTATGAACTTTCAACTCAGGACTGCTTTCGCTGTGTCCCCATATATTTTGGGTTATTGGGTTATTGGGTTATTGTATGTTACTTTTCACTTGTCTCCAGGTAACTTTTGATTTCTTTCTTGATTTCACTGTCAATCCATTAGTCTTTAATAACTATTTAGTTTCATTGTGTTTGAAGGTTTTTCAGGTTTTTATTGTAATTGATTTCTAGTTTCATGTCATTGTGGTCAGTGAGGATGTTTGATATGATTTAAATCTTTTGAATTTATTAAGAATTATTTTCCCCTGCCTGGCATAGCTCAATGGATTGAGTGCAGGCTGCAAACCAAAGCATCACAGGTTCGATTCCCAGTCAGGGCACAAGCCTGGGTTGCAGGCCACAGCCCCCAGCAACCACACATTGATGTTTCTCTCTCTCTTTCTTTCTCCCTCCCTTCCCTCTCTACAAATAAATAAAATAAATCTTAAAAAATTAATGTTTCTAAAATACTTAGTAAAAAAAAGAATTATTTTGCATCCTACCATGCAGTTTATCTTTGGGAATGTTACATGTGCACTTGAGAAGAATGTATATTCTGCTGATTTGGGATGAAATGTTTTGTGAATATCAATTAAATGCATCTAATCCAGCGTGCTATTTAGGGTCACTTTTGTCATGTTGATATTTTTATCTGAAAGAGCTACCCATTGATGGCATTGGGGTGTTAAAATCCTCTATTGTGACTATACTACTGTCAATCTCTTCCTTAATGTCCACCAAGACTTTCTTTATATATGTAGTTGCTCCAGTGTTGGGTGGTGCATATATGTTTACAAGGGTTATATACTCTTGTTGGATTGATCCCTTTGGTATTAATGTAGTGACCTTCTTTGTCTCTTATTATGGCCTTTGTTTTGAAGTCTACTTTGTCTGATATAAGTACTGGTACCCCATTTTTGTCACATCAATTTTCATGGAATATTTTTTTTCTATACCTTCACTTTTAGTCTGTGTGTGTCTTTTGTTCTGAGGTGGGTGTCTTGTAGACAGCACATATATAGATCATGTTTTCCTATCCATTCAGCTACTCTATGTCTTTTGATTGAAGTATTTAATTCATTTACATTTAAGGTTATTATTGATAAGTACTTATTTATTGCTATTTTATTCTTTATACCTATGTTCTTCTCTCTATATATTTCTTCTTTTTTATTATTTATTCTATTACAGTTGTCCCAACTTTCCCTTTTGCCCCCTTCATCCAGTCCCCCCAGCTCACAGTCAATCCCCTCTCCCTTTTCCATGTCCTTGTTATTCATAAATGTTTTCTCTTCTTTTTGAAGCAGGCCCTTTAAAATTTCTCACAGTCCTGGTTTGGTGGCAATAAACTCCTTTGGCTTTTTTTGCCTGGGAAGCTCTTTATTTCACCTTCAATTTTAAATTATAGCCTTGCTGGATGGAGTAATCTTGATTGTAGGTTCTTCCTTTTCATCAATATGAGTATTTCTTGCTAACCCCTTTTACATTGAGTAAATGCACTACAGTTTTTTTATCCACTCATCCACTGATAGACACTTTGGCTGCTTCCAAATCTTGGCTATTGTATATAATACTGCTATGACCATAGGGGTGCATATATTCTTTTAAATTAGTGCTTCTGGTTTCTTCTGATATATTCCCAGAAGTGGAATCACTTGGTTGTAAGGCAGTTCCATTTTTAGTTTTCTGAGGAAATCCATACTGTTTTCCACAGTGGCTGTACCAGTCTGCATTCCCACCAGTAAGTGCACTAGGGTTCCCCTTTTTTCCACACCCTCTTCAGCACTTGTTGTTTGTTGATTTATTGGGGAAAACCATTCTCACAGGTGCGAGGTGATATCACACTGTGGTTTTACTTTTATACTGTTATTGTTTTATCCTTACCTGCAGACATTTTTCATTGCTTTTGAGGAAAGGAGAGAGAGAAACATCAATGTGAGAGAGAAACATTGATTGGTTGCCTCCTGTATGCACCTAGACTGAAGATGTTATGTACCAGACCAAGTATTGAGTCTGTAACTTAGATGTGTACCCTGACCATGAATCAAAACTGCAAGCTTTTTGTTATGGGATGACACTCCAACCATCTGAGCCACGCCAGCCAGGGTTCACATTGTGATTTTAAATTATTTCATTTGAGAATTTTTTCTTTGTCTCCCCATTCTTTTTATTAAGTAAATCTTGTATGTCTCCCAAACTTTTAATGATGACTTTATGATGTAGACATCTTTTTTAAAAACATTTTTTTCTTTTCCATTTGTCTCATAGGTACAGAGGGTTAAGTTGATCATATTTCTTTTTTAAGATTTAATTTATTTATTTTTAGAGAGGGAAGGGAAGGGAAGGGAGGGAGAGAGAGAGAAAGAGAGAAACATCAATGTGTGGTTGCTGGGGGTCATGGCCTGCAACCGAGGCATGTACCCCGACTGGGAATCGAACCTGTGACACTTTGGTTCACAGCCCCCACTCAATCCACTGAGCTACACCATGATGTAGGCATCTTTTTGGTCTCAGTGGTGCTATCTTTCAGATCACCTGAACTCAGTGCTCTAATAATGTTTCTTGTGGGTTATGTGCACCCTCTTGTTGTAGTTGAATATTGAATTCTGTTGACCCTTTTTTATGGGTGGAATTAAGCCTTCAGGCTGGCCAACTATAAGGATTAACCTCAATCACCATGTATGAGTCACTGTGCAGGGGCTTCCCCCTGAAGTAGAGTTGTTCCCAGCAGGGTCTGGTGGCTGCCAGAACCCCCCTTTTGGTGTGCCACTTGTGTGGCTAGTTGAATTGAGATCTGGTGTGGTCTTAAGCCCATTACTGGTTGTCTTGGTTCTGGGTCAACTTAGATGGAGTTCAGGTACAGGTCAATGTTAGCCATTGTGTATAACCAGCCTTGGGCTACCTGTCTGGAGCTACCACAATATTCACTGTTTATGGCTTTGTCTACTGGGTCATGGTGGGGGTAGGGGAAATCTGTGAATAGGGGTTGACTTCCTCTAGCTTAGAGCTGGGAACAGTGCATAAAAGATTGGAAGCTCCCTGAGGTTCCCCTCTACCTCTTGGCTACCTTACCTCTCCCTGGGGTTGCTCAATCTTCCTTCAGAGCCTCCTGAAGAAAGATTGTAGAGTAGTCATGGGCTGGCCATGACCCACGGACCCTTCCACAGGTCACAAGCTTGGTATGGAGGTGTGACTGGCATCGGGAGGACAAGATTAGTGGGTCCCCTACTTGAGGGTGATATGGTCTGGCACTGTGTGAGGGGAAAGTGACTCCTACTCCAGAGCCATTCCACTCATTCTCTTGGAGCCAGAGCCTCCAAGTATAGCTCCTCCAGGAGCAGCACACTACAGGTTCGGGTTGGGTGCAGCCAGCCATCCCTCTGCAGGAGCATGCTCAGCAGGAAGGAGCCACCAGGACTCTGGAAGACAGATCAAAAGAGATTCTGCCCTGGCTAGTGTAGCTCAATGGATTGAGTGCCAGCTTGTGAACCAAAGGGTTTCTGGTTTGATTCCCAGGCAGAGCACATGTCTGGACTGTGGGCCAGGTCAAGTCCCTGGTGCAGGGCATATGACAGGCAAACACACGTTGATGTTTCTCTCCCTCCTTTTCTCCCTCCTTTCCCCTCTGTCTAAAACAAATAAATAAAATCTTTAAAAAAGAGAGAGATTCTCATTGGGGGTGGTGCTGGCCAGGGCTGCAGGAAGGGAGTGGGTACTTCATCCCAGTTCCAGGCAAAGGCCTTGAGGGAGACAGTCCTCCAAATGTCCCCACTCTGAGCAGCACTCCTCTTCCCCTATTGAGCTGAGCTCAGCAGGGCAAGGCTGCCAGTACTTGGGTAGGCCAACCAAGTCTCCCAGGGGAGGCTGGTACTGGCAAGCCTGTAGAATGGGAGTGGGCACTTCTTTTCCTTCCCATGCAATAGCCTCTGATGGTTGTGTACATTGAAGATCCCAGCTCCAAGCAGCCCTCACATCCCCGCTCAGCAGGCAGGGCCCCCAGCTGCCAGAATGACAGGTGAAATGAATCACCTGTTGGAGGAATACCACAAGCTGAGCTCACAGGTGAGATAAAAGTGGTACTCTCACGATGTTGCCATACAACCTGATAACTGGACAAAAGCCTCCGCAGAGACATGCTCCAAATGTTCCACCTTTTTGTGACACCCTGATCCCTCTGAGAGACTGAACTGAACTCACAAAAGTGGGGTCACAGGGAGTGGAAGGGCAGATGAAGTTGGTCACCAGGTTGGGGGGTGGGGGCACCAGCTGTGTGCTCAAGGTAGGCAGGAATGGTCCCCTTTCCAAAGCTACACTGTTCAATCATTGTGAGTGTCTACCAAGAGCTTCTGCAGAAAAAGAGGACCCCCTATGGTCTCTGCTGGGTGCAGCCAGCACAGCCCTCTGTAGAACTCCAGCACAGCAGAGTGCTGTCACTAGTTGTTGGGGCACCGATGCAGTGCACTCCCCAGGCTAGTACTATAACAATAGGAGTACTTAACCCTGGGAAGGTTGAGTCTGGGTCTCTAGCCAACTCCCTTCTCACCAGATGGACTGAATCACCACGGACCTTCACTACCAGATGGTATGCAGGCTCCTCTTCCCATCTCTGGTGCTTTGAGTTCAGGATCCCTTCATGGTGTTGAGACTCTTTGCTTTTGGGGGAAGGGAATTTTGTAGGTGAGATATTCCTCCAGCTTCTCAGCCACCACACATGGATGCAGGGGCCAGCCCTTCCCTCATCTTTGTCCTTCTTTTCAGTCTTTATGTGGCTTCTTCTGTAAATCCTTGGTTATAATAATTCAGTTCAGCTAGCCTTCAGCTGGTTATTCAGGATGCTTGCTCTATAATTTAGCTGTAAATCCAGTTTGACACAGGAAAGTTGAGTGTAGCTTGGACCTACTTTGCAGCCATGTTGCAATCCTCCACGTCAGTTATTTTTTGCATAGGGCTTGTCACTTTACAAAGTTCCTTCATGTGCTTGTCATTCAAACAGGAAGCACATATTAGCAGGCCTTTGTTGATTCCATTAGTAGAAATGATAAACCATTCCAGAACATCACATCATCTCATCCAACCCTCTCACTGTACAGATGACAAAAATTATCCAGAACATGTGGGTGACCTACCCAAAGTATAAAATTAACCAGTGGCCTCACTTGCTACTGTACCACACTTAGAAATCAAATAATACTAATTTCAGGGGAAAAACAGAGCTGCTTCTCCCTGAAGATGAGCTTCAAGTGCTTCCCAGCTCTTTGGTAAACTGTTGCCTGAGAACCTTCATGGAACCCTCTTTTCTATCTGCAATTACTCCCTAATTTATCTCATCAATTTCAATGGCTTAAAACATCATCAGCTTGCTGACAACTCCCAAATTGTCTCCAACCACACTATTTTCAAATTATAGACTCATAAATCCAATTGCCTATTTAACATCGCCATTCAGATACTGAATAGACCTCTCAAATTCAATGTGCCCAGAATTAAACTCCTGATCTCCCCATCTTTCAAGAACACCTGCTCCACCCACAAGAGAGAAACACCAGTAATTTGAAGACCACTTGAACCAACCCAAAGAACAAAAGGTATTGGTAAGCATAGTTATGAGTGAGACATTGCCTATACGCCATAAGCCAAGTCCTTTTCCAAAAAGGAAGAAGCTAGGTTTTAACTCTTTTTTTTCTACCAGAGTATTCTGGGAGAGCACAAAATCAATTAATACCGAGCAGCATGAAATTAAAAGCAAATGCAAAGTGGTTTATGAAACATTTTGCTCCTCTGAAAGTTACTATGAAGGGTAACAAAAATGGAGGTAAATTAACCCAGAGATTGATGATCTCTGTTTCTAACTAGAAGATAGTAGGATAGTCATGGTAGTGAGAGGAGATGAGAAGAGAGATCGTATGAATAGGAAGCCCCATACATGTTGCGGCTCAGGCCCAAGGAAATGTCCAATATCCCCAAATGGAGTCTGAGGAGATGACTGTACCCTCCTCTACCCTCAAAACTCTGGAATTTCTCCCTTCATTATGTTCTGCTGCAAACAATTTCACCCACCTTGCAACTTAGCTATTAGGGTTTGTTTTTTTTTTTTTAATTGCCCTGCATGGGACACAACCTGCTCAATGAGGTAGTATAGGTTGGTGGAAAGTACTGGACTTGGAGTCAGAAGACATGGTTTTCAAGTTCAGATCATCACTAACTTTCTATAAGAACTCCTACTCCCATCTTGGGTAACAGTTTTATTACATTAAAAATAAGAACTTTACACTTGGAGTATGTATGTTTCCAAACTGGTAAAAAGCCTTCAGGATCTGTCTCCATTTTTTCCACACTTTTCAGTACGACCCATTCAGATTCTGGTACTCTATTCCAGCACATAGTCAAAAAAGTGAAGCTCCTGTATGAACTACCGGCTGTGTGCTCCTCTCAATAAGGCATAGATATAAAAAAAAAAACCATATCAGTTAACCCTCCATCATTTTAAGATGGAGAAAGTTAAAACTATGGCCCATACAAGGAATTTAATTTTCCTAAAGTTGCATAGGGAGGTAGTGGCAACAAATATTGTTGTCCAGACTTCAAAGGGACCATCCCTGAGTGAACTGAGGCTGATGGAAGCTCTCACAAGAGCAGATCAAACAGGCAACTGAGAGATGTTAAGGCCACAAAGCAATCTTGTGGAAAGATCCCTGGTAGTAAGAGTCCAAAAGTCCTGCCTCTAGTTCTACCTCTGTCACTAACCAGCTGTGTGGCTTTGGGTAGGTCCCTGCACCTTTCAAAGTTTCAGATTCCTCATCAGTAAAATAAATGAATTGAACTAGACATTGTCTAAGGAACTATACCCTAGTGTTGATACTGTATAAGATATGATCCTACAGTGAACTCCTTTCTCTGAGCTTGACTTCTTAATGTGGTTGGCCTCAGGATGCTTATAGGAGGATATAAGGATAATGAGACCGTGAGAAAAGCTTAGCCACCATTCCTAAGAGAATGATCAGGGCCCTATCAATATCTGGACAACTGTCTTTATCCTTCTCACCGAACCATGTATTCCTGTCAGACTCCTTCTGAACCACAGAGAATCAGCTTTAAGCATCATCTCATTTGTGAGGCCTTCTCTGACTCTCCAAAGCAGACCTGACCACAGCCCCTTTGGGCCATCACTATGCTTTATGCAAATACCTTCATTGATGCACTAATTATTCTGAATTAGTGTTTTATTCATGAAATGAATAAATGGCTACAAATACAGTAAAGAATGAGTGTTGGGGAACAGGAGATAGGAGTCCAGTGTTAGGGAGCATTAGAAACTAAGGAGAGAGGACTAAGGGTGCAATAGTGAGCCAGTAATGACAACAAGCCAGTTTTGTACAAGGCATATGGTGAAACAGGTATTCAGTAAAGTGAGAGTAAAAGCATGGAGGTGGGAATGATCCTCAAGTTCAAGTGTCTGCTTATGTGCTGAGGGGGTGGGGGAAATAGTGAGGATCCTGTCCTAACTATATGTGGCCCTCAGTAAAGTTCTAGCCAATTTCATGATGCAAAGATCTCTTCTTTATGCTGTATGGACCCAATTAAAGTCCTCTGCACCATGACCAGTGGTTTTTAAAGGGTCTCTGTGCAGTTCTAGATAGGAGCATGAAGACCAGCATGGGCAAAAGAAAGTGGGGTAAGGTATAGGGCTACTACCATATGGCAGTAGTCTGTAGCCCATTAAGCACTGGGCCCATTTATATAGTAATAGAGAATGAGAACATCTGAGTCCAAGCCCCAACCCACAGTGTACTGTGGTCTACCTCAGGAGTCAGCTCAGGGAGGGCCCTTACACACACACACACACATACCCCTGGCAGCCCTTAGTGCTTCCACACAGCAGGGGAAAACCAACCTTCCCAGCAGCTTGTGAAAAGGCCAAGGAGCTGAGAGGCTCCAAAGAGAAGATTCAGAAGGTATATGAGGGTGCAAGGAGTGGCTAGGAAAAGTGACCAGTAAAGATTTTGGACTCGTGCTTCAAAGTGGCCTTGACCTGGTACTGCCAAACTAGGCAGAGAAAGGCCTGGCTTGATTTGGGCCTGACTTCAGGGGAGCAATAAGTGCCCACAAACAGCCTGCTATGAAAAAAAATATATATCTCTTCCTTCTGGAAAATCATGGCCTTTAGCACATTCCCCAGAATGACATCAACCAGGGAACAGTGCCAAAAATGTGACTTTCACGTTTCTGCAGCAACAGATGATTTCCTCTCCCCACTTGGCTTTTTTTCTTATATGTATAAATAAAGGAGCCAGTCAATCGTTCAAAAAATATGAACATCTTAAGCACTTCCAGGCTTTGCAAGTAGTAATTATTAATAGAAGCAAGTGACCATGCCTCTTAGAAATGTTATTTCACATATTCCTTTTTCTAATTCCTTAAAAGAAACTTATATATGTGGCCATGCTGGACTGAAATAATAAGGGTTGACACAATGACTGCACCAAAATGGATTTTTCCTTACTTGATTTATATCACGAACCTTGCACATGAATGTTCCATTTGGTCTTCCCAAAGACTCTTAAGCCTGGGAGAAAGGGACTAAGTCACCCAGACCCTGGTGGCTGAGGATAGATTCAACCAGCGCAAAAGGACAGAAACATCAGAGAATCCCAGCTGCATGACTGTCCCATCATTATTCAGACTTGCCCAGAGGTCATTCTAAGGTCTAACAATGAGCAAAAAGCAATATTCATTGCTCGGTATTTGCCCTCAACTTCTATTTCCTCATTCTCACCTCCTTGCCTAATCTGCTTTTCTTCTAGAGCCATAGCATTACTCTAAACTCTGGAGATGATGTATGCCTTACTCATTCACTATCTGGACTGCTCTCTTTGTTTTATCTCCACCAAGCATTTGTCTCATCAGCCCTCCCAATATGACAGAGGCCTAGACACCCCACCCAGCTACACAGCTCAAGTCTAGTTGCAGTGTAGGCAATAGCCTTTCAGTATAAGAACTGAATGGGCTACTTACTGGCCCATACCCTATGAGAATAGCCTGCTCTGCTGCTGAAAAGGATTTTGTCCTCAAGCTGCTAGTTATGTTCAACTAGTTATCTAGCTGAGGGAGGGCTGCCCCATTCCAGGAGGTAGCAATAGAGATGTCATAATAGAGGTCTTGGTGGTATAAAACCAGAGTGTTTTTATGATTTTTTCTCTTGTAAAAACATGTGTCTGTAGTCAGGAGACAGAGAACCAAAGAAATGGCAGCTAAGGGTTTGCCTTAAGGTCTGATTCAAAGCCCAAAACAGGTCAAATTAAACTACGGCCAGTTCTTCACCTTTATGGACCTTAAGAGACAACTTAAAAGACCAGATTTTTCTACAGAACTTTGATGATGTTATCTGTGTTAAAGTATAAGGTCGCCCTGGCGGGCGTAGCTCAGTGGATTGAGCGCGGGCTGGGAACCAAAGTGTCCCAGGTTCGATTCCCAGCCAGGGTACATTCCTGGGTTGCAGGTCAGACCCCCCAGCAACCGCACATTGATGTTTCTCTCTCTCTCTCTCTATCTCCCTCCCTTCCCTCTCTAAAAATAAATAAATAAAATATTAAAAAAAAAAGTATAAGGTAATACCCTGATAATGGGTACAGAGATACCTGATTGGTGGTGTTGCTTTTATGTCAGTCAGGGGCAAAGCAGATGTAGAGTTCTTTGTTCATCTTAGCTTCATGCCTGGTTTGGTGACCAGAGATGTTTCATGCCTGGGGCACATAAAACATGTATAAGGTGATCCTTCCATAATTATATGAAAATCTAAAGAAATGTTGGAAGTCCTTGAGGCTTTCTAGCACACCAGCTCTAATATATACTGACTTTGTTGGGTGGGAGCCCATCAAAATAATCCATGGGGAGATAGCACATACCAAGCTTCAAATGGACTGATCAAATTTGCATTTTACAGATTTAGTAAGGGGTTGGAATTATCATGAGTGTTCTGGGTTCAGTCAGTCCCTTAAATAAATCAAGCAATATGTTCCCATGATTAAGTGTATGAATTTCATAGTGAAACAGACCTGGGCATAAACTGCCTTGATATATGACGCACTGTAAGGTACTTAATCTTTCTATGTCCTGGGTTCCTAATTTGTAATAGGGGGATAATGATAGTACCAACTTAGTAAGTGTGTGTAAGAACTCAATAAAACAATATATATAAGTCATAATATATACATACCTATATATACCTAAAATGCACTTTATATATATATACACATAAATGTATGTATATATACATATAAACATACATATTATATACAATACACACACACACACTGCTTAGTGTAGTGGTTGGCAGATGGTAAGCAACCAATAAATGGTAACTAATATTATTATCATCTAGATGATTACCTCCTTTGTAAGTTATAAAATCTATAAAACATAAGTCAGAGGCACACATGTAGAATATTATACAGACCAGATATCATGAATCTCTATCTGCACTGCCTATTTCTGATCTAGCATGCCATCTTACAAGTTCACAAATAACACTGTTTGCCCCAAAAGGACCAGCTTTGTAAAATTGGTAGTAGTAAAATGTTGGTCGAGCAAGTCAAAGACAGTGACTACACCACAGATTTAGTAGTCATTATGGAGAAGCAATTCTCTATTCTTTACAATAAAAATCAGAAGTGCCTAAGTGAGAGAAGTAGAAAAATGAAAGGAGCCCTGGCTGCTGTAGCTCAGTAGATTGAGCACAGGCTTGCGAACCAAAGGGTCATGGGTTTGATTCCCAGTCAGGGCACACGCTTAGGTTGTGGGCCAGGTCCCCAGTAGGGGGTGTACGAGGGGCAACCACACATTGATGTTTCTCTCCCTCTCTTTCTCCTTCCCTTACCCTCTCTCTCAAAATAAATAAACTCTTTTAAAAAATGAAAATGAAACGAATATTGGCAAAGGTTGAATGTAATGAAGTACTAAAGGACTTGGCCATGATCTCTCTTGAGTCCTCAAGTTTTTTCTAGTTCAGGGTCTTCTGCAACCTGAACTCACTGCTTCCTGGCTCACCAACTTACCCTGCTCTAGTGAATCATTCCTGTCAGCACACACACAAGAAAAAAAGAACCTGCTCATGATCTTCATATTACTTCCTAAATTCTATGCTCTCTATCACAGAAAAACTTCCTCAAAGTATTGCTTACGGTTACTGTCTCCACTGCCTTATCTCTGTCTCTAAACTCAACCACTGCAATTGGAATTAAAAATTAAAATTCCACTGAAACTACTCTTATCAAGGACATCAATGGCATCCGTATTACTAATGGGTAGAAAACTCTCTGCCTCATCATATTCAAGCACTGGGAAGCATTCAGCCTAGTTAATCACCATCTCCTTCTTGAAGAACATTTTTTCTTATCTGCTTGACATCATATTAAGCTGGTTCTCTTCTCACATCACTGGCCTCTCCTCATTTGTCCTTACAGGTTTCTCTTCCCCTGTCCCATATCTAAATGTTGGTATGTCCCAGGGCTTGGCATCTCTCTTTTCCATTCACACTCTCCCCCTAGAAAATTTTATCCAGCCCCATGGCTTTATGCAGGCCATTTATATGAGGTTAAGTCCCATCTTTTAACTATATTCCTGAACTCCAGACTTGTGTATCCAACTACTTAATTTATCTCACACCTGTGTATTCAATAGGCATCTCAAACTTAATGTGTCATAAGCAGAAATCTTGACCCCACCACCATCATATACACACATAAAACCTGCTCCTACTCCAGTCTTTTCCATCTCAAGAAATGGCATCACTATCCATCCAGGAACTCAAACCAAAAGAAGGGATTAATCACTGATTCTCTTCTTTTTCTATAGCTCTTCCCACCAAATCCATCAAAATTTTCTATCAATTCTTCCTTGAAACAATATCCTCAATACATCTACTTCCTTCCTTATTCACTCCTAACACTCTACTCCAATCATTTCTTTTATGTGGGTTGCTACAACAGCCTCCTAACAGCTCTCCCCACTTATATTATTGCCCTGATATCATTCATCCCCCAAGAACAGTCAGCCATCCTTTAAAAAATAAGGTAGATCATTTAATTCCCCTACTTAAAGACCTCTGATAGCTTCCTATTACTCTCAGAATAAAGCCAAAGTGTTTTAACATAAACAACTAGACCTTATTTGATTATCTCTACTAATTTTTTTTCTCATACTGCTCCCTCTTTATCATTATGCTTCAGTCATACTGGCCTTTCTGTCCCACTGACATATCACACTCCTTCTAGTTGTTCCCTCTGTCTATAAATGTTTTTCCCCCAGACTTCCCATGACCAGGTTCCTCTTGTCATTCAGATCTCAGCCTCATATCACACAGTTACTCTGTCATATCACCTTATTTTCTTTCACTTTAACACTAAACATTTTCTTCTTTATTATCAGTATACTCTCATATCAAACTAGAATGTCAGTTATACAAGAATAGATCCTTTGTCAGCCTTGTTCAACACTGTATTCCCTACCACTAGAACAGAGTCTAGCACTTAATAAGCTTCATGAAGACAGAATTTTGTTATGTTCATCATTATATCTCTGTGGCCTAGAACAGTGTCTGGCATATAGTAAGTACTCAATGTCTATTTGTTGAGTAAATGAATAAATAGTAGTAATACATAAATATTTCCTGATTTAATTCCAGCAGAGTTTAGGCTAGCTAAGTTCTCATCACCTATTCTCATCACCATAAGAAACACTTGTTTGTTGATTTATTGGTGATGGTAATTCTGACAAATTTAAGGTGATGTCTAATTGTGGTTTTGATCTGCATTTCCATGATGATTAGTGATGTTGAGCATCTTTTCACACATCTGTTGGCCATTTGTATGTAGTTTTTGGAGAAATGTTTATTCAGATCCCCTGCCCATTTTTACATCAGATTGTTTGGATTTCTTGGTGTTGAATTGTATGAGTTCCCTCTATGTTTTTGTATATTCACTTCTTATCAGATGTATCATTGGTGAATATATTCTCCGATTCAGTAGGTTGTCTTTTTGTTTTCTTTACAGTTTCCTTCACTGTGCAAAAACTCTTTAGTTTGATGTAGTCTCATTTATTTTTCTTTTGTATTCTTTGCCCAAGGAGATTTGTCCAAAATGTAAAATATTACTGAGAGTGATGTTTAAAAGTTCACTGCCTCTGTTTTCTTTAAGGAGTTTTACTATTTCAGGTATTACTTACTTTTTTACTTTATTTTTATTGTTTACACTCTAACAGATGTCCCAATTTCACCCAGTTTTCTCACCTCCCCCTTGCCCTTGCCCTTGCCCTGCCTTTCCTCTGGCCATAACCAATCTGTTGCCCATGCCTATGGGTGCTTTGATTAATACCTTCACCTTTATGATATTATTTCTAAGTTTTTATGTGTTTCTTTTGCATTTTTTATTGTTGTTCAAGTACAGTTGAGTTGTCTCCATTTTCCCACCACCACTTCCCCTGCCCCACCAAACACCACCTCCTATCCTCAAACTTTCCCCGCTTTGGCTTTGTCCATGGGTCCTTTATATACGTTCCTTGATTAACTTTCCCCTTCTTTCCCCTGTTATCTCCTTCTTCCTCCCCTCTGGTTACTGTCAGATTGTTCTTTAATTCAATGTCTCTGGTTCTATTTTACTTGCTTGTTTATTTTGTTGATTAGGTTTCACTTATAAGAGAAATGATATGGTATTTCTTTCACTGCCTGGCTTATTTCACTTAGCATAATGGTCTCCAGTTCCATCTATGCTGTTGCAAAGGGTAGAAGCTCTTTCTTCATTTGTGCTGCATAGTATTCCATTCTGTAAATGTACCACAGTTTTTGATCCATTCATTTATTGATGGGCCTTTAGGTTTCTTCCAGTAGTTGGCTATTGTAAATTGCACTGCTATGAACATTGGGGTGCATAGGTTATTTTGAATTGGTGTTTCAGGACTCTTAGGGTATAATCCTAGCAGTGGAATTGCCAGGTCAAAAGGTATTGCTTCTAAGTCCAGTGCCACAAGTGGGGAAATAACTTGGGTGAATTTGCAGTTTCTCAGACAGGTCAAGTAGTTCTCTAAACCCAAAGTTGTCCCATTTGGTCAAGTGTAGATTTAGATCACATATATAGATTTTATAATTCATGCATAGAAAAGACTCTGCTCAGGCAATCTTGTATTGAAGAATGTCAGTATTGAAAATATCTCTCGACATGGATAATTCCAGCCAAGATGGAGGCATAGGTAGACACACTTTGCCTCCTTGCACAACCAAAAGAAGGACAACAAGTTTAAAGACAAAAAAATAACTGGAACTGCCAGAAAATCGAACTGTATGGAAATCTGACAACCAATGAGTTAAAGAAGAAACATTCATTCAGACTAGTAGGAGGGGCAGAGACAGGTGGTGGCTAGCAGTCTGGGGCAGGCAAGTTGATGGCTGGTAGACTGGAATATCCTACATTCACGTGCAGATAAGCCAAGAGGAGCAACCAGGGAGCAAGAAAGACTGCACAACCCAGGATTCCAGTGCAGGAAACTAAAACCTCAAAATGTCTGGCTGTAAAAACCTATGGGGATTGCAGCAATGGGAGAAACTCCCAGTCGCACAGGAGAGTCCATTAGAGAGGCCCATGGGATCCTAGAATGTACATAAACCCACCCAACCGGGAATCAGCACCCAAAAGGGCACAATCTGCTTGTAGGAAGCAAGAGAAGTGATAGAAAGTAAGGCAAGAGCTGAGTAAGCAGAATTGGTCCCTCTCTGACCCCTCCCCCACATACAGTGCCACAAGGCAGTGATGTAGAATGCCCCACACTTGCGAATACCTAAGGTTCCACTTCTTCTTACTATATAGCATGCATAATGAGACAAAATATATATATATGGCACAAATGAAAGAACAGATCAAAGCTCCAAAAATACAACTGAGCAATAAAGAGATAGCCAATCTATCAGATGTAGAGTTCAAAACACTGGTAATCAGTATGCTCACAGAAATGGTTGAGTATAGTCCCAAAACAGAGGAAGAAGTGAAGTGAAATAAAGGAAAATATACAGGGAACCAACAATGAAGGGAAGGAAACTGGGACTCAAATAAACAATTTGGACCAGAAGAAAGAAATAAACATTTGGCCAGAACAGAATGAAGAAATAAGAATTTTAAAAAATGAGGAGGAGCTTAGGAACCTCCAGGACAACTTTAAGCACTCCAATATCTGAATCATAGAGGTACCAGAAGGAGAAGACAAAGAGCAAGAAATAGAAAACTTCTTTGAAAACATAATGAAGGCGAACTTCCCAATCTGGAAAAGGAAATAGACTTCCAGGAAGTCCAGGAAGCTCAGAGAGTCCCAAAGAAATTGGACTCAAAGAGGAACACACCAAGGCACATCATAATTACATTACCCAAGATGAAAGATAAGGAGAGAATCTTAAAAGCAGCAAGAGAAAAGGAGAGAGTTTCCTACAAAGAGTCCCATAAGACTATCAGCTGAGTTCTCAAAAGAAACTTTGCAGGCAAGAAGGGGCTGTAAAGAAATATTCGAGGTCAAGGACTTCCAGCCAAGATGGAGGTGTAAGTAAACACGCTGTGCCTCCTCGCACAACCAAAATAAGGTCAGCAACAATTTAGAAACAAGATAACAACCAGATGTGACAGAAAATTGAACTGTATGGAAGTCGGACAACCAAGGAGTTAAAATAGACACATTCATCCAGACTGGTAGGAAGGGTGGAGTCAGGCAGCCAGGCAGAGAGGGGCCACGGCACCAAGAGTAGTGGCATCGGGCGCATATGGCATCCCGGGTGCAAGACCATGGCGGGCAGACCCTGGGTGCACAGGCAGCAAGTAGACCTAGCAAGCTGGCGACTGTGAAGCAAGGCACTGTGCGCAAGGTGCCTGGATGCCCAGGCAATCCACCTTCACATGCAGATAAACCAGGTGAAATTGAGCAGTGAGACAGACTGCGCAACCCAGGGTCCCAGCACCAGGAAACAGAGTCTTGGGACACTGATTGAAAACACCTGTAGGGGCTGAGGCACAAGGAGAGAGACTCCCAGACTCACAGGAGAGTGCATTGGAGAGACCCACGGGGTCCTAGAACGTGCACAGGCCCACCCACATGGGAATCAGCACCAGAAAGGCCCAGTTTGCTTGGGGGAAGCGGCAGAAGGGACTGAAATCCAATGGAGAGAGGAGCAAGCACCATTGTTCCCTCTCAGACTCCGCCCCCACATACAGCATCACAACCCAGCAACTGGCCTGCCCTGCCCTGGTGAACACCTAAGGCTCCACCCCTCATACGTAACAGGTGCGACCAGACCCCCCCCCCAAAAAAAATGGCCTGAATGGAAGATCAGATCAAAGCTCCACAGCAAATAAAACTAAGTGACTAAGAGATAGCCAACCTATCAGATGCACAGTTCAAAGCATTGGTGATCAGGATGCTCACAGAATTGGTTGGATTTGGTCATAAATTAGATGAAAAAATGAAGGCTATGATAAGTGAAATGAAGGAAAATGCATAGGGAACCAATAGTGATGGGGTGGAAACTAGGACTCAAATCAATAGAGTGGACCAGAAGGAAGAAAAAAACAAACAAACAGAAAAGAATGGAGAAATAATAATTTTAAAAAATGAGGAGAAGCTTAGGAACCCCAGGACATCTTTAAACATTCCAACATCTGAATTATAGGGGTACCAGAAGGGGAAGAGGAAGAGCAACAAGTGGAAAACTTATTTGAACAAATAATAAAGGAAAACTTCCCCAATCTGGCAAAGGAAATAGACTTCCAGGAAGTCCAGGAAGCTCAGACAGTCCCAAAGAAGTTGGACCCAAGGAGGAACACACCAAGGCACATCATAATTACATTAGCCAAGGTAAAAATGAAGGAGAGAATTGTAAGAGCAGCAAGAGATAAGGAGACAGTAACCAACAAAGGAGTTCCCATCAGACTGTCAGCTGATTTCTCAAAAGAGACCTTACAGGCAAGAAGGGACTGGAAAGAAGTATTCCAAGTCATGAAAGGCAAGGCCCTACATCCAAGATTGCTCTATCCAGCAAAGCTTTCATTTAGGATGGAAGGGCAGGTCAAGTGCTCCCCAGGTAAGGTCAAGTTCAGGGAGTTCATCATCACCAAGCCCTTATTTTATGAAATGTTAAGGGGACTTCTCTAAGAAAAAGAAGATAAAGAACATGTATAGTAAAATGACGGCAAACTCACAATTATTAACAACCATACCTAAAGCAAAACCAAAACAAACTAAGCAAACAACTAGAACAGGAACAGAACCACAGAAATGGAGATCACATGGAGAGTTAGCAACAGGAGAGTGGGAGGAAGAAAAGGGGGAAAAGGTACAGAGAATAAGTAGCATAGATGGTAGGTAGAAAACAGACAGGGGGAGGGCAAGAATAGTATGGGAAATGTAGAAGCTAAAGAACATGACACATGGACATGAACTAAAGGGGGGAATGTGGGTGGGGGAGGGTGTGCAGGGTGGAGGGGAATAAAGGGGGAAAATGGGACAACTGTAATAGCATAATCAATAAAATATATTTTTAAAAAATACCCAGATGCCAAAATAATAATACTTATGGAAGCCACAGGAGTGTTATGAAATAATCAGGGGGAAAAAAAGAGGTATTTGAAGTCATGAAAGGCAAGGATCTACATCCAAGATAACTCTATCCAGCAAAGCTATCATTTAGAATGGAAGGGCAGATAAAGCACTTCCCAGATAAGGTCAGGTTAAAGGAGTTCATCATCACCAATCCCTTATTATATGAAATGTTAAAGGGACTTATCTAAGAAAAAGAAGTTGATCAAAAATATGAACAATAAAATGACAATGAACTCACAACTATCAACAACTAAACCTAAAAAACAAAAACAAACTAAGCAAACAACTAGAACAGGAACAGAATAACAGAAATGGAGATCACATGGACAGTTACCAGTGGGTAGGGGGAGTGGGGAGGCTGGTAGAAAAGGTGCAGGGAATAAGAAGCATAAATGGCAGGTATAAAATAGACAGGGGGAGGTTAAGAATAATATGGGAAATGGAGAAGCCAAAGAACTTATATGTATGACTCATGGACATGAACTAAGGTTGGGGAATAATGGTGGGGGGAGGTGCAGGGTGGAGCGGGGATAAAAGGGAGAAAAAATGGGACAACTGTAATAGCATAATCAATCAAATATATTTTAAAAAGAAAATAAAAATACTATATACCAGTATTTATGGGGTGCCACAAAGATAGTAAAAGAAGGAAATTCATACTATAAGTGCCTACCTAAAGATCCCAAATAACCTTACTTTGCATCTCAATTGTCTGCAAAAAGAAAGACAAACTAAGCCCAAAGTTATAAGAAGGAATGAAATAAAGATTAGAGCTAAACAAAATAGGAAAAAAGAGAAAAAATAATAAAACTTAAGACTAAGTTTTTGAAAAGATGAACAATATTGATAAAAATCTTAGTTATCTAAGAAAAAAAAAAAAGACAGACTATTTAAATAACACCAGAAATAAAATCAGAGGCAATCTTACAACTGGTGCCACAAAAATACAAAAGTTCATGACACCACTGTGAGCAATTATATAGCAACAAACTGAATAATTTAGGAGAATCAACAAATTCATAGAAACCTAGCTTGTCTAGAGTGAATCATGAAGAAATAGAAAGTTTGAACAGACTTGTAACTAGCATGGATTTTCAGTAATCAAAAACTTCTCAGTGAATAAAAGCCAGGGACCATATTGCTTTATTTTTACTAATAAATTAACACCGACCCTTCTCAAACTCTTCCAAAAATTAGAAAGGAAGGGAACATGTTCACACTCATTTTATGACTCCAGCATTACCTTTATACCAATGTAAGGCAAAGACATCACCCACATACACAGACAGGTGAATATCTCTGATGAATATAAATGCAAACATCCTCAACATAGGCAAATTAATTAATGTGAAATGCAACATTAACAGAATAAAGGATAAAAATCACATGATTCTCTTCATAACTGTAGAAAAAGAATTTGACAAAATTTAACACCTTTTCGTGAAAAAATTCTCAACACACTAGAAATGGAAAGTACCTCAGCATAATAAAGGCCATATGTGAAAAGCTCATAGCACACATTCTGCACACTGGTAAAAAACTAAAATTTTTCCTTCAAAGATCAGGCACAAGGCAAAGATACCCAAAATAATGGAAAACACTACTATGCACAAAGACTGGAAAAATTAATGTTGTTAAAATATCCATACTACCCAAAGGAATTTACAGATTCAATGCATTCCATATCAAAATCCCAATGGCATATTTTGTAGAAGTAGAAAAATAATTATACAATGATATGAAATTACAAATACATCAATAAATCCTGAGAAAGAGAAACAAGGCCAGAGGTATCACACTTTCTGATTTCAAATTATACAACATAGCTACAGTAATTAAGAGTATGGTACTGTCATAAAAACACTTACACATCAATAGAACAAAATAGAGAGCCCAGAAATAAACACACGTATATTTCATCAGTTGATTTTTCACATGGGTGTCATGAATACACAATGTGGAAAGCATAGTCTGTACTAGAAATAGTGTTCTTAAAAACTAGATATGTGCATGCAAAAAATAAAGTTTGACCCCTAGCTGACACATACATAAAGTGATTTAAAGACTTAAACATAAGACTCAAAACTATAAAACTCCTGGTTAAAACACTGAGGTAAAACTTCTTGACATTGCTCTTGGCCATGAGTTCTTGCATATGATAGCAAGAGCATATGAAACAACAACGACAAAAACAAGTGGAATTGCATCAAACTAAAATGCTTCTGCACAGCAAAAGAAACAGTTTTTATTGTTGTGTAATTACAGTTGTCCCCCATTTCCGCCCCCATTACTCTCCCCCACCCTACCCACCTCCACCTCACACATTCAATCCTTCCCACCCCCATTGTCCTTGTCCATGGGTCCTTTGTACATATTCCTTCGTGACTCTTCCCCTTCTTTGCCCTGTTATCCACCCCTCCCTTCTGGTCACTGTCAGTTTGTTCTTTATGTCCATGTCTCTGGTTCTATTTTGCTCACTTGTTTGTTTTGTTGATT